>NC_041393.1:677789174-677821501 GCF_002162155.2 Triticum dicoccoides | reverse complement strand
AGCCTGTGGGGCCACCTCGGGGAAACTTGAGGCCTGGTTTTACTCGTAGCTTGACTTAGTCGGCGTTGCCCTGAGAACGAGATATGTGCAGCTCCTATCGGGATTTGTTGGCACATCGGGTGGCTTTACTGGTCTTGTTTTACCATTGTCGAAATGTCTTGTAAACTGGGAGTCCGAAACTGATCGGGTCTTCCCGGGAGAAGGTATATCCTTCTTGACCGTGAGCGCTTGTGATGGGCTAAGTTGGAACACCCCTGCAGGGTATATTATCTTTCGAAAGTCGTGCCCGCGGTTATGAGGCAGATGGGAATTTGTTAATGTCCGGTTGTAGAGAACTTGACACTTGACTTCATTAAAATGCATCAACCGTGTGTGTAGTCGTGATGGTCTCTTCTTGGCGGAGTCCGGGAAGTGAACACGGTTTGGGTTATGTATGAATGTAAGTAGTTTCAGGATCACTTCTTGATCACTTATAGCTTCTCGACCGATGCGTTGCTTCCCTTCTCGCTCTCACTTGCGTATGTTAGCCACCATATATGCTTAGTACTTGCTGCAGCTCCACCATATTACCCCTTTTCCTACCCATGCGCTTAAATAGTCTTGATCTCGCGGGTGTGAGATTGTTGAGTCCCCGTGGCTCACAGATTCTACCAAAACAGATGCAGGTGCCGAGGAAACCAGCGCAACCGAGCTCAAGTGGGAGTTCGATGAGGACCTTGGTCGTTACTATGTTTCATTTCCAGATGATCAGTAGTGGAGCCCAGTTGGGACGATCGGGGATCTAGCATTTGGGGTTATCTTCTTTTCATTTGGATTTGACCGTAGCCGGTCTATGAGTGTATTTTGAATTATGTATGAATTTATTTATGTATTGTGTGAAGTGGCGATTGTAAGCCAACACTCTTTATCCCATTCTTGTTCATTACATGGGATTGTGTGAAGATGACCCTTCTTGCGACAAAACCTACAATGCGGTTATGCCTCTAAGTCGTGCCTCAACACGTGAGAGATATAGCCGCATCGTGGGCGTTACATAAGTATTGTGACATAACGTGAAATAACAGCCCATAATGCAATAAATATTGACATAAAAGCATGATGCAAAATGGACGCATCAACTCCCCCAAGCTTAGACCTCGCTTGTCCTCAAGCGAAAAGCCGATAACAATAAATATGTCCTCATGTTTAGAGGTAGAGGTGTCATTAAAAATAAAATACGAACATGAAGGCATCATGAGTACTTCATAACAGCAACATAAATAGATTTTGTCATATGATTACTCATGTTCAAGTAATGACCTATTCACAAAGCCAAAGCATGAATCAGAAACATTATTGGGTACTAACAATTATAATCTCAATCATTGAAGCAATGCAATTTATCATAACATCGGAAAGAGTCTATGTCAGAGCTTAGAAGCAAGTCCACATACTCAACTATCATTTAGTCCTTCATAATTGCTAACACTCAGACGATACTTGTGGTTACAGAGTTTTAATCGGACACAGAGAAAGATAGGGGCTTATAGTTTTTTGCCCCACAACCTTTTACCTCAAGGGTAATGTCAACAATAATAATTCACGCTCCCCCACATCCAATTAGATATATATATCATGTTCTTTCCAACATGCTGAGCTTGCCAAAGGATAAAATGAAAAAGGAATGGTGAGGATCACCGTGACTCTTGTAAGGTAGAGGATAATAATAAAAGATAGGCCCTTCGCAGAGGGAAGCAGAGGTTGTCATGCGCGTTTAGGGTTGATGCACAAAATCTTAATGCAAAAGAACATCACTTTATATTGCCCCTTGCATGTGAACCTTTATTATGCAGTCTGTCGCTTTTATTGCATCCACAACAAGTTCGTACAAAGCTTATTTCTCTGCACTAATAAGTCACGCATATTTAGAGAGCAATTTTTATTTCTTGCACCGATGACAACTTACTTGAAGGATCTTACTAAATCCATAGGTAGATATGGTGGACTCTCATGGCAAAACTGGTTTAAGGGTATTTGGAAGCACAAGTAGTATTTCTACTTAGCGCTGAAGATTGGCTAGCATGAGGGGGAAAGGCAAACTCAACACGGTAGAGGAACCATGACAACATACTTTATCTCAGATGTAAGAGAACATAACTCATTATGTTGTCTTCCTTGTCCAACATCAACTCTTTAGCATGTTGTATTTTAATGACTGCTCCCAATCATAAAAGATGTCAATGATAATATATCTATATGTGAAACCTCTCTTTCCTTATTACTTCCTATTAATTGCAACGATGACCAAAGCTATATTTGCCTACTCCCAACAACTTTAAATCATCATACTCTTTCTATGTGAAGTCATTACTTTCAATAAGATCAATATGAACTCTTGATTCTTTCTATTCTTTTTCTTCTAATCACCCAAGATCATGGCAAAATACTCAAGCCCTTGACTCAACACTAATCTTTATTATATAGCTCACGGACTCGATTACAAAGAAGGATCATAATGCAAAACTCAAAAACTAGATCATGCCATGACTTTATTCTACTAAATCAAGATACTACTAATAGGATCGAACTAAGAAAAACTGTAAAGATAGGAGTTGTGATGGTGATACGATACCAGGGCACCTCCCCCAAGCTTGGCAGTTGCCAAAGGGAGTGCCCATACCCATGTGGTTATTTCTCCTTCTTGGTTGTAGGTGTAATATTCTTGGCGATGATTCCCCTTAGAATACGGTTCTCCTCCTCGAGCTTATTGACTTGCTGCTTGAGGTCCATTATTTCCTTGCGAAGCTTTCCTGTAACGGCTAAAGCTCCTTGCACCCAAGGATGTTGCATAGCTGTGGGAGAACAAGGGACACTCCTCATATTTTCATAGGAAAGAAATTTAACATTGGAAGGGATAACCGAGTTTGGAATAGTTGAGCTCTGTAGTTCCCCCATTGTAAATCTAGCTCTGAGGCGAGAGGTGACTTCTTGATCTTCCATGGCATCTACTCTCATCAGGTCAGCCTCCATATCTTCCTCTGTTGCTGGCCCGAAGTGGTCAGCGTCGCTGTTTACCGTTGGTTCTGGTGCCGGGTTAGATACCCGGCTTTCTCCGACTGACTCTTGAGAAGACATCTTGCTTTGATCTGCAGCAGCAACAGCTCAAAACGAAAATAGAAGATATTTGCATGATACGGTGGCCAAAACCTTCGGGAGTATATATAATGAATTTTTACCAACCAAAATACGTATCGTGCAAGGAAACGGAGTCCGGAGGGCACACGAGGCACTCATGAGGTAGGGGGCGCGCCCTCCACCCTCGTGGAGGCCTCGTGTCCTCTCCGGACTGCTACTTATTTTTCTATTTTTCCAAATATTCCAAAACAGAGAAATATTGCCTTAAGAATTGTTTTGGAGTCGGTTTACTTACTGTACCACATACCTATTCCTTTTTGGAGTCTGGAACGTTCTGGAAGGTGTCCTTTATGTACTCCTCCGGGGTCACGGTTTCAATAATATTAGTTTCAACATTTATAGGATTACCTGAGATATAGTGTTTGATCCTTTGACCGTTTACCACCTTCGGATTTGTGCCTGCGAAGTTGTTGATTTTTATGGCACCGGAACGATAGACCTCCCCGATAACGTAGGGACCTTCCCATTTAGAGAGAAGTTTTCCTGCAAAAAATCTTAAATGAGAGTTGTATAGCAATACATAATCACCTACATTAAACTCACGCTTTTGTATCCTTTTGTCATGCCATCTTTTAAATTTTTCTTTAAACAACTTGGCATTTTCATAAGCTTGGGCTCTCCATTCATCAAGTGAGCTAATATCAAATAACCACTTCTCACTGAGAAGTTTGAAATCATAGTTGAGCTCTTTAATAGCCCAATATGCCTTATGTTCTAGTTTGAGAGGTAAGTGACAAGCTTTTCCATAGACCATTTTGTACGGAGACATACCCATAGGATTTTTATATGCAGTCCTATAGGCCCATAATGCATCATCAAGTTTCTTGGACCAATTCTTTCTAGACCTATTGACGGTCTTTTGCAAAATTAATTTGAGCTCTCTGTTGCTCAACTCTACTTGACCACTAGACTGCGGGTGATAAGGAGATGCAATCCTATGATTAACGTCGTATTTAGCAAGCATCTTACAGAAAGCACCATAAATAAAGTGTGAACCACCATCAGTCATTAAGTATCTAGGGACTCCAAACCTCGGAAAAATAACTTCCTTAAGCATTTTAATAGAAGTGTTATGATCATCACTACTAGTTGGAATAGCTTCTACCCACTTAGTAACGTAATCAACAGCAACTAGAATATGAGTGTAACCATTAGAGGCAGGAAAAGGTCCCATATAATCAAATCCCCAAACATCAAATGACTCAATGAAAGTGCGTTATGTCGACTAGAGGGGGGGTGAATAGGTGATTTTTATGAATTCTTCACTGAGGAATTTGCCGGTGAGGAAATTCCTTAGCGAAGAACTATTAGCAGCGGAATAAGTACTCAGAAGTAAGCATAACAGAATACAAGCATGGTCATCATGATGAAATGAAGACTAGCATAGAGTACAGAAAGCGTAATCACAGGATAACACAAGATGAAGACAAATAGACTGAAGAAATTGAACTGAGGAAATTGAGAAAGTCTTCAGTCAAAGTCTTCAAACACAGATATGAACAAACACTCAACACAGTAATGAGGAAATGAAAGGGTTGAGGAAATAGAACCAGTTAGGTTGGTGAAGACAATGATTTGGTAGACCAGTTCCAACTGATGTCTCAGTTGTACGTCTGGTTGGAGCGGCTGAGTATTTAAACTCGAGGACACACAGTCCCGGACACCCAGTCGCTGAGCACGCAGCTCAGGACACCCAGTCTTCGTCATATTCTCCTTGAACTAAGGTCACACAGACCTCGTCCAATCACTCGTGGTAAGTCTTCAAGCGACTTCCAAACCTTCACAGACTTGGTCACTCGGCGATCCACAATTCCTCTTGGATGCTCTAGACCTTGACGCCTAACCGTCTGGAAGAAGCACAGTCTTCAAAGGTAACAAGCGTCGGATCCACGCAGGATCAATTTCTTCAGTGATGCTCAATCACTTTGGGTTTGTAGGGGTTTGGTTTTGGGTTTTCCTCACTCAATGATTTTTGCTCAAAGTCCTCGGAGGATGGGTTGCTCTCAAATGACAAGTGTCAAGTTCTCTCGGAGCAGCCAACCAGCTAGTGGTTGTAGGGGGCGGCTATTTATAGCCTAGGGAGCAGCCCGACATGATAAGACATAAATGCCCTTCAATGATATGACCGTTAGGTGGATAAGATATTTTGGGACAGCTAGCGCACAGCACAGCAACGGTCAGAATTTGACTCTCAAATTCCTCAGGGCTATCATGTTCCTCACTGTGTAGGTAATTCGCACTGACGAATTCCTAACTCCTCAGTCAGAACAAATTCATCAGTGACCAGAAGAACTTCGTCTCTGTCACTGAAGAAAGTGACTGAACTGTATGAGATTTCCAAAGGCTTCACTCGAAGGGATTGGTAGGTGTAGCATTTTGAGTTGAGCATCACATGGAAATTTTTCCTTAGTATTTCCTCGACCCCCTTTAGCAGTACGGTGTTTCCTATGACTCAAGAAAGAGAAAATGAAACTACGAAAACAAAAGTCTTCACTCTTCATGTTCCACAAATGAATACCAAGTCTTCAAGGTCACACCAATTTCTTCACTTTCAAAGTCTTCAGAAAGTCTTCAGAATATCAAAGTCTTCAGTTGAAGAACTTCATTTTTAGGGGTCGACTTTCTCTGTAAATATCAAACTCCTCATAGACTTATAGACCTGTGTACACTCACAAACGCATTAGTCCCTTAACCTATAAGTCTTCAATACACCAAAATCACTAAGGGGCACTAGATGCACTTACAATCTCCCCCTTTTTGGTGATTGATGACAACATAGGTTAAGTTTTCAACGGGGATAAACATATGAAGTGTATACACTGATATTGAGGAATTTGATTACAAGATATAGAAGAACTCCCCCTGAAGATGTGCATAGTGAGGAATTTGCTTTTGAGGCAATGCACATTTGAAGAGTTGAATCATGGAGATCTCCCCCTATATCTTGTAATTCATACATGCAGTTGATATATAATATGAAGAATTTGAAATGCATGATGAAATATGGTGCCTGATGAGATTCAGCATGCGTGCAATGTCATTAACGAGGAATAAGCATGCAAAGCATAATGCAACAAAAGTATCAGCGCACCATCGGGTTTAAGATTACAACTCGATCCAAATAAAAGTTTCAGAAGAACGAGAGTTGTAACTTAAAAAAATGCCCTTAATATAGACCCGCTTGAAGACTAACTCAGATTTCTCCCCCTTTGTCATCAAATGACCAAAAGGATTGAAACTGAGGACTAACGCCCCTGAAGAATTTCAAGTTGATGGAGGAGCGCCAGCGTTGTCGGGGTTGTTTGTTGTAGCAGGGCCTGCCGCAGTGTCGTCCAAATCTTCATACTCATCAGTGTCACGCGATGAAGAATAGCAGCTGGCCACCAGTGGAGGAATTTTGACCCTCTTGAATTTCTTCGGAGGAGGTGCAGACCAGTCAAATTCTTCCTTGAGACCCATAGTCTTCAGTTCTTCAATGCTATAGACATGAGTGAGGACAGCCCAGGTGCGGTTGAAGGTTTCATGAAGGTAGTATTGGTTCTTCTTCACTGCATTGTGTGTTGAGGTCATATTGTGAAGAAGTGCACCAAACTGGCGCTTTACCCATTTGTGATTGCGATCAACCTTCTGATGAAGACTGAGGAGTAACTCACGGTCAGTCATCACCCTGGGTGTTGTGGCTTGAGGATTTTGCTTGGCTGAGGTATTTGTGGCAGAGTCATGTGTGGCAGAATCGTCATTGGTAGAGTAAGATGCAGCCTTGCGAAATTGACCATCCAATGGACGAATGCCTTCATCGATCACAGTAGCGGCCTTGCCTTTATCATCAGCTGATGAAACTGTCCGTTTGAGGACTTCAATGGGAGGCAAGTAGCTACCGTGGTTCAGAGTGTCAGCTTTGTAATTCAGTGAAGATCTTTCCCTGATGAATCTCATAATCCAAGGAGCATAGGGCTTCAGCTCAAATGGTGACATAGCAATATTGGCCAGAGTCCTCATGAAGAAATCATGGAAGTTGACCGGAACGCCATGAATGATGTTGAAAAGCATATTCTTCATGATGCCAACAACTTCTTCATCATTTGAGTCGTGGCCTTTGATAGGACTCATTGTCTTCGTCAGAATTCAATAGACAGTCCGAGGCACATAGAGTAATTCCTTGACGAGGAATTTGGTTCGTGGGGCCTGCCTTGGCTTCAAAGGCTTCATCAGCACTTGCATATAGTGATTTGAAAGTTCTGGTTCGTTGTAGATACAACGAGCATCATCAAGTGGAGGACTGAGTGGTAGAGCATGAAGCAATTCAGTTGCTGGTGCCTGTAGTGAGTGTTTTCAGACATCGAGTCTAATACCCATGAGTTCACGTCTTCAGCGTCTCCGGTGATGTGCAGAGTTGCATAGAATTGAAGAATGAGTTCTTCATTCCAGTCACAGATATCAGTGCAGAAATTTAGAAGTCCTGCGTCGTGAAGAACACTGAGGACTGGCTCAAAGCCGGGCAGAGACTCCATGTCCACATGAGGAATATGTGCATGATCGAAGACTTTGTCTTTGTTGAAGAGCACTGAGGAATAGAAATTGGCTTGGCTGGCAGTCCAGAAACGCCTCTTCCTTATGCGAGCAGAATCATATGGATTATAATCAGTGAAGAATACATGCTCAGCAAAGAAATCTTCAGCCTTGAACTTCTGTTTGCTTGAGAACGGATTCTTTGGCTTTGGGAGAGGGGTGTCAGTGAGTTGCATCACCACCTCAGGAATCGCGAGCTCAGGTTCTTCAGGCTGAGGAATTTCTTGTTCCTCAACAGGTGCAGTCTGAGGATCAGCAGCAGCAGGTTCATCAGCAGTAGTGGCTGGAATTTCTTCATGGACAGATGAAGTGGGATGAGTTTCTTCAGAGCCCATTTGAACAGTTGGAGCAGGGGACTGAGGTATCTGTTGGATTGGGGTGAAGAGTGGAGAATTTGGATGCTGACTTTCCCAAAAGTCATCGTTCATCACTGGCGTTGTGCTTCCAATATCCACATCTTCTTCAAGTTCCTCAACACCGGCCTCTTCAGCTGTGAACTGAGGCATAGGCGAGGAAATGATTGGGGTTGAAGGGATTGCTTCCACTTCAATTTCTTCATCAATCTGCTCTGATGAAGCAGCAGAATGATTTTCTTCATCAGATTCGCTTGGGATCTCATAGTCTTCTCCAAAAGGAACAAGGTCCTTTGATGGCATGGAGGAAATCGGAACAACATCAATTGGATTTTCGAGTGAGCTGGTCATTGGCTTCATTTTCTTCGCAGCCGAAGAGTTTGACGCAGCTGATGCCTTCCTTTTCTTCACTGCAGCTCGCTCTGCAGCCTTGGTCTTCTTCACATCAGAAGCAGATGGAAGAATTGGAGTTGGTGTGGGCGCGGGAGGAGCTGAGGAATCTGGTTCATTTTCTTTAGGCGCAACTGATGCAGTTGCTCCAATCTCTTCAGTTTCTTCAGGCGCACCACTAGTGGATGCCCTGGCAATTTCTTCAGCAGCTGGAATTTCTTCACCAGCCTTGGAACGAGCATGTTCTTCAGCAGGCTGAAAGTCATCAGCAGTGCTGGCATGTTGTTCAGCAGGCTGAGCAGAGTCTGCAGCCTAAAGATTTTCTTGTTGCGATGGGGCTGCAACATTTGTGAATTTCTTTGTCAGATTGACGAATCTTACTTTAGCTCCTTGCCAATCAGCATAGTAGGCATCAAAGTCTTTGCTGAGGGCTTGAATTTCAGACTGAGCCTGGAGAAGTTCCTCAGGTGTCATTCTGACAACGTTTTTCTTCAGGAGCTTCTCCTTTCTGTATTGAGCTTTCCTGATCTCTCTTGCCTTTTCAAACTTCCATTTCTCTTCAGTGATGAAATGGGTCAGCATGTGACTCTGACCAGGGGTCAGATGAAAATCAGGCATAGGGTTGTTAGGATCCTTGTGCCAGAGATCAATGTAATCGAGGATTTTTCTCGGATCCAAAAGCAGTGGCACAGATGTGCCTTTGGCTCTAGCGGCCTTCACCTGTCTGTCTCTGATGATTTCTGCAAGTTCATCATAAGAAGCTTCATCAGCAAAAGGCACATGGAATGCGACCTGTTTCTTCTTTGGACTTGGCCGAGGACCTCGTCCAGCTGTTGCTTTGGTCTTCAACAGTGTGGGGCCTGATGAGGAAATTGGTGCAGCTGAGGAACTTGCTGAAACACCAGAGGCAATCGAGAAACCAGCAGTCCTTTGACATGTAGCCAGATGCATAGGAGCTGAGGACTTTGAAGGAGCTGTTGAGGACTTTGGTGGAGCTGTAGCAGTGTGAGGAATTTTCCGTGAGGGCACTGTTGGTGAAGCACTTGGCTTACGAGCAGGCTTCTTTGGCATGGATTTCCTCGGTTTGATCGAGGCCTCAGTAGCAGTAGCAGTGGCAGAATCCTCATTGAATTTCTTCACTGCCTCCTTGGCTTGTCTTGCCAATTTAGCTTGGCGCTTAGCCCATTCTTCAGGAAAGTCCTCACCACGTTTGATGCTTGTGGGGTCAGCTACTTGGCCAGGTGCCAATGGAGCTCTTGGGCATGGAGGATTGAGGGCGAATTTCCTCATGTACTTTGGATTCACATATCTGTATTCCCTCCATTCCCTTGCCCATCTCCGTTCAATCCTCTGAATGCGCACCTTGCGCTGTTTTTTGTTTTCTTTGCCAAATTTTGCTTCATCGGGTGTGCAATAGTCAGCATAAATTTCCTCAGGGATTTCAAACGCAGTCATAACCTCAGGTTTCTTTCCTCCTTTCTACGGCTTCTTACCGTCTGCCATATTCTTCAGTTGAGGAATTTGAACAATCGAGTTCTCTGAAGATGTATGTAGTTTTTCTTCGAGGAACGCTGCAAATGAGTTAAGTTGATGAGAACCTAGTGATTCAGCAGCAGACATGAGTACCTGTGAACAGAGTACAGGTGCGAGGAATTCGGAGAGGTCATATGCGTTCTGAGAAGGTTTTTTGAAAAGAACAAGTTTTGAGGAATTTGACCAGATGAACCTTGAGGAATTTCACTAAGCGTTCTTGTCTTAGGTTCCAGAGTTGTATAGATCGAAGATCCACACAACTAGGGAATGTTGAAGAAAATGATTGCTTAGAGAAACAGTTCAAGATCATATGATGTGTGGTGTTCATATGTGTGAAGATTTGAAGAATAAACACCTTTGAAGATTTTCAGGAAAGTTTGAGAATCAAAGTGAGTAATAAAAGTAACTTTTAATTACCCGAAGTGAAGAACACTACAAACTGAGAAGAACAGATGTGAAGCTCGTCAGGTTAGATCTCCCACGCCCTAACCTGGCAGAGGAAGACAGCTACGGCGGCGGCGGAGTGAAGATTTCTGCGGTCGGCGTGAGTACGATGGCGACGAGGTCGAGGCAGCGAAGCTCTTCCTCACCGGCGACGATGGAGTAGCGGCGGCGCAAGGGTTTGAGGAGCTCGAGTGAGAGAGTAGCGATCGAGCGGAGTAAATGAAGTGAGGAAGGGGAGAGGGGTATTTATAGACATGGTGAAAAACAGTTCGCCCGAAGATTTGGGATGAACGTGCCCCTGCCCTTTCTCCTTCTCACGACATGTGTCACCCACGTACTGTGTAGTTGAGATCGTGTACGATCGTGGGTGAATAGAATAATGCATTGTGGGATGCGGAACGGTTTTAGCGGCAAAACCGAAAATTTGGATAAGATTTGTTTTAAAGTTTCGTTCGCAATTTCTTCAGCTGACAAGGACACAGTGAAGATTTTGAACGAGTTTCAAATAGAACGCATATGAAGAATTTGTGAATAGATTGGGTTGAGTATAGCATAGAGGGGGAAGGGTCCGATCACATTCACTTAGCAGAAAAAACAACTTGAAGAAATAGCTATAAGTGAATGTTGGAGAGGACATAAACGCATATATATATATATATATATATATATATATATATATATATATTGCCAATGAAGAAAAATGAAGGAAACAGTGAAGATTTTGAAAAGTTGAAGAATTTGAAAAACTGAAGAATTTCAAAAACTGAGGAAAAACTCAAATTGAAGATTTTCAACTTTTTGTGGTGGCGTGACCCACCGTATAAGAATGATGATTTCAAACATCGCGTACAATTGTCGTAGGGTTCTGAGAATCAAATTCTTCATTAATTTCTTCACACTTAGAGTGTTATTCTTCATTGATTGAAGAAAAATGTTTCTTCATGTGTTGCACATCTAAGTCATCAATTTTGCATAAGTGTTAGGATGTGTGTCCTTTTCAAAGAACATTCGAAGATTCTAAGATATTTAGCTCACACCGCAACTTGCTAAATCTCTTCTCATCCAAGGGCTTAGTGAAGATATCAGCTAGTTGTTCTTCAGTCTTCACGTGCTTGATGGAGATGTCGCCCTTCAACACATGATCACGAAGAAAATGATGACGAATCTGAATGTGCTTTGTCTTCGAGTGCTGAACTGGGTTGTGAGCAATCTTGATGGCACTCTCATTGTCGCAGAGGAGAGGCACATTCTTCACGTTGACGCCATAGTCCTTGAGTGTTTGCTTCATCCAAAGCAGTTGAGCACAGCAAGAGCCAGCAGCAATGTATTCAGCTTCCGCAGTGGACAGTGATACGTAGTTCTGTTTCTTCGAGGACCAACAGACCAAAGATCGTCTGAGGAAATGACAAGTGCCGGAAGTTGACTTGCGGTCCACACGATCACCAGCATAGTCAGAGTCAGAATATCCAATGAGATCAAAAGCAGAGCCCTTGGGTACCATAATCCTAGTGTTGGTGTGTGAGCTAGATATCGAAGAATATGCTTCACAGCCTTATGGTGTGATTCCTTCGGTGCAGCTTGAAATTGGGCACACATGCAAACACTAAGCATTATATCTGGCCTAGATGCACATAAGTACAATAAAGAACCAATCATGGAGCGGTATACCTTGTGATTGAAGTCAATACCATTTTCATCAGTGCATAGATGGCCATTTGTGGGCATAGGAATTTTGACGCCTTTGCAATCTTGCATGCCGAATTTCCTCAGTACATCTTTGAGGTATTTCTCCTGAGATATGAATATGCCATTGCGCTGTTGACGAATTTGAAGACCTAAGAAGAATTTCAACTCTCCCATCATAGACATTTGATATTCTTCACTCATCATATAGGCAAATGCATCACTATAACGTTGGTCAGTACAGCCAAAGATAATATCATCAACATATATTTGGCACACAAACAATTCACCATCATAAGATTTAGTAAAGAGAGTAGGATCGAGTGAACCGGGTGTGAAGCCATTCTTCACAAAGAATTCCTTCAATGTATCATACCACGCCCGAGGGGCTTGCTTGAGGCCATAGAGGGCCTTATTAAGTCTGAAGACTTTGTCAGGATTCTTTGGATCTTCAAAACCTGGGGGTTGAGCAACATATACTTCTTCCTCAAGCTTACCATTGAGGAATGCACTTTTCACATCCATTTGATATAAGATGATATCATGATGGTTAGCATAAGCAAGTAATATGCGAATAGCCTCAAGTCTAGCAACAGGTGCAAAAGTTTCATCGAAATCAATTCCTTCAACCTGTGTGTAGCCTTGAGCTACCAGTCGTGCCTTATTCCTCACCACAAGGCCATTTTCATCTTGCTTGTTGCGGTAGATCCACTTTGTGCCAATGATATTATGCTTGCAAGGATCTGGACGTTTGACCAGTTCCCAGACATTGTTGAGCTCGAACTGATGTAATTCTTCTTGCATAGCCTGAATCCACTCCGGCTCCAAAAATGCTTCATCTACCTTAGTGGGCTCTGTGATAGAGACAAAAGCATAGTGCCCACAAAAGTTAGATAAATGTGAAGCTTTTGAGCGTGTGAGAGGAGCTGGTGCTCTAATGTCATCGATGATCTTCTCCACTTGCACTTCTTTTGCAATGCGAGGATGAGCTGGTTGTCGCTGAGGAGTTTGGTCAGCATTTTCTTCAGCACCATTTTCCTCAGCATTTTCTTCAGGTGTATCAGCTCGATGTTCTTCATGAACTGGAATGAATTCTTCAGCAAATTCTTCAGTAGGAGTGACATCCTCAGTTGCCTTGAACTTGATAGAATCCTCAGGTGCTGGTTCATCTAACATAGAAGGTAGGTGCTCTCTTTGCGAGCCATTAGTTTCATCGAACCGCACATCTACAGTGTCAACAATCTTGTGAAGAACAATGTTGAAGACTCTGTAGGTGTGCGAGTCCTTTCTATAACCAAGCATAAAACCTTCATGTGCTTTCGGTGCAAATTTAGAATTGTGGTGAGGATCTCTAATCCAACATTTAGCACCAAAGACTTTGAAATAACTCACATTGGGTTTCTTGTCAGTGAGGAGTTCATAGGCCGTCTTCTTGAAGAATTTGTGAAGATATACTCTGTTGATGATGTGGCACGCAGTATCAATTGCATCAATCCAAAACCGATGAGGCATTTTGTATTCATAAAGCATAGTGCGAGCCATCTCAACAAGAGTTCTGTTCTTGCGCTCCACGACGCCAATTTGTTGAGGAGTATAGGGAGCAGATAACTCATGAGTAATACCAAGTTCATCAAGATAGTCATCAAGACCGGAATTCTTGAACTCAGTTCCATTGTCACTTCTGATGTGCTTGATCTTCACACCAAAGTTGGTTGAAGCCCTCGAGGAAAAACGTTTGAAGACTTCCTGCACTTCATGTTTGTAAGTAACAATGTGTACCCATGTATATCGAGAGTAATCATCAACAATGACAAAACCATATAGAGATGCATCATTAGTGACTGCTGAGTAATGATTAGGTCCGAAGAGGTCCATGTGAAGCAATTCGAATGGACGAGTAGTGGTCATGATAGTCTTCGCTGGATGCTTGGCCTTGGTCATTTTTCCAGCTTCACAGGCTCCGCATAAGTGATCCTTGAGGAATTTGACATTCTCAATGCCAATGACATGCTTCTTCTTCGCAAGCGTGTGCAAATTCCTCATGCCTGCGTGACCAAGTCGTCGATGCCATAGCCAGCCTTCTGAAGCTTTTGCAAGTAGACACACAGCTGGTTGTGGTCCTGTAGAGAAATCAACAATATACAAATCTCCTCTCCTAAAGCCTTCGAAGACTTTGGAATTGTCAGCTTCCATAATCACAACACAGCGATACTTGCCAAAGACAACAACCATATCAAGATCACAAAGCATTGAGACTGACATGAGGTTGTATCCTAAGGACTCCATAAGCATGACTTTGTCCATGTGTTTATCCTTAGAGATCGCAACCTTACCAAGACCCAATACTTGACTTTTGCCTTTGTCAGCAAAGATGATGTGCTTCAGATGTGACGGTGATAAGGGAGCATCCATCAAAAGATTCTTGTCACCAGTCATGTGATTTGTACATCCACTATCGAGGACCCATTCAGTGGCTTTGGGTTGATCATCCTACAGATGAATTAGTGTAACTTACAATCTCATATGCTTCATTAATGAAGAATATGATATCAAGTTCATCAGATGAATTTCATCAAGCAGTAAACAGATATAGCAGTAGGAGGACGTGTGAAAGTTTATTTCATCATGATTTGCCTGCGTCCTTTCAGGCATTTTATCAGGTCTCCAGCAAATTCTTCAGACGTTAAGGCCCGTCTGGAGACCTGACCCTGCAGAAGAGATTAGTTCTTTTTCTTCACCACCCACATCTGAAGGGGTGGCAAAGAGTTCATCACTCTGCGAGCACCATACGAGAATGGTGGCATAGAAGCCAAACCATTTCGTTTCACATAAGAGGGGTTAGGGTAAGCATATGAATAAGCAGAGAAATTCTTCAAGGACTTATGAACGTAATGGTTTGAAGAATAATGCACATATTCATAGCCCTTAGCTTTACTCTGCGAAACAGAGTTGTTAGCATGATGATAATCATATGAGGACTTTGATCCATTTGAGGAATTTGATCCATATGAAGAATTTGATCTGGGGTTCCTGTTCTTCACTGGTGGTGTCATGAGGACATTCACCTGAAGACTTTCAAGGCACTTCTTGGGAACCCAGATTTTCTTCATAGGAGAACCGTTCCTGCAATTAGTGCCAACATATCTAGCAAATACTTCACCATTCTGATTTTTGAACAGTTTATAGTTGGAGTCAAATGACTCATCAGAAGGATGAGGAGATTCACATGTAAAGCCAGATAAGTTAGATGGATCAACTGGAGGTCCCTTTGCAGCAACCCATGAGGTTTTGGGGTACTGCTCAGGCTTCCAATATGTTCCATCAGCATTAAGTTTCCTCTCAAAGGCGATACCCTCTTTCCTAGGGTTTTTGTTGAGGATCTGCTTTTTAAGCACATGACAAAGAGTCTGATGCCCTTTGAGGCTTTTGTACATGCCTGTCATGTACAATTCCTTCAGCCCTGCATCGTCAATGATACTAGCAATGTCCTCAGATGAGGAATTGGTGATAGCAGAGGCAGGTGAAGAATTTGTAACAGTTGAAGCATTTGAACATTCAGGTGAAGAATTAGCAGATTCACGTTCAATGCACTTTAAGCATGGAGGAACAAATTCTTCCTGAGAAGCGCTGATTTGTTGAGCTAGTAATGAATCGCGCTCCTTCTGAAGATCTTCATAACTCACTCTTAGCTTCTCAAGATCTTGCTTTCTTTGAAGAAATTCATAAGAAAGTTTCTCATGACCAGATAAGAGAGTGTTATGATGACTTTGAAGGTTATCAAACCTAGACTGAAGTCTCTGAAGATTTTCAGTCAGGGCTTTAGTGCGATCCATTTCTTCACCCAACATATCATCACTTTTGTCTAGCATGTTTTGAACCTTTTCAAAAGCCCTTTGTTGTTTTACAGCAATCTTAGCAAGTTTAGAGTAGCTGGGCTTGAGATCCTCATCAGATTCATTTTCACTAGATTCTGAGGAGGTGTATTTGAGTACCTTTGTACCTTTTGCCATGAAGCAATAGGTGGGAGCGTAGTCATCATTATCTTCATCAGGCTTGTCGGTGGGGTCAGTTTCTTCAGTGTTGAAGATGGACTTGCTAACGAAAGCAGTAGCGAAGGCCAGACTCGCCACACCAGATTTGGATTCTTCAGACGCCTCCTCTTCCTCATGTTCCTCGGATTCAGCTTCAGAGTCCATTTCCTTGCCAATGAATGCCCGAGCCTTCTTGGAGCTGCTCTTCTTGTGAGATGAAGACTTCGAGGATTTTGATGACGAAGATTTTGACGATTTCTTCTTCTTCTTCGCATCATCAGAACTATAATCCTTGTATTTCTTCTTCTTCAATTCCTTTTCCCACTGAGGACAATCTTGAATATAATGACCAGGTTTCTTGCATTTGTGGCACAGCCTTCTCTTATAGTCACTTGATGAGGAATCACTGCTTCTTGAGGATTTTCTAAAGCGACCACGTCTTGAGAACTTCTGGAATTTCTTCACGAGCAGTGCTAGCTCCTGGCTCAATTCTTCAGGATCACCAAGGCTACTACCAGAATCCTCACATTCAGACTCAGACACAACCTTGGCCTTCAGGGCACGTGGTTTGCCATAGCTCGAACCATAGAGATCTCTCTTTTCACCAAGCTGGAACTCGTGAGTATTTAGCCTTTCGAGGATATCGGCAGGATCAAGAGACTTGTAGTCAGCCCATTCTTGTATCATCAAACCCAGAGTATCAAATGAGGAATCAAGCGATCTCAACAGTTTCTTCACCACCTCATGGTCAGTGATGTCAGTGGCACCGAGGGCTTGAAGCTCATTTGAGATTTCAGTGAGGCGATCAAAGGTTTGTTGGACATTTTCATTGTCGAGTCTTTTGAAGCGGTTGAAGAGATTCCGAAGAACATCAACTCGAGAGTCACGCTGAGTTGAGACTCCTTCATTCACTTTGGACAGCCTATCCTAGATAAGCTTAGCAGTTTCCAAAGCACTCACTCTTCCATACTGTCCTTTACTCAGATGGCCACATATGATATTCTTCGCTTGAGAATCGAGTTGCTTGAATCTCTTCACATCGGTAGCGTTCAGTGAGGGCGAGACAGAGGGAACACCATTTTCCACAACATACCAAAGATCGTTGTCAATTGCCTCGAGATGCATTCGCATCTTGTTTTTCCAGTAGGGGTAGTCCGTCCCATCAAAGGTAGGACACCTAGCCGAGACCTTGATCATACCTGCGGTCGACATAACTAAAACTCCAGGCGGTTAAACCAAAATCACACAGAACAAGGGAGTACCTTGCTCTGATACCAATTGAAAGTGCGTTATGTCGACTAGAGGGGGGGTGAATAGGCGATTTTTATGAATTCTTCACTGAGGAATTTGCCGGTGAGGAAATTCCTTAGCGAAGAACTATTAGCAGCGGAATAAGTACTCAGAAGTAAGCATAACAGAATACAAGCATGGTCATCATGATGAAATGAAGACTAGCACAGAATACAGAAAGCGTAATCACAGGATAACACAAGATGAAGACAAACAGACTGAAGAAATTGAACTGAGGAAATTGAGAAAGTCTTCAGTCAAAGTCTTCAAACACAGATATGAACAAACACTCAACACAGTAATGAGGAAATGAAAGGGTTGAGGAAATAGAACCAGTTAGGTTGGTGAAGACAATGATTTGGTAGACCAGTTCCAACTGCTGTCTCAGTTGTACGTCTGGTTGTAGCGGCTGAGTATTTAAACTCGAGGACACACAGTCCCGGACACCCAGTCGCTGAGCACGCAGCTCAGGACACCCAGTCCTCACCGTATTCTCCTTGAACTAAGGTCACACAGACCTCGTCCAATCACTCGTGGTAAGTCTTCAGGCGACTTCCAAACCTTCACAGACTTGGTCACTCGGCGATCCACAATTCCTCTTGGATGCTCTAGACCTTGACGCCTAACCGTTTGGAAGAAGCACAGTCTTCAAAGGTAACAAGCATCGGATCCACGCAGGATCAATTTCTTCAGTGATGCTCAATCACTTTGGGTTTGTAGGGGTTTGGTTTTGGGTTTTCCTCACTCGATGATTTTTGCTCAAAGTCCTCGGAGGATGGGTTGCTCTCAAATGACAAGTGTCAAGTTCTCTCGGAGCAGCCAACCAGCTAGTGGTTGTAGGGGCGGCTATTTATAGCCTAGGGAGCAGCCCGACATGATAAGACATAAATGCCCTTCAATGATATGACCGTTAGGTGGATAAGATATTTTGGGACAGCTGGCGCGCAGCACAGCAACGGTCGGAAATTTGACTCTCAAATTCCTCAGGGCTATCATGTTCCTCACTGTGTAGGTAATTCGCACTGACGAATTCCTAACTCCTCAGTCAGAACAAATTCATCAGCAACCAGAAGAACTTCGTCTCTGTCACTGAAGAAAGTGACTGAACTGTATGAGATTTCCAAAGGCTTCACTCGAAGGGATTGGTAGGTGTAGGATTTTGAGTTGAGCATCACATGGAAATTTTTCCTTAGTATTTCCTCGACCCCCTTTAACAGTACGGTGTTTCCTATGACTCAAGAAAGAGAAAATGAAACTACGAAAACAAAAGTCTTCACGCTTCATGTTCCACAAATGAATACCAAGTCTTCAAGGTCACACCAATTTCTTCACTTTCAAAGTCTTCAGAAAGTCTTCAGAATATCAAAGTCTTCAGTTGAAGAACTTCATTTTTAGGGGTCGACTTTCTCTGTAAATATCAAACTCCTCATAGACTTATAGACCTGTGTACACTCACAAACACATTAGTCCCTTAACCTATAAGTCTTCAATACACCAAAATCACTAAGGGGCACTAGATGCACTTACACTCAATAACAAGTGAATAACTCATAGGCATTTCTTGACGTCTACTGATATTACCAATTCTTTGACATTCATCGCAAGACAAAACAAACTTACGGGCATCCTTGAAGAGAGTAGGCCAATAAAAACCGGATTGCAATACCTTATGTGCAGTTCTATCTCCAGCGTGATGTCCGCCATAAGCTTCGGAGTGACACTTGCGTAGGATCTGTTCCTGTTCATGCTCAGGTACACAACGTCTAATAACACCATCTACTCCTTCTTTATAAAGATCTGGGTCGTCCCAAAAGTAATGTCGCAAGTCATAGAAAAACTTTTTCTTTTGTTGGTATGTGAAGCTAGGCGGTATAAATTTCGCAACAATATAATTACCATAATCAGCATACCACGGAGTGCTACGAGAAGTACTTATGACATTTAATTTCTCATCAGGAAAGCTATCATCAATAGGTAGTGGGTCATCAAGAACATTCTCTAGCCTAGACAAGTTGTCTGCAATGGGGTCCTCAACTCCCTTTCTATCAACAATATGTAAATCAAATTCTTGAAGCGGGAGAACCCATCTAATAAGTCTAGGTTTTGCATCCTTTTTTCCATAAGATATTTAATAGCAGCATGATCAGTGTGAATAGTAACTTTGGAATCAACAATATAGGGTCTGAATTTATCACAAGCAAACACCACTGCTAAAAATTCCTTTTTGGTAGTAGCATAATTTCTTTGAGCACCGTCCAAAGTCTTACTAGCATAATGGATAACATTTAATTTCTTATCAACTCTCTGCCCTTGAACAGCACCTACAGCATAATCACTAGCATCACACATAATTTCAAAGGGTAAATTCCAATCAGGTGGCTGAACAACAGGTGCAGAGACTAGTGCTTTCTTAAGTATTTCAAATGCTTATACACAATCATCATCAAAGACAAATGGTACATCTTTTTGTAATAAATTAGTCAGAGGCCGAGAGATTTTTGAGAAGTCCTTGATGAACCTCCTATAAAATCCGGCGTGACCAAGGAAACTTCTTATACCTTTGATGTCCTTGGGGCATGGCATCTTTTCAATAGCATCAACCTTGGCTTTATCAACTTCAATACCTCGTTCAGAAACTTTATGCCCCAAGACAATACCTTCATTAACCATAAAGTGGCACTTTTCCCAATTCAAGACAAGATTAGTTTCTTCACAACTCTGCAAAACTCGAGCAAGATTGCTCAAGCAATCATCAAAAGAGGAACCATAGACGGAAAAGTCATCCATGAAAACCTCACAGATTTTCTCACAAAAGTCAGAGAATATAGCCATCATGCATCTTTGAAAGGTAGCAGGTGCATTACATAAACCAAAAGGCATACGTCTATAAGCAAAAGTACCAAAAGGGCATGTAAAAGTAGTCTTTGATTGATCTTTAGCTGACACGGGTATTTGAGAGAAACCAGAATAACCATCTAGAAAGCAATAATGTGTATGTTTGCATAACCTCTCTAGCATTTGATCAATAAAAGGTAAGGGGTAATGATCTTTCTTAGTAGCCTTATTTAACTTGCGGAAATCAATTACCATCCTATAACCTGTGATAATTCTTTGCGGAATCAATTCATCTTTATCATTAGGGACAACAGTAATACCTCCCTTCTTAGGGACACAATGGACAGGACTTACCCACTGACTATCAGCAACGGGATAAATTATACCTGCCTCCAGAAGCTTGAGTATTTCTTTTCTTACCACTTCTTTCAATTTAGGATTCAAACGTCGTTGAGGATCACAAACTGGTTTGGCATCAGCTTCCAAATTTATTTTATGTTGACATAGAGTGGGACTAATGCCCTTAAGATCATCCAGAGTTTTCAATAATCTTTCTTCTTCATGCTCTGAAAGGTTAGCGCTAATAATAACAGGATATATTTTCTTTATCAAGATAAGCATATTTAAGATTATCAGGCAACGGTTTAAGCTTAAACATGGGATCACCCTTGGGTGGAGGGGGATCCCCTAGGATTTCAACAGGCAAGTTGTGTTGTAGAATAGGTTCCTGTTTAAAGAATACTTCATCTATTTCCCTTCTTTCATTCATGAACATATCATTTCCATGGTCTAACAAATAGTGTTCCAAAGGATCACGAGCAGGTACAGCAATAGAAGCAAGACCAAAAATTTCATCCTTACTAGGAAATTCTTCCTCACGATGTTGTTTACTAAATTTAGAGAAATTAAACTCATGAACCATATCATCCAAGCCAACAGTAACAACATTCTTTTTGCAATCTATCGTAGCATTAACAGTACGCAAGAAGGGTCTACCAAATATAATGGGACAAAAACTATCTTGTGGAGAACCAAGAACAAGAAAATTAGCGGGATATTTGGTTTTCCCACACAAGACTTCAACATCTCTAACAATTCCCATTGGAGATATAGTATCTCTATTTGCAAGTTTAATTGTAACATCAATTTCTTCTAACTCAGCAGGTACAATCTCATGCATAATTTCTTTGTATAAGTCAATGGGTATAACACTAGCACTAGCACCCATATCACATAAGCCATGATAACAATGATCTCCTATTTTAACAGAAATAACAGGCACGCCTACCCCAGGTCTATGTTTATCTCTATCACAGGGTTTAGCAATTCTAGCAGTTTCACCAGTGAATTGAATAACATGCCCATCAATATTATCCGACAAGAGATCTTTAACAATAGCAATATTGGGTTCTGCTTTGACTTGCTCAGGGGGTGTATAAGTCCTAGTATTGCTTTTACGAACAACAGTTGAAGCTTTAGCATGATCCTTCATTCTAACAGGGAAAGGAGGTTTCTCAACATAAGAAGTAGGAACAATAGGATCATTATAAGTGACAATCTTTTCTTCAACTTTAATAGGTGCAGCTACTTTTACTTCTATGGGAGGATGATATTTAAACCACTTCTCCTTGGGGAGATCAACATAAGTAGCAAAAGATTCACAGAAAGAAGCTACTATCTCAGAGTCAAGTCCATATTTAGTGCTAAACTTATGGAAAATATCGGTATCCATAAAAGATTTAACACAATCAAACTTAGGTGTCATACCTGACTCCTTACCTTCATCGAGGTCCCAATCTTCATAGTTGCGTTTAATTCTATCCAATAAATTCCATCCAAATTCAATAGGCTTCATCATAAAAGAGCCAGCACAAGAAGTATCGAGCATGGTGCGGTTGTTATCAGATAGCCGAGCATAAAAATTCTGGAGAATTGTCAATTTTGAGAGCTCATGATTGGGGCATGAACATAACATTGATTTAAGCCTCCCCCAAGCTTGAGCGATGCTTTCTCCTTCGCGAGGCCAAAAATTATATATATAATTGCCATCAAGATGAACAAGATGCATAGGGTAATACTTTTGATAAAATTCCAATTTCAATCTTTTATAGTTCCATGATCTCGTATCATCACATGGCCTATACCATGTCAATGCGTCTCCCTCCAAAGATAAAGGGAAATCCTTCCTCTTAGTGGCATCATCGGGTATACCTGCAAGCTTAAATAGTCCACAAATATCATCCACAAAGCGTAGATGTTCGTCAGGGTGCTTTGTTCCATCTCCTGCGAAAGTGTTAGCTAGCAGTTTTTCCATCATACCCGAAGGAATTCCAAAAGGAGTTTCATTTTCAATAGGTTCAGTAGGTTCAGTAGGTTGAGGAGCAACTCTTGGATCAACCGGACAGGGTGAAGATACCCTGAACAAGCCCCTCAAACAATTACTTTCCATAGTAACAAGTGACAGAAAATTCCAGCACGCTAAATAAACTTTTCCATACCAAATTCCACCTACCAAAGGCGCTTCACTCCCCGGCAACGGCGCCAGAAAAGAGTCTTGATGACCCACAAGTATAGGGGATCTATCGTAGTCCTTTCGATAAGTAATAGTGTCGAACCCAACGAGGAGCAGAAGGAAATGATAAGCGGTTTTCAACAAGGTATTCTCTGCAAGAACTGAAATAAGTGGTAACAGATAGTTTTGTGATAAGATAAATGGTAACGAGCAACAAGTAATATAAGTAAATAAGGTGCAGCAAGGTGGCCCAATCCTTTTTGTAGCAAAGGACAAGCCTGGACAAACTCTTATAATAGGAAAAGCGCTCCCGAGGACACATGGGAATATCGTCAAGCTAGTTTTCATCACGCTCATATGATTCGCGTTCGGTACTTTGATAATTTGATATGTGGGTGGACCAGTGCTTGGGTACTGCCCTTACTTAGACAAGCATCCCACTTATGATTAATCTCTATTGCAAGCATCCGCAACTACAACAAAAGTATTAAGGTAAACCTAACCATAGCATGAAACATGTGGATCCAAATCAGCCCCTTACGAAGCAACGCATAAACTAGGGTTTAAGCTTCTGTCACTCTAGCAACCCATCACCTACTTATTACTTCCCAATGCCTTCCTCTAGGCCCAAATTATGGTGAAGTGTTATGTAGTCGACGTTCACATAACACCACTAGAGGTTAGACAACATACATCTTATCAAAATATCCAACGAATACCAAATTCACATCTATCTATCTATACCTATACTAATTACTGACTCCCAAGAAATTACCACATTAATTAGATTTTACTAACCGTTCATCTGGTGCGGCCGAGTTATTACGTCATCTAGTGGGGCCGAGTTATTACGGTATAGATTAACCCACAAATTCTATCGGTTAATATACTTTAAAAGAAAAAAAAATAGCGATAGAATCGCATGGAACAGTCTAGATCTAAAACGTGAAAAAAAAGAGCCATAGAATAGCAACGAACAATTTAGATATAGAATTGTATACACGAAAAAGAAAAAAAAGAGCCATAGAATCGCAGATGACCGTACAAGGAGTTTAAAGGAACCGTCATGTGGACGTCTTCCATCGATGAAAAATATTGGAACTACGACACCGACATGGCCAATGGATTTTCCTCCCTTGTAGGCATGCATCAAGCCCTACAAATCTATCTAAAGCCATAGGATGAACGCATACGCTGTGGAAACCACATCAGGCACAACTCCTATCAAGCCTCTCTCTCCTATTTTTCTGAAAGAAAGCAAAACAGATCTACTATCATCCGGCCTGCCACTGATTGATCCATGCATGCTTGGGCAAGGTGGAGATGCAGATCCAGCAGCACTCCTATGCACATCTCGCTATGTGATGTCTGCATCAGGTCACCTGACGAGAAGACGCGCTAGCCCGATCATAGCTATTGGCCTGTTCTTCTCAACCTGAAACCTTCTTGCTCTTGGCGGCAGGTGTTAACAAAAATAGGATCATGCACAACTGCACTTATATGGCTGGGGACAAAGTACTCACCACAGGCTACATTAGTTGATGTGGTCCCTACACCGGAGCGGTCGTAGTCCATAGCATCTTCGGCCAACACAAGGCGAATTGCTTGCCCCATTCCTCATGAGAGGAATGTGTGTTGGAGGCGTGGAGATAGCTAGAGCGTTTGTCAGAAGACAGATTCCTCTCCGTGTACTTGTGGTCAAACTTAAGTTGGAGATGACACGAATCTACTTTCAGGTGAGCACGCTGCTACAGTTTGAATTGACTAATTGATATTATTAGTTTAGGTTTTATGTTAGCTGTTGTCGACACAGGTCATTGCCAGTCTTTCTGTCTATTTTGTCCATAGTAAATTAGGCGATTATTCAAGTCTTCAAGATAAGTCTAGCGCAGTCTTCAAGATTTATGAAATAGTTTTAAGGATATTTAGCATCATTCGAGTTGACTTTGTGATCTTGCATGTCAACTCGCAACATGCAGGAAAGTTTGTCGGCCACCCAAGGTCATACCACGTGAAACAGGACCAGCAGAGTTATAAGGTCGCTCCTATATAAATGTTAACATTGATCAGATCTCTCCCATATCAAAATGCCGAGGAGTGTGTTGCGATCTGATCGTCTGCAAGGTCGACAAGTGCATGTTCTAGGATAAATTTCTCCTTTCTACTTGATTTAGCAGTGCCAGGCTGATAGTTCAGTAAACATTTTCTTTTAGTGTTTCTAGAGGCAAGCGGTGTTGTAGCTCAAATGGAGGAAATTAGTGTTTATTACTATGTTTCCTCAAGAAAACTGGAATACACAGTAGGACTGGGAAAAAAATCTACCTTCTACGTAATAATTCTAACCTTTGATTTGATCATACTTTGTAATCTATATATGGCCTTTTGCTCGCCATCATCAATGCTCATTTATACAATCTACGTTTGATGAAAGGCAGAAGAAAAAAAACACATAAACACTTGCATGTGCCTCATGTGGCCTTTTAGTATGTACGTAAGACTACATGTTTTAGCTTAGTTTTTTTCTTTAGCAGAGACGACAGCCTTAACTCATAAGTTAGATTATTCAATAATGTCCCAAGCTGAAATCACAATTCTTAAGGCAAAGAGCGGTTTGGCTGTTCACCGGGAAACCTTTCCAAGCTTACTGTATTATGCTCTTCTAAACCTATAAGGATTAGTACTTCCCAACATTCTGGCCATACAGATTGGGTTAGTCACTTATTGTTTGCAGATGATTGCTTGATTTTCATCAGTGCAACACAGGAGAGTGCACGCAGACTGAATGAGATTCTGGTTATATATGCTCGATGCTCCGGCCAGTCTGTGAACAGAGATAAGAGTGCGGTGTTCTTTTCTCCAAATACTCCAACTGCTAGAAGGCAAGTTTTGAAGCTTGTCCTTGGTATCCAGGTTGAGGCGTTCAGTGACAAATACTTAGGATTACCAACTGCAGTTGGCCGGATTACTAGTGATACTTTTGATCATATTGGTGAACGGACAAGATGCAAGATGAATGGATGGGCAGAAAGACTTTTAGCTTGTGCTGGGAGAGAGACATTAATTAAATCAGTCGCCCAAGCCATCCCAACTTTCAGTATGAGCTGTTTTAGGTTGACAAAGAAGGTGTGTAAAAGCCTTACAGCCAGTATGGCAAAGTTTTGGTGGAGCGGCTCCCTCGACCGCAGATCGTTACATTGGCTATCTTGGGATAAACTCGCATCTCCAAAGGCCCGAGGTGGCATGGGTTTTCGTGATCTTGAGTTATTTAACCTGGCACTGCTAGGTAAGCACGGATGGAGGTTTATTACTAATCCCAACTCTCTGTGTGCAAGGGTCATGAAGGGGCGCTATTTTCCTGATTGTGATTTCATGGATGCTTCAATCCCACAGTCTGCTTCAGCTATATGGCGAGCAATTGTGGCAGGAAAGGAGGCGCTCTCAGCGGGTCTGATAAAAAGGGTGGGCGATGGCACTACCATCTCTATTTGGGAAGATCGGTGGATTCCGGGTCTCTCTACTTTGTCCCCCACGGTGGTGCCAGGGGGAACTACACTTGCCACAGTCGATCAACTCATTGACACTGGTAACTGGACATGGCGGTCAGAGTTGATTAGAAGTTTCTTTATCCCACCAGAAGCTGAAGCCATACTAAATATTCCTTTGCGCTCCGGTGGTGGTGATGATTTTCTTGCTTGGGCCCATGAACGAAGTGGTATCTACTCTGTCAAAAGTGCGTATCATGCTCTGATGACTCGTAAAGAGCTTGCTGCTCTAGAGGAAGGGACGTTTACAAATACTTCACAGACCGAAGAACGGATGTGGAAGAAACTATGGAAGCTCAAGGTTTTGCCGAAGGTGCGTGTATTCTGGTGGCGAGTTGTCCGTGGTATCCTACCAGACGAATGTACCCTCCGGCGTCGTCATATCAAAGTCATCAGTCGATGCAATGTATGTCTTGCGATGGATGAGGATCTGATGCATGCTTTAGTGCATTGCTCTCATGCCAAGTTGTTTTGGGAACAAGCAAATGAGTTCTTCGATATTCGAAGACCCCGATTGCACCCAAGTACATGGTCCTAGGATATTTTATGTGATGGGAATTTCTCTGACCATGAGAGAGCTGTGATGATCTCCGTTATGTGGTCCATATGGCATTCAAGAAACAGGGTGACCCATGATAATGATCAGCTCGACCCATTCACTTCGGTCAAGCGTATTAGGGAGGATCTGGCACTGCTCGATATACCCCTGTCTCATGCTTCTATTCTGCCAGGGCATGGCTGGGTACCGCCGGAAGTTGGGATCATTAAGATCAATACGGACGCGGCTTTGAGCATGGAGTCGGACAAGGCCGGCGCAGGAGGAGTGGCGCGCTCTTGCACTGCCCTACTTGGCGCGTGGAGTAAACCCCACTTGGGGGTATCTGATCCTTTCATTGGAGAGACGATGGCATTGCGAGATGGGGTAATCTTTGCAAATCTACGTGGATTCTCACATGTGATCATTGAAACGGATTGTTTGGAGATTGTGGATCTCTGGAAATCTCGCCATTACAGGCTGTCTGTGGTGGCACCAGTACTACTTGAGATTAGAGAGCTAGCTTCCTCGTTTTCTTTTTTTGATATGCAACATGTAAACCGATCAGCCAATGTTCCGGCCCATCTCTGTGCAAAGCATGCTTGCACTCTGACGGTCACCGAGAGTTGGATTGATTCGAGCCCTTCTTTCCTGCTCACCAGCATGTTAGCTGATGATGCCAGGAGTTCGTTTGTTGAATAAAGCTCTCTGATTGGAACGCAAAAAAAAACATTCTAGCCATACCTGTTTCTAGCCTCTCTTTTAACCCGCAAATATCTGACTACACGTCAATCAAAATGTAAGCATAATAAGCCTACCCACTAAGTGACTGAACTTCTTGGGTATGTTTCATGAATATATTGTTACAAGAAAAAGAGTCGTCATTAATGTATTGCACTTTTAAGAGCTTAATACAAAGTATCTGGATTTGTAGTCAGTTCCATTTCTCTATGTATTACCAATGTTTTGGAAATTCCCCTAAGCTATTGTCTAAATAACTAGCCCGTGCAACTGCACGGGTTGACGACTAGTGACTACTAATAGCAAGACTTCTCCCTTGTCCTCAGGAACAAACGTAACTACTCACAAAGCATATTCATGTTCATAATCAGAGGGGTAATATTGTGCATAAAGGATCTGAACATATGATCTTCCACCAAATAAACCAACTAGCATCAACTACAAGGAGTAATCAACACTACTAGCAACCTACTAGCACCAATCCCGGAATTGGAGACAAGAATTGGATACAAGAGATGAACTAGGGTTTGGAGATGAGATGGTGCTGGTGAAGATGTTGATGGAGATTGCCCTCTCCCGATGAGAGGAGTGTTGGTGATGACGATGATGATGATTTCCCCCTCCCGGAGGGAAGTGTCCCCGGCAGAACAGCTCTGCCGGAGCCCTAGATTGGTTCCGCCAAGGTTCCGCCTCATGGCGGCGGAGTCTCGTCCCAAAAGGTTCTCTTTGATTTTTTTTCTCATCGAAAGACTTCATATAGGAGAAGATGGGCGTCGGAGAGCCACCAAGGGGCCTACGAGGTAGGGGGGCGCGCCCAGGGGGCGCGCCCCCCACCCTTGTGAGCAGGGTGTGGGCCCCCTGGCCTTCATCTTTGGCGACGATTTTTCTTTATTTATTCTAAGGTATTCCGTGGAATTTCAGGACTTTTGGAGTTGCACAGAATAGTCCTTCAATATTTGCTCCTTTTCCAGCCCAGAATTCCAGTTGCCGGCATTCTCCCTCTTCATGTAAACCTTGTAAAATAAGAGAGAATAGCCATAAGTATTGTGACATAACGTGAAATAACAACCCATAATGCAATAAATATTGACATAAAAGCATGATGCAAAATGGACGTATCAGGCCTCTGTTTTTCGTGAAAAAAATGTTCCCCCCGCTGACAGGTCGGACCCACCAGCTATATCTTCGCACACAAGGAAGTGCCTCCTTATTACGCCCAAAAAACGAATACCCCCCTGCTAGCTGGGACCCACCATATTGTTGGGCTGACTTGTGGGCCTACTAAGTTGATGGGGACGGAGGGCTTTGTCAACTTAGTCAATACTCCAGTGACCGTATGATGTCCATCCAATGGCCATATTGCTTCTTCAACCTCTGGTCTTCTTGCTCCAGCGGCCCAAAGCAGCGTCGGTCGTGCTGCCTGCTACTGCCTCCCGTGGCCGGCTGTAGTACCGCCTGCTCCTGCCTCCCGTGGCCCGGCTCCGTATCGTCCCCTTCCTAGGCCTCGCCGTCGTCCACCGTCGTGGTGCTCTCGGTGCGGCATGGTCAATGTGGTCAATGACCGACTTCCATCGGAAGAGTATTGTACATGGAGAGGCTGACAGCTGGGTCCACGGCAGCTGCAGGGAAGTGCCTCCTTATTACACGGAAAATAATTATTCCTCCACCTGACAGCGGGGACCCACCGAACGGGCCACAAGTATTTTGCGAAAAAAATGTTTCCCCCTGACTCCTGGGACCCACCGGACGGGCCACCGTATTTCGCGAAAAAATGTTCCCCCCGCTGTCAGCTCGGACCCACCGGAAGTGCCTCCTTATTACGCACAAAAAAATGAATAGTCCCCCGGCTAGCTGGGACCCACCTTGGTGGGAGGCTGTCTTGTGGGCCTACTAAGTTGACGGGGACGAAGGGCTTTCTCAACTTAGTCAATATGAACGATTCTAGCTCCAGTGACCGTACGATGTCCATCCAACGGTCGTAGTGCTTCTTCAACCTCTGGTCTTCTTGCTCCAGCCACCCAAAGCAGCGTCGGTCGTGCCGCATGCTCCTGCCTCCCATGGCCGGCTATGCTGCCGTGGAGGCCTCACCACCCCCTACTATTCCCACTGCTGGCCAGGCCCTGCGGCGACGGCAGCCTCACACCGCAGTTGAACCAGTGAACCCTCGTACTCCTATCCGCGTGGGCTTCCACTGCCGCGTCTTCCCCGGCTCCGCGTCGTCCCCTTCCTAGGCCTCTTCGTCGTCCACCAGCGTGGTGCTCTTCGCGCGGCGTGGTCAACGTGGTCAAGGAACGACTTCCATCGGAAGAGTACTGTACGTGGAGAGGCTGACAGCTGGGTCCATGGCCACAGCCCAGTTTTTTTGTGATTTTCCAAGTAAGTCTCTTTGTCAGGCCTGTTGGGCTGTAAATCTTTCAAGACGAGGAGAGCTTTCATTCGGCTGGCCGAGAAAATGGCCCATCAGTAATGAGAAACGGGCTGTACATTTTTAAAACACATCAAACCGGCAATTAGTTTCAAATATATTTTTTTCATTTCAAGATTTTAAATTACATTAATTTTTATGCGTGGAGAATTTGTTGGATTTTATATTGATATACATTTATTTTTAAAATCAGTTTGAATGTGAGTCGAAATTTCGGGATTAAAAACAGTTCGGACCGCACCGAAATATGCAAAATTTCGTATAATTTTTTAACCGTGGCCACAATATGGGTTGTAATGCTAACAAAAAGAATATGGGCTCCAAAAAAACCTTAAGAATTAGCAAATGGGCTGTAAATTATTAGAAATAATGGCAGATGGGATGTATGCTGTTTTCCACATATTTGAGGCTTTCCTAAAAAAACGTTGACGCACAAGCACTGACGGTTGGATGTCCATCCAACGGCCGTCATGCTTCTTCAATCTCTGCTCTTCCTGCTCCAGCCGCTCAAACAAGCGCTGGCGGGACTGCCTGCTCCCTCCTCCCCGCGGCCGGCTGTGCTACCGCGCAGGCCTCACCGCCCCATCGTACTCCCTTCGCTGGCCTAGCCATCCCTCTACTCACCCACACCTGCTGTTATTCTCTGGCGACGGCAAACGAACCAGTAAACCCTCGTACAGTCGTACTCCCCTCCGCGTGGGAAAAAATTGCCGAGTCTTCCCTGCCTCCGTGTCGTCCCCTTCCTAGGCCTCGCTGTCGTCCACCGCCGTGGTGCTCTCGGCATGGCATGGTCAATGTGGTCAACGACCAACTTCCATCGGAAGAGTACTGTGCGTGGAGAGGCTGACAGCTGGGTCCACGGCCGCAGCAAGGAAGTGCCTCCTTATTACACACAAAATAATTATTCCTCCACCTGACAGCGGGGACCCACCGGACGGGCCACCGTATTTCACGGAAAAAATGTTTCCCCCCTGACTGCTGGGACCCACCAGCTACACCTTCGCACGCAAGGAAGTGCGTCCGGGCAAAAAAGACGATTCGCCCCCTGACTGCTGGGACCCACCAGCTACATCTTCGCACGCAAGGAAGTGCGTCCGGGCAAAAAAAAGATTCCCCCCTGACTGCTGGGACCCACTAGCTACATCTTTGCAGGCAAGGAAGTGCCTGACAGTCGGGACCCACCTGGTCGAAGCGTACGTAGCGTTGTCATTCTGGTCGTGAACGTGTACGTACATATATACTGGTGGATGTAGAGGCGCGCACGTGTCGTTGTAGAGGCGTGCACGTAGCATGTACATGTATGTACAGCGGCCAGGGTGCAAGAAAGAAAATACGGCCACGTATGTGTACATACGGGCGGGGTCTCGAATGCCTACTCGCGCATACGTACGGCGAGGGCTCGTGTACATGACTGGGTCGGAACGGAGAAACAGCATCGTCATCGTGTTCATGGGGAGGCAATGGAATGCGTCGTGTTCATGGGGAGGCAACGGAATGCGTCGTGTTCATGGGGAGGCAATGGAATACGTCATGTTCATCGGGAGGCAACAAAACGCGTGGGAGCCAACCGACTGGGTCGGAACGAAATGCGTGGTCATGTTCATCAGGAGGGCTTGGACGGAACATGCAATGGAAACGAGGCCTGGCATACCGCAGAACAGAGGAAACGGACCTCCTACGTTCGGAATGGGGTCCTGTTGATCGGGAGGGGTGTGGCATACCGCAAAACAGAGGAAACAGACCTCCTACGGTCGAAACGGGGGTCCTATTGATCGGGAGGGGTGTGGCGTACCGCAAAACGGAGGAAACGAAACTCCTACGGTCGAAACGGGGGTCCTGTTGATTGGGAGGGGTGTGGCGTACCGCAAAACGGACGAAACGGACCTCCTACGGTCGAAACGGGGGTCCTGTTCATCAGGAGGGGTGTGGCGTACCGCAAAACGGGACTCCACGAGATACTATTCATCTCCACCATCGACCTCCTCCAGCCTCCACAGGCTACCGTCGACCTCCTCGAGCCTCCACGGGCTCCTGTTCATCTAGCCTCCACCGTGCGCTACTCCACCGGCTACTGTTCAACCACCCCTCCATCGTCTACTGTTCATCCAGCCCTCCACCATCTACTGTTCATCCAGCCCTCCACACCACGGGGTCCTGTTCAACCACCCCTCTACTGCCACCCCTCCACCGTCTACTGTTCATCCAGCCCTCCACACCATGGGGTCCTATTCATCCAGAGGCAACGCCACCGCTCACTGTTCATCCAGCCC
>NC_041393.1:677724840-677788815 GCF_002162155.2 Triticum dicoccoides | reverse complement strand
CTCGCAACACTCACTGTTCATCCAATCGATCGGCTTCAGTTAGCAGCATTAGCGAAGGAATTGCTCCATCGGGTTCAGTTAACAGCCATCGATAGATCGCTCGGGTTCAGTAACGCGTAGCCTGCAGTGCAATCGCTTGGGTTTAGTTAGAGCCCAACGCCTCGCTCGGGTTCACCCACCGTAGTTACGAGAGAGATGCGCATCGCTCGGCCCCCGACCTCCCACCATAACCGGCAACTCCCTGAAATTTTCCTCCCCCTCGCTTCTACCATGGTTTTTTCGTCATGGACGGCCCAAAGAATTTCATGCAGCTGCGTCTCCGGCCCGCCCAGGACGAAAAGCCCATTTTCTGCCATGATTTTTTGTCATAGAAGTAGGAGCCCACCACATCTATGACGATACCGGGTTTTGTCACAATTATCGTCATAGAAGTGTTATATGTATGACAGAAAAAAAATTGTTCGGCCCAAAATGTCACGGATGTGTCTTTTTTTGTAGTGTCTAGATGTCTTCGTGCGTCGTGTCAAAGAACTTTAGTAAGGTTTGGTGCTTAGATGGATCAAACTCCCATAGATTGCAAGTCTGGCGTTGGCATGGAAGGATCCGGTGAACTAGCATCACCTGGACCACATCGACAAGTTTGATATTCTTGTCTTCCATGCTCTTGATACGCGCTTGGAGCGTCGTCAGCTCGTCTGACGAAGACCAGTCTAGGCCCTTTTTAGGCCAGGACGTGAGCCACAATGGGGCTCCAGATTGGAATTTGGGGGTTGCGGCCCATTCGGGGTCGCGTGGCTCGGTGACATAGAACCACTGTTGTTGCCAACCTTTGATGGATTCGTTGAATGTACCTGATGGCCATGTAACATTGGGCATCTTGCTCATCATGGCGCCTCCGCACTCAGCATGTTTGCCACCTGCCACCTTTGGCTTCACATTGAAAATCTTTAGCCATAGTCCGAAGTGTGGAGGGATGCAGGGGAAGGCCTCGCACATGGCGATGAATGTCGAGATGTTGAGGAAGGAATTGGGGGATAGGTCATGGAAATCAATCCCGTAATATTACATAAGGCCGTGAACAAATGGGTGAAGGGGAAACCCCAGCCCGCGGATGAAGTGAGGGAGGAATACAACCCTCTCATGGGGTTCCAGAGTAGGAATGATCTGTCCCGCCGCCGGGAGACGATGCGCGATCTTCTTGGCCAGGTATCCGGCCTTCCGAAGTTTCTTGATATCCTTCTCCTTTATGGAGGAGGTTGTCGGATTAGGGGTTCCGGCAGACCCTTGAGGTTCAAACTCTGGGGTGCGCGTGAAGATCTCTTCCTCACCAACTCGCATCTCGAAGCCTCGCAACGAATCTAGGCTACATGATGAACAACACATGGGACGCAAGGTTTATACTAGTTCGGGCCACCGTTGTGGTGTAATACCCTACTCTAGTTTGTGGTGTGGTGGATTGCCTCTGGGGCTGATGATGAACAGTACAAGGGAAGAACAGCCTCGCGAGGGATGTTCTTGTGGTGGTGTTGTCCCTTTGGAGGGGTTGATTCCAGATGCCCCTATACTATGGTGGCTAGCCCTATATATAGAGTGAGAGGCCCTGTTCATCTTCCCAAATATTAAGCGGGAAGGGCGCCAACAATTGGCCATTTTGAAGGGGAACATCTAGTACAATTATCCTAGATAAAGTTGGTCTTCGACTACCAATGACTCTGACGATGACGCCGTCTTGGGCTCCACGGTGACCTCCATCCTGCCGCTCTGCTGGTCTTGGTCTTGTTGCACCGAAACGGTAGCCTTTGCCTGATGCCTTGGCCTGTGCTTGCTCCCTTTGCACCAAAGGGGAAACAAGGACACTACACAGGCCGGCGCCCGCCTGGTGCCTGCCTCGCCTCGATCGTCATGGCTTGCGTCACGGGCACCTCGCGAGGTACCCCTGCCTTGATCTCTCCGCCTCCTCGCGAGCCATCCTGACGAGGCCGCTCCTGAGGAAGCTTCCTGTCGTCCACCCCGCGAGGCTTGGCCCCTCGCGAGGGTCTTGAGCTTGAGCTGATGAAGATGGCCCGCACTGGGCCATTTGATGCGGAGCATCCCACGTTCATCCCCATGTACACTCCGACTACTCTCCAAACCCCAAGTGAACTTATGACGAGACCTCAACTATGCGCCATTGGACACAAGGTGAACTCGCTCCTATTCGAATCGTCACTTTCCACATGTGAGACATGGCTACTACCATAAATGTCTGTGCTATGCATGTCTAGCAACCAAGAGGAAGGCCATGGAACAGCTACGAGCATTGGACTAGACGGAGAGGACATCAAGCGTGAGGAACAAGAGGAAGAGATGCTGGGAAGCTACAGCGCTCGGACGTCCGACAGCCTCCGGACGACCGACGATCTTCGGACGTCCGACGCCTGGAGACTCCACCAGCCAGACCGACCGCAGCCAAGGCAACCTACAGCGCCCGGACGACCACCAGACACCGGACGTCCGACGACTCCCAGGGCCACGGACGACCGAAGCCACCGGACGACCGAACGACCAGCACCCGAGCCGAAACTACGGATGTCCGACATCTCCGGACGTCCGGACCGTCCTGAAGCTCCGGACGACCGACGTCCTCCGGACGTCCGACGCCCGTGTGTTGGGCCGACCCCACTTACCCTTTCATTCACCCATGACTATATATACTCCTCCACCTCCTCCTAGTTACGGTTAGCGTTGATTTAGCTCAATTAGAGATAGAGCTTTGCTCATCCACCGGATCTCCTCCTCGTGAGAGACCGCGGCCTCCTCGGAGAAGATCCTATCGGATTCAAGACCCCCTCGTGGGAAGATCCCCTCGTGGATTTCAAGGCCTCCACACGGAGAAGAACGGTTCCTATGTATCCTTACCTTTGTTGACTTTGGATCTCGTGTATCTCTTTGTGTTCTTTGATCTAGCACTTGTGTGACCGATTCCTTGTTGGTTGAGTGTTTTCCCTCGTTCCTCCCCGTGATTTCCTCGTGTTCTTCCGCGCTTTCTTCGTGTTTCCCCGTAGGATCCACTCCAAACGTGAAAGATCATCGCCATAGGGTTCCACCCTACATCATATGGTATCATGAGCCACGTTGATCACGTTTTTGGAGCCCCTGCCCCGTGTTTTCTAGCATGATTTTGTTGTGTTCTTGCCTAAATCCGAAAATCCCCACCAAAAAAAGCCCCAAATTTTTTTGTGATTTGTTGGTTTGATGATGTTTTGTTGATTTTGATCCGTGGATTTGCTTGGTTTCAAGTGGATCTAGCATCTCCCCAAGTTTCCCCATCTTTCATCCACGAAATCTCATCAATTTTGACCCAGAAATCTCCATTTTCCGCTCAAAATCGCGCCGCCGAACTCGCATCTCGCGTTGACCCCGACCCACCGGACGACCGGAGTTTTACGGACGTCCGGAGCCCCAGGAACGACCGGATGTCCGAACTTTTCCGGACGACTGGAACACCTAACCCGAACCGAATTTACGGATTTCCGACCTTTCCGGACGTCCGGCGCCCCGGACATCCGACCTTTCCGGACGTCCGTAACCTGTAGGTTTTGACTTCGGCTGATTCTTGTTTCGGCCATAACTAATTCATCCGAACTCCGATTTTGACGTTCTTTAGCTCGTTTTGAAGCTCTTGACATCCCCCTTCCCACAAAAATACCACAAAAACCATTTGACTCCATCAAATCTTTGGAACTTTGGCATCTTTGCCTAGGGTTTCCACCATATCATCCGCATAACCACCACTGACTTCCGCAACCTAACCCATTTTGCTTGCCATAGCATTAGTGGTTGCTTGAGTAGTGATTCGAGTCTCCTAAGGTGTTTCGGCTACTTAGGGACGATTGCTTCTTCATCAACCACCATCACCTTCCGCATAGGCGTGCCCACCATACATTTCCGCCACCACCAACTTAACCCAATAGTTGTTTGAGCTTGTTTGAGTTGTGGCTTGTGTCTCCTAAGGTGTTTCGGCTACTTAGGGACGGCAACTTCAACATTGACTCGCATAACCCATCATCCCATTTCCAGATTGCCAAGTGCAAACCTCCACCGCATTCCCGCTACCACCATTTGACTTTTGTCATTTGAGATTTTGAGTTCGCGGTTTTTCCGTTTCCTAAGGTGTTTCGGCTACTTAGGGACGAGTCTCCATCATCTTGGTATCTACATCAAGAACACCGCCACTCATCATTGCAAAGGACGGTAACCTCGATGACACCATTGTATATTCCCTTGCAAATTGCATTATTAACCCCTAGCCCATTTTGCGTTACTTGCCTATCGAGACTAGCCATTTGAGTATTGCCGGCAACGTTACTTGTGCACATTAGTGATCCATACCTTCCATTGCATACATACCATATCATATTGGTATCATCATATCATATCTTGTGTCACAAGATTGTTCCCGCATATACACAGTTCCTATCTTGGCTTGTGCTTTGTGCAAGAGTGGATATAGAAAAAAAAAAGAGAAATAAAGCTTTTAAGCAAAATAAAGAGAGCAAAGAAGATTGTAAGCAAGTGCCATAGAATCATACCACATTGCACATAAGATTTTCATATCCGATCATCTTGGATCATCTTGAGAGAAACACCGGGAACCATACATACATAGCATACTTGGGATAGAAGTTTATCGATTTTGCATATCATAGGTTGTGCACAAGTGTCGTATCCGCCTATAGAGCAATCGTGCTAGCGTCTCTCTTGAGTTGTGCAACACGAGCGTTTTCTGTGGATTCCACATTTTGTGCTCATTCCTTGGTTGCACGACCCCATTTATCTATTCGCGTGTGTGTTTCCGTGTACCATTCTTTGCTATTGGTCCATTTGTTTCACTTGGGAATTTGTGAATCTCTTTCAACATTATTGACTCTTGCTAACATTTTGCATCAAATTTTTGTGCCACTATCCTCACCGAGCTCCACCATAAGCTTTACTTGTGTAGGTGTGAGAACCGACAAGGATTGGTACCAATAGTGCTATTTCATTGTACGCATTTGAGTGGACTTGATTCATTGTCAACATCGGTCAAGGTACATTGGTATAAGTTCTTCTCTTTCTCCCACTCATATTTGCTCGAGTCTTGTGATGGATAGGCAAGGCATTTCCTCTCCGGTCCTCGACAACAACGACGGCGTGAACAACTACATCACCAAAGCGTATATCCTCGATCTACAACAACAAGTGCAAGGCGCACAATCAAGATTGCGAGAGCACATCGAGAAGAAGCTTTCCGCACATAAAGAGGAGCAAGATGCAAGGATGGAGGAGATTCGGGCCTTGATCAAGTCTTCTTCCACTTCGTCATCTTCAAGGCGGCGACATTCAAGACACAAGTCTTCGGAGCGCGAAAGCGATGCAAGTGCAAATCGTCCAAGTCAACATCTACATGGCGACCACCATCACGTTCGTGATCCACATCGTCATGAAGGGCAAGTCACCTCCAAGCATCATGTGCACGACAACGACGAACGCCTTCGAGATCAAGCGCGACAACGACACCATCATCATGAAGATGCTCCACAAGCACAAATGCACAAGTCCCAACACGCCAAGTCGAAGCTTCATGAGCATAAAAGAAGACCGCGAGACGACCACCACCAAGACGGCGCTACGGCTACATCAACCACTTCAGCATCTTCGCCAAGTGTTCTCAAGGCATCTTCGCCTATGGACGTACGGCATCTTCGCCTACTTCCCACAAGTACGCCTACAACAACTTCATCAAGTCCAAGGCGACCACCTTCGAGAGAGGGTGACACTTCCATCTTCGGAAGCCTCCCAAGGAAGATGGCCGAGCATGGGAAATTCCCTTCGGTCATGGAGACGAGCTACGAGGTGCCACATCATATGGGCCTCCAACACCAAGACGGCGACAAGACGGTCGAGCAAGGGCCATCCCCTTCGACCACGGCGACGAGCGCGAACCTCTTCAACAACATGAAGACGATGCCCACATTGGACTCATACTCCGAGTCAAGCTACATGACCGCGCATGGAGACATTTGCACCAACATCTCTCCGACACCCACATATGAAGAGATGCCCCAAGTGCCATGTGAGGAGAGCCACCACCACATGAGTGACATGAGTGACTCCACCATATGTGACATTGAGAGCATTTCCTATGAGAAGATGAGTGTGACCACCACTAGCCCCACACATGAGAGCATGCCACACATCCTATGTGAGGTTGAGCGCCATTTGAGTGACTCCACCAACCATATGAGTGAGAGCATCCAAGAGGGAGTGAGTGAGCCACAACACTTAGTGAGTGAGGTAGTTGACATGGCATGTGAGGCCACCATGATTTCTAACGACTTAACCTCTACTCCTAGTGTGTTTTCTTCTTTGGTGCTAGGTCTCCTACATGACGACATGCCTACCCTCGACGAGTCCATCCCTCCAATGGGAAGACCGATGACCATGGTGGACAATGATGCACCCCCCACATGGTTCCATCAAAAGGAAGATGACAACGAGTGGATATTCCACACCTCACCTACAACACATGAGTGACGCTCCAAAGGTAACATAGGTGATGGTGCTTCTCTTGTCCCACTAGTGGACTCTCTTGACATCGATTGCTCCCATGATGGTGACCCACCTATTCATATGCTTCATGCTAGTGAGACTTCTTCATGTCTTGACTTACCAATTTATGATGAATATGATGATGAGCATGTTGAGTTGCCTAGTTGTGATGCTATGCTTCATAGGATATCATGTGAAAATTCTATTGGTCACATCATGTTTGACAATCCATTGAACTTGTCTTATGCTATGAGTGAGATCTCCCATATTGCCTCATTTCAATCTCAACATAGTAACTATGCATGCCCCATTAAAATCAATCCCATTTGCACCTATGGCATAGATGACGAGATGATGGTCATTGGCTTTTGCTTCTCTTGTGATGATATTGTCATGCTTCCTTTACATGATTTGCGCAATTCACCTACTATGTCATGCCATGATCACATTGTTCCAAATATGCATTCTTTTGGATGTTGTCAATATTCTCCATGTGATGTTTCCATTAATGCTCATGAGGAGACCCCCATAGCTTCCTCATACATATTAGGAGATTTTGATTCATCCCATTCTTGGCATGATTTCCATGATTGCTTGCACCATATGCATTCCATGAATAACAATGCTCTAGATATTTCTCATGATGCATTACATCCTTTGAGTCTCCATTATGACATACATAACAACAAACCCATCATGATGGATGACATGTTTCTATATCACGCATCTCATTTATTTGAGCATTGGATATTTTGTGCTAACCGACACATGCATGTGCGCATCATGATGGATGGTGTGTACATATACCATGCACACACAATTTTTCCTTTGTCTTTGTTTTGTGTAGGTGCTCATGTATACTCGTCGACCTCTCAATCCCAAGAGTTGACGAAACGAGCTCTTGAGAGCAACGATGCTTTGGGATCCCGTGGACTATCCTTACCACTGTTCCCTTCGCGCAAGGACTACACGCATCTCTTCTACTTGGCTCTCACACGGCTATGGGCTATATACCACTTGTCACCTTATGCCCATACTATCGTGTTCACTTTGCATGTTATGCCTCTTTACATGACTTTGCCATGCAATTGTGACCCTTGCTTGCATTTACCCATGATGCACCATTATGATCTTCCTATGTGTATTTGCATGCTTGGTGGAGATCCTTGTTACTTTTGCCATGTTTATCATGTGCCTCATGCTATTGTTGATTGTTGTGTTGGGAGAGTCATGATGACCCATTGCTATTTACATATGGCTTCTCACCAATACATTCATGCTATTTTTCTCACATCTTGCTTTCATGCTTGTGCTATGTCATGTGAATTATTCATGCACACTATTTGCACCAATGACATGCTTGCCATGATTCATCCTAGTATGTTGCATCTTCGCACTACTAGCTTTCTTGACTCGATTGCTATGATTGCTTGCTTGGTTGCATCACCCATGTTCCACTCTTACTCGCTTTCTTGGGTTGATGACATATATGTTCATGCCTCTCACTTGATTTGTCATGATCATTGTCTCTTGTCTCCATTAGTTGCCTCTTTCATATCCACTTGTATTGAGTGCAACCATACTATACTTACTGATTCTAGAGACTTTGACAACTTACTTGTGATGCATGCTTGTTTGATTGAGCAAATTGTATTTGGTTGTTCTTGCATCATATGCCTCCATACTATGAAATGACCCCTTGTACTTTCTTATGATGAGCATGATGCATACACTTGTTGGGTATCTTACCACACGAATGATAGGTTTTGCACTTCCGCTAACCTCATTTGTTTTTCCGAGTGTTTTTCATGTTCTTTCGTTTTGAAGAATTCACAAGGCATTACCGTCATGAGACATATTGGCTATTTGAAGGCATACATGATGCGCAACACCAATATTTTCGACATCCTCATAAAGGTGAACTCCTTCTCTTTGAGCCATCCTCAAATACGCATATTGGATGGGTCACTCTTTCATTGTTGTTTCCTTCTTGTTGTCTACATGATACATCTCGTGAACGGAGGAACGACATTGGAGATTGGCTACATGGACCTTCACATTGAGGAGCGCTCGCACTTATTGGATGCACCTTCGAAACTCCACTCATACCTCGACATCGAGCTTTGGTACACCAACACCTCCATATTTCTTGATTGAGCTCATACATGTCATGCTCGATGGACATATCATACTCACCACAAGTTTGCACCCTATGCATGGATTGACTCACATTATGCTTGTCTTGTTGCATCTATTTCCATGTCATCCATGATATATGAGCTTGTTCACTTCCTTAGCAAATTTGTTGTGATCTTCCTTGATGGCATATTCATACATAATGATCATATTGTCGACCATCAATTGCATGATAATATACACATATTGAGCATCCATTGCCATGTTCATGCATTTGATACACCATTCCATTATGACATCATTCTGCACCGTGGTTGCATTGCTCATATTTACAACACATTTGTGTGCACAATGATTGCATTTCCTCCCATGAATGCTTTGCACCTCATTCTAGATCATCTTGATAAGCTTCATGCGCTTTGTCACGACCAATCTTGCCGCACGGACTCATTCTTGCATGATGGACACTTTGTGTGCGCTAACCATTGTATTTTCGAGTGTTGCTTGTGTTTGCTCTTTTTGCATGTCTATCACTCCGGCGACACCTTGGACTACTTGGATTGCGCAATGTCTTCAACTTCGTCCAACTACAAGTCCGTCTACGACAACCATTTCCATGGTGATGAGTATCACGATCCGAGGTCGGATCTTTCCCAAGGGGGGGAGATGATGCGGAGCATCCCACGTTCATCCCCATGTACACTCCGACTACTCTCCAAACCCCAAGTGGACTTATGACGAGACCTCAACTATGCGCCATTGGACACAAGGTGAACTCGCTCCTATCCGAATCGTCACTTTCCACATGTGAGACATGGCTACTACCTCAAACGTGTGTGCTATGCATGTCTAGCAACTAAGAGGAAGGCCATGGAACAGCTACGAGCATTGGACAAGACGGCGAGGACACCAAGAGCGAGGAACAAGAGGAAGAGATGCTGGGAAGCTATAGCGCTCGGACGTCCGACAGCCTCCGGACGACCGACGATATCCGGACGTCCGACGCCCGGAGACTCCACCAGCCAGACCGACCGCAGCCAAGGCAACCTACAGCGCCCGGACGACCACCAGACACTGGACGTCTGACGACTCCCAGGGCCACGGACGACCGAAGCCACCGGACGACTGAACGACCAGCACCCGAGCCGAAACTACGGATGTCCGACATCTCCGGACGTCCGGACCGTCCTGAAGCTCCGGACGACCGACGTCCTCCGGACGTCCGACGCCCGTGTGTTGGGCCGATGCCACTTACCCTTTCATTCACCCATGACTATATATACTCATCCACCTCCTCCTAGTTACGGTTAGCGTTGATTTAGCTCAATTAGAGATAGAGCTTCGCTCATCCACCGGATCTCCTCCTCGTGAGAGACCGCGGCCTCCTCGGAGAAGATCCTATCGGATTCAAGACCCCCTCGTGGGAAGATCCCCTCGTGGATTTCAAGGCCTCCTCACGGAGAAGAATGGTTCCTATGTATCCTTACCTTTGTTGACTTTGGATCTCGTGTATCTCTTTGTGTTCTTTGATCTAGCACTTGTGTGACCGATTCCTTGTTGGTTGAGTGTTTTCCCTCGTTCCTCCCCGTGATTTCCTCGTGTTCTTCCGCGCGTTCTTCGTGTTTCCCCGTAGGATCCACTCCAAATGTGAAAGATCATCACCATAGGGTTCCACCCTACATCACCATTGCTTGAGCCACGCCGCAGGCCGCAGGAAGGCAAGTCTGGGGACCCCCGTTCCCAGAACACCGATAGTAGCCCCTGAGCCCAAGGCGCGCCCGGACTTGGCTTAGCAGAGAAACAAAGGGGCAAGTGCAAAGTGCCGCGGGCCCCAACAGTCTGCGTCCTTTGGCGCCGCGTGGCGGTTGATTGGTCGTGGGCGCCTCTGCTCCCCCACGACGCCTCGGCAACCATTCGACAAGACAAGTCCCTGCATGCAAAATGAGTCATGATTACCTATGATCATTGAAGCCGACGGTTGGCCTCCTCCGGCTATAAGTACGGAACGGCACGAGCCTTTCCAGTCCGTCTCTCCTTGATCCGCTTCTTCTTCTTCACCTCTCCCCTTTGGTTCGTCGTGTCCCATGGCACCCACGAAGAGGTTTTCGGTCGCAGAGAAGGGGAAGGCCTGCCGGGATGGGCCTAACTCTCCCCCCATCCAAGCGCGGTCGGGGCCGTCCCCGCAAGCATCCCATTACTCCTGCGAAGACCACCCGAGGCCTCGGCTGAGGCCACTTGATCGGCGGGGAGAGACATGCAGAGGCTGCGCGGCCTCCCCGCCCTCGATTCCGCTCCGTGGAGGTGCTCCTGGAGTTCATCGTCTGGTCGGAGGATCCGACCGGTACTTGGCTTCAGCTCCCTCGCTTCTTTGCCGGTGAGCTGCCAGCTGGTGCCACGAATGGGCTATGGCTCCAGGCAGATGGCTGCTGCAGCAGGGCCTCTTGGGTGGCGGTGGAAGTTTCCGTCGCCGGGAACGTGGCGCTGACTCGAGGCTGGCAGATGTTCGCTCGCGCGCGTGGCCTTGATCAGCGATGCACTCTCCACTTCAAGTTCGACGGCGACGCCACCCTCTTCATGAGGGTGTGCGGCAGAGATGACCGCCGCGCTGGGTGCTGCCCCGAAGGTGACGATGACGGTCGACTTCCCATCCTTGGCGATGGCAGCGGCGAAGACGAGGTCGGGCGCGCGCCCTTCGGCGCCCGTAGCTCCCCAAGCTTCGGCGACTCCCCTTCCGATGGTAGCTCCTCCAGTGGTGGCCGTGACCAGCCACCGCGCCATCATGCTTGCTTCAAGGGGGGAGATGGATCATCCCACCGCCGCGCCCAGGTGAAGCGTGAAGGGGAGACCGCTTGAGCTCTGAAGGGTGGCATAGATCTTCTTCTTCGGGCTGTAGCTGGTCGAGACGCGCCTATTTTGTTTTATCTGCATAGAGGGAGATGTATGGAGCCCCGCTGGGGCGTGCTAGACTATTGCTTTTAATTATCATGTTGTTCCTGTTATTTCCGTGTTGTGCTATGGTGTCGCGTGCTTATGCATAGGAACAACTTAGCTCAGTAGGAGGGCTTGTAGCGGCGTTAGCCTTGGGGGCCCCGACGAGAGGCCATGCCATAGGTCTCGGGTCCTGCAAAAGAAACTTTCTGGAGGGTTAGTGTCGGGGATATACCCCGTGGTGTAAACCGGCCGGAAGTTAACCCGGCCGGACTTGGCGGTTTATTTGAGGTCCCGCTGGCACTTGGCGATATTCATCTGGTGACCCGCCCAGACCAGGCAATTTACCAGCAACCCGCCAGGACGTTGTAACTCACTGGTGACCCGGCCAACGGGTCAGAGGAGCGACAAGACCCGGTGGCCCGTCTGGCGGTTCATGAAGGCCGGTTCAACTATTGTGGGCCGGTTTAAGAGGAAAGGCATAAGGAATATTTGTCTTACAAGGAGTTAAGACCTGGACTTGTATCCGGTTTGTATTAGAGATAGACTAGTCCTAATCCTAATAGGACTCCACATGTAACCCGCCCCTTCAACATATATAAGGAGAGGCAGGGCTCCCCAAAGAGGGACAGGCTACAAGCAACAAGAAACAATATCTAGGGCTAGACACAAAGAGGGAGCCGGCTTATGCGGCGACTCCCTCATGAGCATAATGAGACCTAGCCTCAAACAGCATGTAGGGCTATTACCGGATGATGTTTCCCGGGGCCCGAAGCTGTCTAAACCCTTGTCTTGCGTGTTGATCCGCCCTGCGTCTCTCGTCCCACTCAACCCCTCTCAAGCTACCACATAGATGCGTTGGCCTCGCAACTAAGTCCTGACACTAAGGACATCTGATGTGACAATTCCACGACAGTTGGCGCCCACCGTGGGGCGAGCGCACGGTGGTGTTGAGTTCTTGGAGGGATCTTAACTAGGCTTTCGAGAAGCTTACAATCCGTCGGATCGGCAAAAGGACGGTACGGAAGGATTTGCGTCAGTACTAGCCTCATCTGCTGAGATCAAGGAAATATTATCGTCAAATCGCCATGGACGATCGCTACAGTTTCGATCCGATCTATGTTGGCTGTCAAATCGCCATGGATCCAACCCGTACGTATCTACTAAGGAAATTTAAGTTGTCGGTTCAATCCGATCTGCAGCGAAGCCGAGTTGAGGTAAAAGGAACCAAGGGCTTGACCCCGGCTTGGTCATCGTACGATACTTCCCAACCGGGATGAAGGAAATCAATAACAAAAAAGGGGGGGCACGATTCACGAGATATTTTCGGCTATGACCCGGATTTGCCATCGTCGAGCTGTAGTAGTTTTTTCCCGAGCCATTGCCATGACCCACTCGGCCGTGGACATCTTGACCGACCGCAGCGTCAAATCGCCACTGCAATCTAGCGGCCTCACCTCTGCCACAAATCGCCAGGGGCTTCCTCCAGTCACTAGGGCCGGGCCGCCTCTATTACGACCATTACGAGCCGCCAATTACCAACGCTTGCTGCCCCGTTTTCTACGGATACGGTGGATACAACCCTACTGCCTGGAGCTCTGCCCAAGTCAAATACGATCCGGACATGACCTGCCTGGAGCTCCGCCATGAGCCGTCCCTGTGCCGGGTCACCTCTGTCTGAATCACAGCCGGGCCGCCATGGACTCGCCACGCCGCTTTACTCCAACGTACATCTCCGCGTCGCTCGCCTGTACGCCTCCGCGCGCGACCGCGGCCCCATCCTCCTCTCCCGCAGGTGCCCGCACCCGCTGGCCCCCGCACGCCCTGTGTCTCCTGTCAGCTGTGTCGCCGCTGATTCGTCAGCTTCACATCGCCGGATCACCGCACTGGCTCGCGCCCCTGACTGGCCGGCTCCGGCTTACCCATCGCCACCTCCGCTCCGGCCGCCTGCTCCCCTGAACCATCGCCGGGTCAAGCCCCTGCTACAAGTCGGCTCGTCGGCCTCTGATTTTGACTTGCCACTGAGTTGCCGCACCAATGACCCGGCCGTTTGCCGTTAAGCTCGCCCCCCGGCGCTGACCCGCTGCTGTCCGAGGACCCCATCTGTTGCCATTGTCAAGCTGCTTGTTGAGCCGCCCTGCTTGTTGAGACGCTGTTTCGCTGAGCGCCGCCGCCTCCGAGCTGCTGTTTCCGTCGCCGCGAACCTGAACCGGCCATGCCTTCGGGTCCGCGGCCTTGTTGACCCATTGCAGTGGCTCCCCTCTGCTCGCAAGCAGCCCTCACGGCCCACGCCTCCGTGGCTTCAACTGCGCCCGCACACCAGAGTCGCCCGTTCGTCGGTTTGGCTCCGCCTCGCTGTGCTCTCGCAGTTAGTTGTTCATACCGGATTGGTCTCGCCTCTGCTTCTGCTACAGTGCTGCTCAAACCGCCCAGTGTTGACCCACCGAGCTGTGGTCGCTGCTACTACCACGGTTTGATGGATGGAGATTTTGAGTTCAAGAAGGTTAAAATGGCGTCAGGTGTGTCGCTACTACAAACTGAAGGCCGATCAGTGAAAGGATCACATCGCAGGAAACGATTGGAAATTTTTGCAGCGTATTATGTGATGGGGGAGCGGTCAAATCACAAACCACCAAGAACATCGTCTTCCTCTACTGCCTGTTTCCCAGGCGCATTAGGGAGTGAAAAAAAGAAAAAAAGGGGGTCAAACATGAACCAGAGGGTCCGTCTGAGTCGACCGGTGCAGAGCATTAAGCCGCCACCTCGGTTGCGGTGAACGGATCATTCATCATCCAAAACTGTTTGCCATCTACAAACATCAGGTGCTATCCATCTCAAATTTGTTAACACATATTATTTCTATCAAAGGACAAATTACTTTGATTTGTATATTTTTATATACAGGACCATTATTCACTACAAATGTGGTTTATACCACGGATATGGAGCACGGATTGATAATATTCCACCTGGGGATAATCCAGAACATATCATATTATGAATGGACGCACACAAGCTGCCGCCCCTGCGGCCCGGACTACTTCGACTCATCGGGACCGTGCCTGCAATTGCCTCGCTTGACCACGCTGGCTTACAACACCGCGGCCGATTGATCTTTTCGAGGCGCCTCTGATGCTGCGGTCATTTTTCCATCTGTCTCTTGCGGTCTGGTCTACATCAACACACCGGGCCGCACCTGTCTGCATGAGCTGTTTATTGAGTATGAACAAGTCACTGCTTGGGTAGCCCGGTTTTTTCTTCCAATACATTGGAGGCAAATTATCATTCAGCCGCCGTCTGCGCTGGATGGATCAATGGACATGCGCACAAATTGCTGCCACTACAGTTTGGTCAACCTCAAACAGCCAGTTGGAAGGAACCATTGGCCGAGTTGCTGACACGGCTCATACGGGATCATTTATAACCCGCCGCAGTCACCTCAATCTTCTGTGGATTTACATTGCGTTATTAACACCGATGATATATACCTTCTGCTATGGTCAAGTAAGGAGAATCTCAAGACAACTCCTTGAGTCATCTTAAGACTCGGGGGCTACGATGATATGACGCAGCAAGTCTTGCCAGTTTCAGCAAATTCAAGTGCCCTAGGATGTTGAAGGGAAATCCAGTCTCGGAGGCTACTGTTATATTGATGAAAATTTAAAGCCGTCAGAAATATTCCGGCTCACAATGATACTTCCGGTTTATAATCCGGTTCAAGGGAAATCTATTCTCCCGCAAGGCTCTGAAGCTCTCAAATCTAGTTAAAAAATGTCCGGTTCAAAAAGGAATTAACTTCTCGCAAGTTCGAGTTTAAAGACCGTCAGAAAATTTCCGGCTGAAAATGAAGATTCCGGTTTAAAATCCGGGTCAAGGGAAAGATGTCTCCCACAAAGCTTTGAAGCTCTCAATATCCGGTTCAAGATCCCGGTTCAAGAAGAATTTATCTCTTGCAAAAAAGTTAAAAATTACCGAAGAGGACCTACTGCCATGATGCGCGGTTCAAACATGGGTATCCTGCCTTATTGGCCTAACATATTATTGATCACATGGGGGCTTCTGCTTCATAAAATGAGGTCTCTGTTCTTTTTTACATCATGCGTGGTTACGCGGAGGTTCTGTCTTAAAGCGGCCTCCAGTTTACCTCTTGGGTTAGCTTTTGAAAGCACCATGTTATGTCAGTTGGGGGCTTGGTCGTGTCCGAACCAATGCAACACCTCTTGATAGGCGAAAGCCACCAGATCACTTGGGGACATGGTCAAGTCTGAACCAGTCACGCCTCTTGATCGGCCTAAGGCCACAGAGTCACTTGGGGGCTTGGTCGAACCCGAACCATTGCCACGCCACTTGATCGGCATAATGCCACGGTTTCAGTTGGAGACCTGGCTGACTTGAACCATAGCTACACCTTATTGGGAGCTTGGTCGTGTCCGACCATGGTAACACCATCTGATCGGCTCAGTAAAGCCTCTTTTTGCAAACGGTTTTATCTTTGCCTTTGCTTGAATTCTGTTCTTTTTTGTTAAAGAACTTTTACTTCTGTTGCATTTTTAAACCGACATTGTTAATCCAGTTCAAACTGTCAATTACAAATTGGCGGAACACGGTCAAATCCTAATCCGGAGACTATCTGCCCGGTTTGATTTTATGTTACCATCTTATTATGGAGTAAACCGGTGTTCATTAACCCGGCTTGACTTTCAATTACAGGTTGTCAGTACATGATCAAATCATAATCCGGAGACTATCCGCCCGGTCTGGTTTGACTACGAGTCGCCAGTATTATATATGGTTAAACCGGTGTTTATCACAACCCGGTACGGTTTATCATCAACCGGCACAGTATGAAAGGGGTTATCATTACTCAAGATTGGGGTTATCACTCTTACTACAAAAAGTTGGTAAAACTAGCAATGTGATTCAATATCACAGGTATGATATATTTCATATTTGATTATTCTTAAGTGCAGCCTTGGTTATAAACCTGGGTTATATGTTGGGCATTATGACCCGTCCGGCGGTAAACCGCCAGGACACTTTAAACTTGTTGTATGCAGAAACAGGTTGAATAAAGCATGATTATAAATCACCAGCGTTTATTAAACCGGCCTGGCTTTAAGACGATAAATCGCCGGTCTATGATGAGAAATTGTCCGGTGTTTATTAAACCGGCCTGGCTTTGGACTATAAGTCGCCAGTATATATTTGGATTGCGCCATTGGAATCATGCGCTTATAAATCATTGGATTATATTATTCAAATAGCAAACATGGCTGGATTTTTATTATGGTTATTAATATTATGATTAAGGTTTTCAAAGTCGCTTTAGCGCAATGGATATGAATATGATTTATTCTGCAATGGAAGGTATAGTCCCAAGTCGCTGCAGGCTCACGACCCGGCACTTGGGGGCTACATTATTCAAAGTTGAGATTATATCAAATATGCAAGTCTCATGTCGCTGCGAGCATGCACCATGACACTTGGGGGCTAATGCAAAGTCATTTTTTGCTCATCTTATTGAAGACCCGACTCATCATGTTATAATGAGTCGGCCCTTGGGGGCTACCAATTGCTCCTGTCAACAATTGAAGGTACAAAGCTTTTTATTCATTATATTGAAGGGTCCACTGCTCAATTGGTACAGCACAAGGCTCTTAACCTTGTGGACGTGGATTCAAGTCCCATGATGGGGGTTGCATCATATGATGTTATTTTCATTGAAGTATATATCAAGTCCCAGCTCAATATTATCTTACTAAGCCGGCCCTTGGGGGCTACACATCATTGCTCAAATCTATATGAGTATACCTACAAAGTCCCTGCTTATTATTGCATAATTACCCGGTACTTGGGGGCTACATAATATGGAGTATTCAGTTTTTACTAAGTGACTGGGATGAACAACATGGATTTCTTCTTAAGTGGCAGTATTTATATTGAAACAAGTCTTAAGCCATCACTTTGTTCTACTCAAGACTTGGGGGCTATAGGTATTATATTATTATGGAAGAACTATTTTCAAATTCTCTGTTTTAAGCAAACCGGATTGACCCGGCGTCACCAACCATTACGACCTTGTGTCTGCAACCCGGCGTCATCAATAAACATGAAAACTGGCGTTGGCAACAATCATGACCCGGAATTATCCGTTTTTATAACCCGGCAATTTTGGTAATATTAAACCGGCAAGTTTTACATCTTCAGACCGGCTGAACATCAGTTGAATATTTGAAGACCAATATTTTTGTCAAGTCAGAGCATTCAAGGCCGATTCAAGAGGATTCTTTATTTACAAAATATTTTCTACAAGCAAATTGGTTATGAAACTGGTCTATTGACTCGGATTTTTTAGAAAGAAGAAATGACAAGGATTTAAGGATGATCAGGTGTCGGTTTACAAGAATTTTTAACCCGGAGTACAACCTGTCAAAGTTGTTCTGGTGTTTATTTTGCAGGATCAGTTTAACATGGATAAATCCAAATTAAACTGGGGGCTAATGTCGGGGATATACCCCACGGTGTAAACCGGCCGGAAGTTAACCCGGCCGGACTTGGCGGTTTATTTGAGGTCCCGCTGGCACTTGGCGATATTCATCTGGTGACCCGCCCAGACCTGGCAATTTACCAGCAACCCGCCAGGATGTTGTAACTCACTGGTGCCCCGGCGGACGGATCAGAGTAGCGACAAGACCCGGTGGCCCGTCTGGCGGTTCATGAAGGCCGGTTCAACTATTGTGGGCCGGTTTAAGAGGAAAGGCATAAGGAATATTTGTCTTACAAGGAGTTAAGCCCTGGACTTGTATTCGGTTTGTATTAGAGATAGACTAGTCCTAATCCTAATAGGACTCCACATGTAACCCGCCCCTTCAACATATATAAGGAGAGGCAGGGCTCCCCAAAGAGGGACAGGCTACAAGCAACAAGAAACAATATCTAGGGCTAGACACAAAGAGGGAGCCGGCTTATGCGGCGACTCCCTCATGAGCATAATGAGACCTAGCCTCAAACAGCATGTAGGGCTATTACCGGATGATGTTTCCCGGGGCCCGAAGCTGTCTAAACCCTTGTCTTGCGTGTTGATCCGCCCTACGTCTCTCGTCCCACTCAACCCCTCTCAAGCTACCACATAGATGTGTTGGCCTCACGACTAAGTCCTGACACTAAGGACATCTGACGTGACAATTCCACGACAGTTAGGTTTCAATCCCCGGGCGCTAGGGCGACCAGCTCGGGCCCGGCGTTCGCGTTGTGATGCCCATGGGGCATTGACTAGGAGGAGTGCTCCCGAAGCGAACTTAGGTCGAGGGACCTCACGAAATTAAACCAAGCAATGCTCGCGAGGGTGCCCACGCAGACTCCCTCGCGAGGGTTGCGAAAGGAAAGTAGGTTCATGCGAAAGGCAAAGGCAGAAACACGGGTTGGGCGCCGCACAACACTGAAAGCAACTCCAACTAAAGCGTCAAACAAAGAAGAACTAATCAACTTCAGAAAGCAAATGAAAAGCCGCGTCCGGCACCTAATCTAGTATTCGACGTCTTCTCACCAGCGTGGAGCTAAGTGCTACCACTAGGCGTGGGCGGGAGCCCCCGAGGCCCAGGGGCGGCGCTCCGGAGACTCCGGGGTGTATACAGCCCCACTCATTATTACGTGAGAGTGTCACGGGCGGCGAGCTTCATAGGCATTGGCCTTCTTGACAGGCACCGGGGCTTTTCTTGAGGGGGAGGTGAGCTTCATAGGCATAGGCCTTCTTCACAGGCACCGGGCCTTTCCTAAAGCGACAAGCTTCACAGGCACTGGCCTTCTTCATAGGCACCGGGCCTTTTCTTGAGGGGGAGGCGAGCTTCACAGGCATTGTCCTTCTTCACAGGCACTGGGCCTTTCTGTTGGAAATATGCCCTAGAGGCAATAATAAAATGGTTATTATTGTATTTCCTTCTTCATGGTAATTGTCTATTATTCATGCTATAATTGTATTGACCAGAAACCGCAATACATGTGTGAATACATAGACCACAACATGTCCCTGGTGAGCCTCTAGTTGATTAGCTCGTTGATCAACGGATGGTCATGGTTTCCTAACCATGGATATTGGATGTCATTAATAACGGGATCACATCATTAGGAGAATGATGTGATGGACAAGACCCAATCCTAAGCCTAGCACAAGATCGTGTAGTTCGTATGCTAAGAGCTTTTCTAATGTCAAGTATCATTTCCTTAGACCATGAGATTGTGCAACTCCCGGATACCGTAGAAATGCTTTGGGTGTGCCAAACGTCACAACGTAACTGGGTGGCTATAAAGGTGCACTACGGGTATCTCCGAAAGTGTTTGTTGAGTTGGCACGAATCGAGACTGGGATTTGTCACTCCGTATGAAGGAGAGGTATCTCTGGGCCCACTCGATACGACATCATCATAATGTGCACAATGTGATCAAGGAGTTGATCGCAGGATGATGTGTTATGGAACGAGTAAAGAGACTTGTCGGTAACGAGATTGAACAAGGTATCGGGATACCAACGATCGAATATCGAGCAAGTACTATACAGGTAGACAAAGGGAATTGTATACGGGATTGATTGAATCCTTGACATCGTGGTTCATCCGATGAGATCATCATGGAACATGTGGGAGCCAACATGGGTATCCAGATCCCGCTGTTGGTTATTGACCGGAGAACATCTCGGTCATGTCTGCATGGTTCCCGAACCCGTAGGGTCTACACACTTAAGGTTCGATGACGCTAGGGTTATAAGGAATAGATATACGTGGTTACCGAATGTTGTTCGGAGTCCCGGATGAGATCCCGGACGTCACGAGGAGTTCTGGAATGGTCCGGAGGTAAAGATTTATATATGGGAAGTCCTGTTTTGGTCACCGGAAAAGTTTCGGGTGCTATCGGTAACGTACCGGGACCACCGGGAGGGTCCCGGGGGTCCACCAGGTGGGGCCACCGGCCCCAGAGGGCTGCATGGGCCAAGTGTGGGAGGGGACCAGCCCCAGGTGGGCTGGTGCGCCCCCCCACCAGAGCCCAAGGCGCCTAGGGTTTGGGGAGGGGGCGCCTCCACCTTACTTGGGGGGCAAGTTTCCCCCTCTCCCCCCCCCTTGGCCGCACCCTAGATGGGATCTAGGGGCTGCCGCACCCCTTGGGGTGGGAACCCTAGAGGGGCGCAGCCCCCTCCCTCTCCCCTATATATAGTTGAGGTCTTTGGGGCTGCCAAGATATGATTTGATCTCCCTCTTGGCGCAGCCCTACCTCTCTCCCTCCTCGTCTCTCGTAGTGCTTGGCGAAGCCCTGCTGGAGTACCGCGCTCCTCCAGCACCACCACGCCATTGTGCTGCTGCTGGACGGAGTCTTCCCCAACCTCTCCCTCTCTCCTTGCTGGATCAAGGCGTGGGAGACGTCACCGGACTGCACGTGTGTTGAACGCGGAGGTGCCGTCCGTTCGGCACTAGGATCTCCGATGATTTGGATCACGATGAGTACGACTCCCTCAACACTGTTCTCTTGAACGCTTCCGCTTAGAGATCTACAAGGGTATGTAGATGCACTCCCCTCTTTCTTGTTGCTAGTCTCTCCATAGATAGATCTTGGGGATTCATAGGAAAATTTTGAATTTCTGCTACGTTCTCCAACAGTGGCATCATGAGCTAGGTCTATTGCGTAGATTCTATGCACGAGTGGAACACAAGTTGTTGTGGGTGTTGATTTTGTTCAATTTGCTTACCGTTACTAGTCCTATCTTATTTCGATGGTATTGTGGGATGAAGCGGCCCGGACCGACCTTACACGTACTCTTACGTGAGACAGGTTCCACCGACTGACATGCACTTGTTGCATAAGGTGGCTAGCGGGTGCCAGTCTCTCCCACTTTAGTCGGATCAGATTCGATGAAAATGGTCCTTATGAAGGGTAAATAGCATTTGGCATATCACGTTGTGGCTTTTGCGTAGGTAAGAAAAGTTCTTGCTAGAAACCCATAGCAGCCACGTAAAACATGCAAACAACAATTAGAGGGCGTCTAACTTGTTTTTGCAGGGTATGCTATGTGATGTGATCTGGCCAAAAGAATGTGGTGAATGATATGTGATGTACGAGATTGATCATGTTCTTGTAATAGGAATCACGACTTGCATGTCGATGAGTATGACAAACGGCAGGAGCCATAGGAGTTGTCTTTATTTATTGTATGACCTGCGAGTCACTGAATAACGCCATGTAACTACTTTACTTCATTGCTAAACCGTTAGCCATAGTAGTAGAAGTAATAGTTGGCAAGACAACTTCATGGAGACACGATGATGGAGATCATGATGATGGAGATCATGATGATGGAGATCATGGTGTCATGCCGGTGACGATGATGATCATGGAGCCCCAAAGATGGAGATCAGAAGGAGCAAAATGATATTGGCCATATCATGTCACTTTTGATTGCATGTGATGTTTATCATGTTTACGCATCTTATTTGCTTAGAACGACGGTAGTAAATAAGATGATCCCTCATAATAATTTCAAGAAAGTGTTCCCCCTAACTGTGCACCGTTGCGAAAGTTCGTTGTTTTGAAGCACCACGTGATGATGGGGTGTGATAGATTCTAACATTCACATACATTGGGTGTAAGCCAGATTTACACACGCGAAACACTTAGGTTGACTTGACGAGCCTAGCATGTACAGACATGGCCTCAGAACACAAGAGATCGAAAGGTCGAACATGAGTCGTATAGTGGATACGATCAACATGAAGATGTTCACCGATGATGACTAGTCCATCTCACGTGATGATCGGACACGGCCTAGTTGACTCAGATCATGTATCACTTAAGATGACTAGAGGGATGTCTATCTGAGTGGGAGTTCATTAGATGAACTTAATTATCCTGAACATAGTCAAAAGGTTTTTGCAAATTATGTCGTAGCTCGCGCTTTAGTTCTATTGTTTTAGATATGTTCCTAGAGATAATTTAGTTGAAAGTTGAGAGTAGCAATTATGCGGACTGGGTCTGTAAAATGAGGACTGTCCGCATTGCTGCATAGAAGGCTTATGTCCTTAATGCACCGCTCGGTGTGCTGAACCTCGAACATCGTCTCTGGATGTTGCGAACATCTGACATACACGTTTTGATGACTACGTGATAGTTCAGTGGGTAATGTTAAATGGTTTAGAATTGGGGCACCGAAGACATTTTTTGAAATGTCGCAGAACATATGAGATGTTCCAAGAGCTGAAATTGGGATTTCAGGCTCGTGCCCATGTCAAGAGGTATAAGACCTCCGGCGAGTTTCTTAGCCTGCAAACTAAGGGAGAAAAGCTCAATCATTGAGCTTGTACTCAGATTGTATGGGTACAACAATCACTTGAATCGAGTGGGAGTTAATCTTCCAGATGAGACAGTGATGTTTCTCCAAAGACATTACCACCAAGCTACTAGAGCTTCGTGATGAACTATAACATATCAGGGATAGACATGATGATCCTTGAAATATTCGCGATGTTTGACACCGCGAATGTAGAAATCAAGAAGGAGCATCAATTGTTGATGGTTAGTAAAACCACTAGTTTCAAGAAGGGCAAGGGAAAGAAGGGATACTTCATGAAATGGCAAAACAGTTGTTGCTCTAGTGAATAACCCAAGGTTGAACCCAAACCCGATACTAAGTGCTTCTGTAATGAGGGAACGGTCACTTAAGCAGAACTACCCTAGATACTTGGTAGATGAGAAGGTTGGCAAGGTTGACAGAAAATATTGGATATACATTGAATTAAATGTGTACTTTACTAGTACTCCTAGTAGCACCAGGGTATTAAGATACCGGTTCGGTTGCTAAGTGTTAGTAACTCGAAAATAAAAGGCTACAGAATAAACAGAGACTGGCTAAAGGTGAAGATGACGATGTGTGTTGGAAGTGTTTCCAAGGTTGATGAGATCAAGCATCGCCTGCTCCCTCTACCATCGAGATTGGTGTTAAACCTAAATAATTGTTATTTGGTGTTTGCGTTGAGCATAGACATGATTGGATTATGTCTATCGCAATACGATTATCCATTTAAGAAGAATAATGATTACTCTGTTTATTTGAATAATACCTTCAATGGTTTTGCACCTAAAATGAATGGTTTATTGAATCTCGATCGTAGTGATACACATGTTCATGCCAAAAGATATAAGATAGTAATGATAGTACCACCTGCTTGTGGCTCTGCCATGTAAGTCATATTGGTATAAAACGCATGAAGAAGCTCAGTTTGAGACGTGCAAACCATGTCTATTAGTATGTACGCATGAAGAAACTCCATGCAGATGGATCGTTTGGACTCACTTGATTTTGAATCACTTGAGACATGAAAATCATACCACATGGGCAAGATGACTGAAAAGCCTCGTTTTCAGTAAGATGGAACAAGAAAGCAACTTGTTGGAAGTAATACATTTTGATGTGTGCAGTCCAGGAAGTGTGCCTTGCCATGAGTCAGTCAAGGGGTACAAGAGTGATCCAGGAATGGATCACAGGACAGCGGTCAAACTTATCCTTAGTAACTAGTGTACTAAGGAAATTTGCTCGGTTATGGAGGTGGTAAAAGTGTTCGTCGTAAAGGGTTACGCCGATGCAAACTTTGACACTAATCCGGATTATTCTGAGTAGTAAACCGGATTCGTATAGTAGAACAGTTATTTGGAATAGCTCCAAATAGAGCGTGGTAGCTGCATCTAGGAGACGAAATAGAGATTTTCAAAGCACACACGGATCTGAAAGGTTCAGATCTGTTGACTAATAACCTCTCTCACAAGCGAGATATGATCAAACCCCATGGGTGTCGATTCATTACAATCACATGGTGATGTGAACTAGATTATTGACTCTAGTGCAAGTGGGAGACTGTTGGAAATATGCCCTAGAGGCAATAATAAAATGGTTATTATTGTATTTCCTTGTTCATGGTAATTGTCTATTATTCATGCTATAATTGTATTGACCGGAAACTGCAATACATGTGTGAATACATAGACCACAACATGTCCCTGGTGAGCCTCTAGTTGATTAGCTCGTTGATCAACAGATGGTCATGGTTTCCTGACCATGGACATTGGATGTCATTGATAACGGGATCACATCATTAGGAGAATGATGTGATGGACAAGACCCGATCCTAAGCCTAGCACAAGATCGTGTAGTTCGTATGCTAAGAGCTTTTCTAATGTCAAGTATCATTTCCTTAGACCATGAGATTGTGCAACTCCCGGATACCGTAGGAATGCTTTGGGTGTGCCAAACGTCACAACGTAACTGGGTGGCTATAAAGGTGCACTATGGGTATCTCCGAAAGTGTCTGTTGGGTTGGCAAGAATCGAGACTGGGATTTGTCACTCCGTGTGACGGAGAGGTATCTCTGGGCCCACTCGGTAGGACATCATCATAATGTGCACAATGTGATCAAGGAGTTGATCGCGGGATGATGTTTTATGGAACGAGTAAAGAGACTTGCCGGTAACGAGATTGAACAAGGTATCGGGATACCGACGATCGAATCTCGGGCAAGTACTATACAGGTAGACAAAGGGAATTGTATACGGGATTGATTGAATCCTTGACATCGTGGTTCATCTGATGAGATCATCGTGGAACATGTGGGAGCCAACATGGGTATCCAGATCCCGCTGTTGGTTATTGACCGGAGAACGTCTCGGTCATGTCTGCATGGTTCCCGAACCCGTAGGGTCTACACACCTAAGGTTCGATGATGCTAGGGTTATAGGGAATAGATGTACGTGGTTACCGAATATTGTTCGGAGTCCCGGATGAGATTACAGACATCACGAGGAGTTCCGGAATGGTTTGGAGGTAAAGATTTATATATGGGAAGTCCTGTTTTGGTCACCGGAAAAGTTTCAGGTGCTATCGGTAACATACCGGGACCACCGGGAAGGTCCCAGGGGTCCACCAGGTGGGGCCACCGGCCCCAGAGGGCTGCATGGGCCAAGTGTGGGACGTGACCAGCCCCAGGTGGGCTGGTGCGCCCCCCCCCCCCACCAGGGCCCAAGGCGCCTAGGGTTTGGGGAGGGGGCGCCTCCACCTTACTTGGGGGGGCAAGTTTCCCCCTCTCCCCCCCTTGGCCGCACCCTTGATGGAATCTAGGGGCTGTCGCACCCCTTGGGGTGGGAACCCTAGAGGGGGCGCAGCCCCCTCCCTCTCCCCTATATATAGTTGAGGTCTTTGGGGCTGCCAAGATATGATTTGATCCCCCTCTTGGTGCAGCCCTACCTCTCTCCCTCCTCGTCTCTCGTAGTGCTTGGCAAAGCCCTGCTGGAGACCGCGCTCCTCCACCACCACCACGCCGTTGTGCTGCTGCTGGACGGAGTCTTCCCCAACCTCTCCCTCTCTCCTTGCTGGATCAAGGCGTGGGAGACGTCACCGGGTTACACGTGTGTTGAAAGCGGAGGTGCCGTCCGTTCGGCACTAGGATCTCCGGTGATTTGGATCACGATGAGTACGACTCCCTCAACCCCGTTCTCTTGAACGCGTCCGCTTAGCGATCTACAAGGGTATGTAGATGCACTCCCCTCTCTCTCGTTGCTAGTCACTCCATAGATAGATCTTGGTGATTTGTAGGAAAATTTTGAATTTCTGCTACGTTCTCCAACACTTTCCTAAAGCGACAAGCTTCACAAGCATTGGCCTTCTTCACAGGCTCCGGGCCTTCTCCATAGGCACTGGGCCTCGCTCAAGGGTAGAACCTCTGGAGGTGTTGAATGTTCCATGCGTTCGGGATGGGCACCCCCTCCTGGGTCTCCAAGCGCGCAGAGCCGGGCCTGGAAACATGAACAACCTTGAACGGGCCCTCCCACATGGGAGAGAGCTTGTGCAACCCTTCCCTGGAGAGGACCCGTCTGAGCACGAGGTCCCCTACCTCAAAAGTCGTGGGGCGGATGTTGCAGCAGTGGTACCGTCGCAACGCCTGTTGATATCTTGCCGCTCGCAGCATGGCCTCCCAACGGTGTTCCTCCCCCAGCACGAGATCCGTCCCTCGCATGGCGTCCTGCTGCGATTCATCGAACGCCAGGACCCGCGCGGAGCGACGCTTGACCTCGTGAGGGGGGCGGCTTCAGCTCCGTAGACGAGGAAGAATGGAGTTTCTCCAGTTGACTTGGTTGCGATCGTGCGGATAGACCACAGCACAGAATGGAGCTTGTCATACCAGCCCCTACCGCAGGCCTCCAGCTTCTTCTTGAAGGTCCTGGTCTTGAGGCCCTTCAGGGCCTCCGTGTTAGCTTGCTCAGCCTGGCCGTTGCTTTGAGGATGTGCCACTGAAGCATAGCATATCTGCATTTCAAGATTAGCACAATATGTTTTAAAGAGATTGCTGGTGAACTGCGAACCATTGTCGGTGATGATGCGATTAGGTACCCCGAATCGGCTCACGAGGCCCTTGATGAACTTGACTGGCGGAGCCTGTTGGGATGGTGCGGACAGCTTCCACCTCAGCCCACTTGGTGAATTTGTCGACGGCGACATAGAGGTAGCGATAGCCCCCTGGCACCCGAGGAAACGGGCCCAGAATGTCCAGCCCCCAAACCGCGAATGGCCATGAGAGAGGTATGGTCTGCAGGGCGTGAGTCGGCTGATGGATCTGCTTGGCGTGGAATTGGCAAGCTTCACAGGCCTTCACCAGCTCGACGGCGTCGTTGAGTGTTGTGGACCAATAGAACCCGCTGCGGAAGGCCTTGCCAATGAGGGTTCTCGATGATGAGTGGTGCCCACAGTCTCCATCGTGTATGTCTGCCAACAGCTCCTTCCCCTGTTCCCTGGAAATGCAACGTAGGGACACATCATTCGGCCGCTTCCGTTAAAGCTCCCCATCTTGAATGCAGTATGTCGTGGCTTGTAGCGCCATGCGCTCGCGTCTTCCTCCTTCTCTGGCAGAGTCCCTTCCGTCAAGTAGCTCTTGAGCTCCACGGTCCAACACCCCTCCTGAGGCTCCAACGCCAGGAGTAAGCGCGCTCCCGAGGTCGGTCCACAGGCCGGGGCTCCTGAGGCAGGCGGTTGGGGGAGCTCCACCTGAGGTTACGATCCGCCTGACGGTGGTGGCATCGCTGAGGGCTTAAAGAGCCTCTCTTTGAAGACTCCGGGCTCCTGAGGCAGCCGTCTGGACGCCCTCTTCGCGATGTCATCAGCCTCCTGGTTGGTGCCATGCGGCACATGCTGCAACTCCAAACCCCAAAACTGCTTCTCAATTTTGCGAGCCTCTGCTAGATAAGCCTCCATGTGCTCGTCTTTAGGCTCGTACACCTTGTTGGAGAAGTTGATGAGGAGTTTGGAATCGCCCTTGATGACGAGACGCTTCACCCCCAGGGCCACCGCAGCTTTCAGGCCTGCTATCAGCCCCTCATATTCCGCTATATTGTTGGACACCTTTTCCCCATGCTGGAAACATAGTTGCACGGTGTAGCAGAGCCTATCCTGAGTGGGGGACATGAGCACCGCACCGGCCCCCGCGACATGTCGCGAGAAAGCTCCATAAAGTACATAACCCAGCCGTCCGGCGCTTCACTCCCTGGGGAAAGCGAACGGTCCTCGCCTGCCTCAAGCCCTGGCGCCTCAGTCCATTCCGCTACAAAATCTGCCAGTGCAGCCCCCTTAATGACCCTAGTTGTGCTGAACTCCAACTGAAACACTTGTAGTTCGATGTTCCATTCGGTGACCCTTCCAGCTGAGTTGGGACTCCTGAGCACCCTTTCCAACGGCTATGCTGAGACGACCTTGATTGGATGGCCCTGGAAGTAGTGTTGCAGCTTCCGTGAGGCCACTAACAGCACAAGCAGGAGCTTCTATGGCATGGGGTACCGCGTCCTGGCGTCCCTCAGCACCATGCTGACGAAATACACGGGATGCTCGACGAGGGCGGGTGCAGCGACGGAGTCACCATCCTTCGGGGAATCGAGCGTCTCCTGAGGCACAAGAGTCCCCAGCTCTTGACAAACTGGTGGAGCCCCCTCAGCCTCGAGGACGCCTCCTTGCTGAGGCTAACTTGTATCTGCTGCGGGCGTGGCCCCCGGGGGGCCTTCCTGCCCTGGGGTTGTCACAGTTGGTGCAGTCTTGGTCCGGCGCTCCTCCCGAACGGCCACCAGAGCGGCGCTGGAGTATGGTGTGGCAGCGAGATAAAGCAGCAGGGGCTCCTGTGAACGCGGCACTACCATCACCGGAGGGCTAGTCAGGTACCTCTTGAGGCCTTGAAATGCTTCGTCAACCTCTTGAGTCCATTCAAACGGGGCCTTCTTCTTCATTAGCTTGAAGAAGGGCAGAGCGCGTTCCCCCAGCTTGGAGATGAAGCGCCCTAGCGCAGTTACCCGCCCAGCAAGCTTCTGCATTTCCCTGAGAGTTTGCGGAGGACTCATTTCTTCAATTTCCTTGACCTTCTCCAGGTTAGCCTCGATCCCTCTGTGGGACATGAGGAAACCCAGGAGCTTGCCAGATGGTACACCGAACACGCACTTCTCTGGGTTGAGCCGCAAGTCCACTTCACGCTGGCTCGCGAAGGTTTCTTCCAGGTCTTGTATTAGGGTCTTCGCCTCCCGAGACTTTACCACTATGTCGTCGACATACGCCTCAGCGTTCCTCCCGAGCTGTCGGCCTAACGCGATGTGCATCAGCCGCTGGAAGGTTGTGCCCGCGTTGCACAATCCGAATGGCATGCAGGTGTAGCAGTACACCCTGCACGGGGTCAGAAAAGCCGTCTTCTCCACATCTTCGACCGTCATCTTGATTTGGTGATAGCCTGAAAAGGCGTCCAAGAAGCACAATAGGTCACACTTAGCAGTAGAGTCGACGATTTGGTTGATGCGGGGGGGAAGGAACGGATCCTGTGGGCAGGCCTTGTTGAGGTTGGTAAAATCGACGCACATGCGCTCCTTCCCCCCTTTCTTTGGTACAACGACAGGGTTTGCCAGCCATTCCGGGTATCGAACCGCACGAATGACTCCCACGGCCTCCAACTTGCGGGTTTCCTGGACGATGAAAGCTTGCTTCTCGGTGGACTGCCGTCTCGCCTTCTACTTCACTGGGCATATGTTGGGACATACATTCAGGTGGTGCTCGATCACCTGCCTGGGGACCCCCGCCAGTTGTTTGGGCTCCCACGTGAACACCTCCTTGTTCGCGCGCAGGAACTTCACCAGGGTTTCCTCTTGCTTGGGATCCAGATTGGCGCCTATGGTGAAGGTGGCACCGGAGGACCCATCCTCGTCGACTGGTATTTGCTTGGTTTCTGCCTTGTCTTGGGTGAACAGCTGCTTCTTCTTGGTGGGCGCAGCCCCCTTAGCCTTGAGGGGATCGACACTGGCGGGCTGCGCTGTTGTGGCTGTCCTAAAGGCGAGCTTGAGTGCCTGCAGGGCATCCTTTGCATCTCCGGCTATGGTGAGGACACCACTGCTCCTGGGCATTTTCATCAGGTTGTAAGCCGGGTGGGTTGCTACCATGAACTGGGCCAAAGCCGGGTAGCCGAGGATGGCGTTGTATGGGAGGCTGATGCGGGCGATGTCGAAGTCGACCAGCTCCGTGCGGAAGTTGGCTTGGGTGCCGAACATCACCGGGAGGCGGATCTGCCCCAGAGAGCCGGTGCGGCTGCCCTCGACGCCCGAAAAGGGCTGGCTGGGTCGGAGCCGCTCCAGCGGTACGTGGAGGAGGCTGAAGGCCTCGATCGAGAGCACATTGAGGTCGGCTCCACCGTCGATGAGGGTCCTGGTGACGGCCACCTGGCAGATAGTGGGAGTGCACAGCATCGGGAGTGCGCCTGAGCAAGCGGTGTTGGCAGGGTGATCATCCAAGCTGAAGGTAAAGTCGGCCTAGGGTGACGCCCATCCTGGAGGAGCTGGGTGGCGAGTCTGGGCAGCGCTGACCTGACGGATGAACGGCTTGATGTGGCGACTCGTAGGCGGTGCTTGCGAGCCCCCTAGGAGCACCGCGATGACCGGGAGCGCCGGGGTCGCGTGATGGGCGAGGAAGAGGCCGCGCAGTTCCTCCCAGGAGCCTACTGAAGACGCTGGCAGATGGAGCAACCACATGCGTGGGATGCCAGTGAGCGCCATGGGCAGCCAGTTGGCCATGACCCGGCCATCGCCTCCGGCCTTGAGGACGGCCTCCTCATATGCCAGCAAGAAAGCTAGCGAATCTGCCGTGCCGTTGTAGCGCGGCGGCATCTCCGGCTTGAACTTGCTTAGCCACTGCACCTGTCGCAAGGCGGGGGTCAGAGCCCGGAGCCCCCGGGGCCCAGGGCTGGCCTCCGTGGCCAGAGCATGCGGTGCATCGCCGGCCATGAGGGCGAAGCGCAAGGTTGATGGAGGACGGATGCTGACAGGGAGAGCTCCGGCACACCCCTACCTGGCACGCCAAATGTCGGATTAGGGGTTCCGGCAAACCCTTGAGGTTCGAACTCTGGCGTGCATGCGAAGATCTCTCCCTCACCAACTCGCGTCTCGAAGCCTCGCAAGGAATCTAGGCTACACGATGAACAACACATGGGACGCAAGGTTTATACTAGTTCGGGCCACCGTTGTGTTGTAATACCCTACTCTAGTTTGTGGTGTGGTGGATTGCCTCTGGGGCTGCTGATGAACAGTACAAGGGAAGAACAGCCTCGCGAGGGATGTTCTTGTGGTGGTGTTGTCCCTTTGGAAGGGTTGATTCCAGATGCCCCTATACTATGGTGGCTAGCCCTATATATAGAGTGAGAGGCCCTGGTCCTCTTCCCAAATATTGAGCGGGAAGGGCACCAATAATTGGCCATTTTGAAGGGGAACATCTAGTACACTTATCCTGACTAAAGTTGGTCTTCGACTGCCAAAGACTCTGACGATGACGCCGTCTTGGGCTCCATGGTGACCTCCATACTGCCGCTCTGCTGGTCTTGGTCTTGTTGCACCGAAACGGTAGCCTTTGCCTGATGCCTTGGCCTGTGCTTGCTCCCTTTGCACCAAAGGGGAAACAAGGACACTGCACAAGCCGGCGCCCGCCTGGCCTCGATCGTCATGGCTTGCATCACGGGCACCTCACGAGGTACCCCTGCTTTGATCTCTCTGCCTCCTCACGAGCCAGCATGATGAGGCCGCTCCTGAGGAAGCTTCCTATCGTCCGCCCCGCGAGGCTTGGCCCCTCGCAAGGGTCTTGGGCTTGAGCTGATGAAGATGGGCCGCACTGGGCCATTGCTTGAGTCATGCCGCAGGCCGCATGCAGGCAAGTCTAGGGACCCCCGTTCCCAGAACGCCGACAGAGGCCATCCACTTGCCTTGCGCTCCGGATCTGGACATGGTTGGAGTGCTTTTTGGGGCAGAAGAGGTGGGTGTTTGGGCACTGGAGCTCGAGAATGAATGAGCAAAGAAAGGAGAAGGCATGGGTGAAAGAGGGGAATCCTTATCCCTTTATAAAGGCAGTAAAATCATGTGCCTCCCCACTTGCCCTAAAACTCACTTATTCCCCAAGAGCCGTGCAGATGGCGCGGTTGGGTTACCCATGCTCGTATTGATGAGAATCCCGTGATAAGGGGACACGATCTCTACTTTGACAAGACGTGCCAATGTAACCGCACCTAGAAATACAGAACGACATGTAAAGAAACGGTTCGAATAATAACCGGGCAATGGTGTGATGTCACGCTACAAAAAATTGTCAGCAGATTGGACACGTGGAATACTATACTCTCTATGGTGGTATGCGGAATTTGTTTTGCAGAGCCAGACACGATTCTTGTGTTCTAGATCTACTTTGGAGTATTCGGAGAAGGAACCCGCCTTGCAATGCCGAAGACAATCTGTGTGTTGGACTCATCGTCATTGAAGCCTAGTTCAGGGGCTACTGAGGGAGTCTTGGATTAAGGGGTCCTCGGACAGCCAGACTATATACATGTGCCGGACTGTTGGGCTATGAAGATACAAGATAGAAGGCTTCGTCCCGTGTCCGGATGGGACTCTCCTTTGCGTGGAAGGAAAGCTTGGCGATTTGGATATGAAGATTCCTTTCTCTGTAACCGACTCTGTGTAACCCTAGCCCCCTCTGGTATCTATATAAACCGGAGGGTTTAGTCCATAGGACAAGAACAATCATAATCATAGGCTAGCTTCTAGGGTTTAGCCTCTACAATCTCGTGGTAGATCAACTCTTGTAATACCCATATCATCAAGATCAATCAAGCAGGAAGTAGGGTATTACCTCCATCGAAAGGTCCCAAACCTGGGTAAACATTGTGTCCCCCACCTCCTACTACCATTAGCCTTAGACGCACAGTTCGGGACCCCCTACCCGAGATCCGTCGGCTTTGACACCGACACTCTTCACTTTAGAATTTGTAACAGACATTCTATCTGAATCCTCTATATGAGGACAGTCCGCTGTCACTTCCGTGTTGGCCTCCATCCTCGAGACCGGGTCCGGAATCTGGCTAGTAGAGGCACGGTTGGCAGGATCCCCAGACATAGTCTAGTGGATGTTCTTTCTGCTAAAACACAACGAATAGTGTCATATTTTAAGATGACAACCATAGAGCATGTTTAAGACCATACCTCCTTCAGGACAGCTCAGTCATGATTATGTTCGCCTTTCTTTTTTAAGGCCTACCCGGCACGGGCGCCCCTTGTTAACGAGTCGCCTCGGGTTTGGCATGGCGCGCCGATCGTCTTCCCTTTAGAGCATAAGAATTGTGCGGTGGGTGAGACGGAAGGAGTAAATCCTTTTCGGAAGATAAGTCTCCTGTACACTTACATGCGATGCAGGGAGGAGGCCAGGATAGTCATCAATTATGGCCACCTCTGTGCCTTCACAGCTCGCCTGGTGAAACACCCCTTCCATGAGCTCCACGAATATATCCGGATCCTCTTCGAATCCGGGGTCAAGGGCCCGGTTACGGTCATCTGGCCGTGGTGCCGGGCTATGGAACTCCCTAGTTATTTTCCACCATTCCTGTTATAAGTAGACGGAGTAAATATTTATGAAAACAAAGGCTCAGGGAATGAATAGAGTAGAGGAATGGATGGCAGCTCACCCAACTGGGAGGGTTATACATGGAAAATCCATCCCGTGGCTTAATGCGGACGAACTCCTCTTTTTTTCCCTTGTATAAATCAGACAGTATTTCACCAGAGCGGTGGTGGAATTCGGACCCGTTCGACCACAGCGGGTGGCATCGTCTTCTCCATTGAAGTGCCGCATGGGACGCCCTCGGTATTGGAGTGGTTGAACCCCCCACATTATGGATATTGCCATAACCTCGACTATTGATAGTCCGAAATGAGCAAGCGTTCCTATCTTGCTCATCAATTGAAGGACCTCCTTGATATCTTCCTCTTTGAGGCTCCGGGGATGCCAGTTGAGGTGTTTCTTCAGCGGAGCATTTGTAAACTAAGGAAGACCCATTCGGATTGCGTCAGGAAGGGAGACGTCCTCAATATAAAACCACTCGGAAGGCCATTCTTTGGATGCCTTCTTCGGTGTGCCGAATAAGTATCCGGTCCCGGCAATGCGCCATATCTCCACTCTGCCCATTTGGAATATTGATCCCCCGTGATTACAGGGCACGAGGCAAAACAGCTTCTTCCATAACTCAAAATGGGCTTCGAAACCCAGAAATAGCTCACAAAGAGCGACGTAACCTACGATGTGCAGGATGGAGGCAGGTGTGAAGTTGTGCAGCTGGAGGCCATAGAACTCCAGAAGCCCGCGGAGGAACGGATGGATTGGAAATCCGACACCCCTCAGTAAGTAGGAAACGAGGCATACTCGCTCCCCCCTGGATGCAGGAGGAAGAAACCCTTGGGTCTGCAACTTCACTAATTGGCCGTGGGATACTGTACACTTCTCCGAATCGCCCTGCTCGGTGTTGTAAGGGAGGGAGGAAGAGCTGCGAGCATCGGCCATGTTCGAGTGGTTTTTTCGGGCACGCTCTAATGATTCCTCGCTTGGGGAAGATGGTGTGGAATTGGATTTGAAGATCCCCATCTCTTTAATAGACAATTTATTTACATGGTTAGGGTGGCAAGTGTAAAAATGCCCCGACTTCTCGCATTCGCTCGACACATGGAAGCTGAGACTATTAAGGTATAGAAGCCGATGAGTGTAACATTAAATGGGAAGCCGGACACTGCTCTTTACAATAGGTACTTTGAAGAGTTCGGAGAAGGAACCCTCCTTGCAATGCCGAAGACAATTTGCGCGTCGGACTCATCATCATTGAAGCCTGGTTCAGGGGCTACTGAGGGAGTCCTGAATTAAGGGGTCCTCGGACAGCCGGACTATATGCATATGCCGGACTGTTGGGCTATGAAGATACAAGATAGAAGACTTCGTCCCATGTCCAGGTGGGACTCTCCTTTGTATGGAAGGCAAGCTTCGCGATTCAGATATGAAGATTCCTTTCTCTGTAACCGACTTTGCATAACCCTAGCCCCCTCCGGTGTTTATATAAACCAGAGGGTTTAGTCCGTAGGACAACAACAATCATAATCATAGGCTAGCTTCTAGGGTTTAGCCTCTACGATCTCATGGTAGATCAACTCTTGTAATATTCATACCATCAAGATCAATCAAGCAGGAAGTAGGGTATTACCTCCATCGAGAGGGCCCGAACCTGGGTAAACATTGTGTCCCCCGCCTCCTGTTACCATTAGCCTTAGACGCATAGTTCGGGACCCACTACCTGAGATCCGCCGGTTTTGACACCGACACCAACCCCTTGAGAGGAGTCTTCTTCGTGAAGTTATTCTTGTTGGGGAAGGACTTGGCCTTGTCTTTTCGGATAAGCTTGCCTCCATTGTCTTCCCTCTTGTCGTACGGGCATTCTGCAACAAAGTGGCTCACATTGCCACAATTATAGCATGTCCTCACACGTTGTTTGCCCTTGGTGCCACTTGATTTGTTCTTGTTGAAGTTGGGCCTTGTGTTCTTCTTGCAACAAAATTGTCGTGACGCAAGAGCCATGTGCTCATGATAAGCATACTTGGTATCTTCGGGGCAACATTCCTCTTCTTCCTCTTCACTCTCTTATTCCATACTAGCATTGGCCTTCAAAGCAAGGTTGGGCTTATTTGATTGTTGAGAATGCAACACCGCATTGTCGGCGGTCTTGTCCAAGATCCTCATAGCAACAAATTCATCCAACACTTCACTTGATGACAAGGCATGAAAGTCCGGCCTTTGACGGATGACGGATGACATGGCCTTGTGGTAAGGCATCATGGCCTTGAGAAACTTGCGGTTGATCCAGTTGTCATCCATATTCTTGCTCCCATGATCTCGGAGTGAGACCATGAGAGTGGTTAATCTCTGGTAAAGCTCACGAGGTTCTTCATCTTCATTCATAGCACACTCATCGGCTTCATCTTGTAACTTCAAAGTTGGAGTGTTGAATGCTAGCATTTCCCTTGTAAATGGAAACAACATGTTGCCATGCTTCCTTGGCTATGGTGAAAGGTTGGAGGTGTGCAATATCTTCGAGGGGGATTGCTTCTTGGAGAATGAAAAGAGCGGACTCGTTGAATTGATGATCCGCGACTTCTCTAGGAGTGAAGTTGCCTGGGTCGTGCGGGTAGAAACCTTGCTCAATAATTCTCCAAAGATTAGTAGAACTATGACTTAAATGACGTTTAAAGTGATACACCCAAGAAGCAAAATCCTCATTTTTCACAAGCTTAGGAGGAGGAACAACATGATTCATATGAGTGGAGGGAACCGGTCCTCCATAAGTAAGTGGGGGTTCAACATGGGCAAAGATGCCACTCCCACTTCTACCACTAGGCATAGGAGCATGCTCGTTACTAGCTTCCCCCTTTTTGGAGTTAGCATTCGTCACCTTGTTAGCGGGATCAACCACTTCCAAAGGTTCGGTGGATAATTTAAGTCCATCAAGAAACTCCTTAAACATGCCTTTAACCTCGGCTGTCGTGGAGGTTTTCAATGTGTCCATAGCCACATTGAACTCTTCACAAGAGACCGAGGATCCCGCAACGGCCACGGACAAAGTGGGATTCACATCGGGGTGACCCTCCACTTTGTCCGTGGTGTCAACCATACTCTTCAGATGGAAAAGTCCTTAATAAAGAGACAAGGCTCTGATACCAATTGAAAGGATCGATATGGTTGACTAGAGGGGGGGTAAATAGGCAACTAACAATTTTTAGCTTTTCTTGACCAAATTAAACTTAGCATCAAAGTAGGTTATCTAGATGTGCAACTTGGTGAGCAACCTATATGATGCAACAACAACAAGCACAGAAGCAAGCAAAGGATACAACACAATACAAGCTTGCACAAGGAAAGGTGAGAGATAACCAAGAGTGGATTCAGTGGAGACGAGGATGTGTTACCGAAGTTCCTTCCCTTTAAGAGGAAGTATGTCTCTGTTGGAGCTGTGTGGAGGCATGATGCTCCCCAAGAAGCCACTAGGGCCACCGTATTCTCCTCACGCCCTCACACAATGCGAGATGCCGTGATTCCACTATTGGTGCCCTTGAAGGCGGTGACCGAACCTTTACAAACAAGGTTGGGGCTATCTCCACAACTTAATTGGAAGCTCCCAACGACACCACGAAGCTTCACCATGATGGAATATGGCTCCGAGATGACCTCAACCATCTAGGGTTCTCAAACACCCAAGAGTAACAAGATCTGCAAGGGATTAGTGGGGGGAATCAAATTTCTCTTGGTGGAAGTGTAGATCGGGGCCTTCTCAACCAATGCCTAGAAAATCAACAAGTTTGATTGGCTAGGGAGAGAGATCAAGCGAAAATGGAGCTTTGAGCAACAATGGAGCTTGGGGAGGGAAGAGGTAAGAAGACCCCCTTTATACAGTGGGGGGAAAGATTCAAGCGTTACCCACTTATTTAGCCTGTGACATGCAGTAGTACCGCACAGGCTCGCGGTACTACCGCTAGACCGTGCGGTACTACCGCCCATGCAGCAGAAACCATATGGGGCCTTGTTGCGTAAAGCAACGAGCGGTAGAACCGCCGGAGGTACTACCATGCGCCCTCGCGGTACTACCACAAGGCAGGGTTCAACTGGGCTAGGAAGGCACGGACTAATAAAATTACATCCGTGGCCACTTCCGCTGAGATCTGGACTGTGTGAAAATTCGTGGTACTACCGTTCCTAGGGAGCAGTACTACCGCGTAGGGCGCGGAAGTAAAAAATTACTTCCGCTCATGCCAGCGTTCTGGGTTGGAGGCCATGGTACTACCGCTCAGGAGGAGCAGCACTACCGCACAACGCGGTACTACCGCATACCTGGGCGGTACTACCGTGGGAAGCTGTGGTACTACTGCTCCTTGAGCAGTACTACCGCACGCCATAGAAACTATAGCACTTTGGAGGCCTTCATCTTCGCATAGACAAGGGTAAACGACCGGTGCTCCAATGAAGCGAAGGAAAGGTGGTGCAAAGGAACATATGTGTACGTGTTGATTCCACCCTAACCTTTCCGAAGCGGACCCTCTCTTAATAGTACGGCTTTCCTACAACTCAAATCCACCGAAAAGAAACATAGAAAACCGCTGTCTTCGATAGGCTCCGAGGGGCACCGAATCGTCTTGTGCCTAGACGTGAGATCTCTAAAAAACTTAATGCACACGATTAGTCCGCAAATGCACTGTCATCAATCACCAAAACCGCGTAGGGAGAAATGTGCCCTTACAGCCGCTGGTTCTTGCTGTGCTCAATTGTTGTGGATGAAGCAAACCCTCAAGGACTATGGCATCAATATGAAGAATGTGCCACTCTACTGCAACAACGAGAGTGCCATCAAGATTTCTCACAACCCTGTTCAGCACTCGAAGACAAAGCACATCCAGATTCATCATCATTTTCTCCGTGATCATGTGTTGAAGGGCAACATCTCCATTAACCATGTGAAGACTGAAGAACAGCTAGCGGATATCTTCACAAAGCCCTTGGATGAGAAGAGATTTAGCAAATTGCAGTGTGAGCTAAATATCTTAGAATCTTTGAATGTTCTTTGAAGGGACACACATCCTAACACTTATGCCAAATTGATGACTTAGATGTGCAACACACGAAGTAACGTTTTTCTTCAATCAATGAAGACTAACCCTCTAAGTGTGAAGAAATTAGTGAAGAATTTGATTCTCAGAGCCCTACAACAATTATACGCGGCGTCTGAAATCACTATTCTTATACGGTGGGTCACGCCATCAACCAAGGTTGAAAATCTTCAAATTTGAGTTTTTCTGCATTTTGCAAATTCTTCAAATTTTCAAATTCCTCAACTTTGCTATTTCCTCAATCTTTTCTATGTTGTTCTTCATTGACTATATATTTGAGTTTTCAATGTCCTCAACAGCATTCACTTATTGCTAATTCTTCAAGTTCTTTTTTCCTCTAAGTGAATGTGATCGGACCCGTTCCCCCTCTATGCTAAACTCAACCTTGTATGTTCAGAAATTATTCATGCACGTTCTATTTGAAACTTGTTCAAAGTCTTCACTGTGTCCTTGATAGCTGAAGAATTTGTGAACGAAACGCTAAAATTTTCATATCTGAATTTTTGGCTGTTGCCACTCAAACCGTTCTGCTTCCCACGATGGATTAAACAACTCACCCATGGTCCCCCATGATCTCCACCTCTCTGTACATGGGTGACACATGTCGTTAGAATAGTAAGGGTCAGGGGCATGTTCGTCCAAAATCTTCGGACAAGTAGTTTTTCACTTCGGCTATAAATACCCCTTCCCTTCCTCAGACCTCATTTACGCCGCTCGGCTACTACTCTCCTCACTCGAGCTCTCATACCTAGCGCTGCTGCTACTCTCCATCATCACTGGTGAGGAAGAGCTTCACTGCCTGGACCTCGTCACCATCGTACTCGCGACGGTCGCGGAAATCTTCACTTCGCTGCCGCCGTAGCTGTCTCCCGTCGCCGAGTTAGGGCGTGGGAGATCTGGATAGATGAACTTCCAAGTTCTAACTCGTTCATCATGCTCTTCATCAAGGCCAATTAGAATTCGATTTTACTGCCCTACTTTGATTCTTATAGTTTCCACAAAATCCTCAAAAGGTGTTTATTCTTCAACTTCCCACTCCTTAAACACCTGAATGATTATGTTTGTTGATTTGTTTCACTAAGCTATGTTTTTCATCAAGATTCCTCAATTGTGTAGATTTTCAAATCTATACAACTTTGGAACCTAAGTCAAGAATGCTTAGTGAAATTCCTCAAGACACATATGGTCAAATTCCTCAAACTTGATACTTTTGAAATATTTCTGAGAACACATATGACCTCTCCAAATTCTTCGCACCTACATTCTGTTCACAGGTACAAAATGTCTGCTGCTAAATCACTAGGTTCTCATGAACTTAACTCATTTGCAACGTTCCTCGAAGAAAATTTGCATACTTCCTCAGAAACATCCAAAGTTCAAAGTCCTCAAGTGAGGAAAAAGGCAGATGGGAAGAGACCTCAGAAGGGAGGCAAGAGGCCAGAGACAAAAACAACATTTGAAATCCCTGAAGACATCTATGATGAATACTCCACACCTAATGAAGAAATTCATGGGAAAGAAAACAAGAATCAGCACAAAGTGCGCATCAATAGAATTGAGAGGAGATGGGATAAGGAATGGAAGGAATATCACTATGTTACCCCCCAAGCACATGAAGAAATTCGTCGTAAACTCTCCATGTCCAAGACCTCCTTTGGCTGCTGGCCAATGAGCTGATCCCACCGGCATCAAGTGTGGTGAGGACTTTCCAAAAGAATAGGCCAAGCAGCAAGCCAAACTTGCTAAAGTTGCTAAAGAAGCAGTGAAGAAATTCAATGAGGATTCTCAAGCTATTGCTGCTGCTGAGACCTCTGCTAGTGCAAATATGCCAAAGAAGGCCATGCTGAAGAAGTCTGCTATGAACAAATCTTCAAGCTTAATGCCCTCACAGCCAAGTTCTTCAATGGCAAAGCCCTCAGGGCAAATTCCTCGAGCAACTTCTTCAAGGGTTGTGCAATCCCCCTCAGTTGCATCAAAATCTTCATTGCTGCCACAAAGTCCTCGACACATGTGCATCTTGCAACGTGTCAACGGAATACAGGCTTTTCTATTGCCTCAAGGGCTTCTGCGTCTTCCTCGGCTCCACCACAATCTTCAAGTGGACCAACGTTGCTGAAGGTCAAGACCACTGCTGGACGAGGAAAAAGGCCAAGTCCTCACAAGAAGCAAGTAGCATTCCATGTTCCGTCTGATGATGATGATGAAGCTGATGATGAAGAATTGACTGAAATCTTCAAGGATAGGCTAGAAAGGGCTGCAAGAGTCAAAGGTAGCTTTGTGCCTCCTATGTTGGATCCTAGGAAAATCCTCGATTTCATTGAGTTATGGCACAAAAATCCCAACACTCCACTTCCTGACTTTAACCTCACTCCTGATCAAAGTCACATGTTGAACGCCTTCCTAGGTGAAGAAAAGTGGAAGTTTCAGAAGGCCAGGCAAGTGAAGAAGGCCCAGTACAATAAGGAGTGTTTCCTGAGGAACAATGTTCTTACACTTGCTCCTGAAGAACTTGTAACTATTCAGAGGGAGACATAGATCTCAGTGATGAATTTGATAGATATCATGCAAATTGGCTATGTGCCAAAGTTAGGTTTGTCAAGATTGCCAAGAACCTCAAGGCAGACGTTGCAGCATCCTCGCAACAGCAAATTCCTCAGGCTGAAGCATCTGCTCAGCAAACTAAAGAAAATAGAAGCACAACTGACGAAAATTAGACTGCTGAAGAAACTGAGAATACTAGGGATGCTGAAGAAATTCTAGCTTCTAAAGAACATGCCAGGTAAACCACCAATGTTGCGCCTGAAGAACAACCCAGGCCAGCTGAAGAATCTGTTATGCCTGAAGAAACTGAAAATGCCAGGGTGACTGCATCAGTCGTGCCTGAAGAAACTGCACCAACTTCATCTGCTCCTCTTGCAAAATCTTCACAGGTGAAGAAAATCACTCTTCCTTCTGCATCAGAAGTGAAGAAAATGAAGGTTGCGGAGAAGGAAGCCGCAACGAAGAGGAAAGCATCAACCTCTCCAGAGTCCTCAGCTCCCAAGAAAGTGAGGACTTTGATGAGCTCTTTCATAGATCCAATTGATGTTGTTCCAATTTCAATGGTACCATCAAAGGAACTTGTCCCATTTGGTGAAGAATATGTCATTCCAGATGACACTGATGAAGAGAATCCTTCGGCTGCTTCCTCAGAGTAGTTGGACAAAGAAATCAATGTGGAAGATGTTGTTTCCACACCACTGGTATCATCGTCTATGCCTCAGTTCACTGCTGAAGAGGCAGGCGTTGAAGAAATTGAAGAAGACGTGGATATTGGCTCAACTACTCCTGTGTTGAATGATGACTACTGGGAAAATCTTCACCCCAATTCACCATTGGTCGCACCTCTGCATCCAATTCTTCAATCCCCCATGCAGTTTGAAGAAATACTCACAGGGTCTGAAGGACGTCAAACTTCTCTACATTTCATACCTGAAGAAATTCCAGCTGTGACAGCTAAAGAAATGGAGACCCAGACTGCTGCTGAAGAAAATGAAGCTTTAATTCCTCAGTCATCAGCTCCAGAGATTATGACACAAGCGGTTGTGAGACCATCAACTGCAAATCTTCAGCCCAAGCCACAAAATGCTCATGCAAAGAGGCCAAAATTCAAGGCTCACGATTTCTTAGTTGAGCATCATTTCTTCACTGATTTCAATCCATATGACTTAGCAAGACTTTGACACAAGTGGTTCTGGATTGCAAGCCAGATGAACTTCTATGCATTGCTGCTTTTTGATAAGGACAAAGTATTTCAGCACCGTCAAATTCCTCATGTGGATATAGAGTCCATCCCATGCTTTCAACTAGTTCTCAATGTTCTCATGAAGCTCGGCTCCTAAATTTCTGTGCTGATATCTATGATTGGAATGAAGAGTTGATTCTTCAATTCTATGCTACTCTGCACCTCACTAGAAATATGGCTGATGTTAATTCATGGGTACTTGACTGGATGACTGAAAACACTCACTACAAAGCTCCGGCCTCTGAATTGCTTCATGTCGTTCTAGTCAGTCATCCTGCTGAAGGTGCAAGGCTTATGTAAGAAACTGAACTTCCCCATCATCTGATGCAAGTGCTAATGAAGCCTCTATGGCCTGGCCAAGCTCCTAGAACCACTTTCCTAGTGAAGGATTTCCTCTATGTGCCAAGAACCGTCTATTGTATCCTCACCAAAACCCTCAGTCCAATCAAAGGCCACAACTCAAAAGAAGAAGAAGTTGTTGGCGTCATGAAGAATCTGGTGTTCAACATTATTCATGGGATTCTCATTAATTATCATGATTTCTTCATGAGGACATTGGGGAATGTTGCTCTGTCGCCATTTGAATTGAAGCATTATGCTCCTTGGATAATGAAATTCATCAGAACCAGGTCTTCAATTCACTACAAGGTAGATTTTCAGAATCACCTTAGCTTTTTGTCTCCCATTGAAGTCCTCAAAAGGACTATTTCTTCAGTTGATGAAAAAGGCAAAGCTGTTGTTATTGATGAAGGCACTCGTCATTGGATGATCAGTTTCACAAAGCTGCATCATATTCCACCAATGATGACTCTACTACTCAAGATTCTGCCAGAGCCCACGAACAAAATCCTCAAGCCACTGCCCCACACGTGATGACTGATCGTGAGCTTCTTCTAAGTCTTCATCAGAAGGTTGATCGCAATCACAAGTGGGACAAACCTCAATTTGGCTCAATTCTTCAGAACATGGCAGTCATGCAAAACACTGTGAAGAAGAATCACTATTATGCGCATGAAATATTTGCCCGCACTTGGTCTATTCTGTCTCACCTTTGAAGTGACAAAGACCTCAAGGAGATGGACTTTCAGCAGAACTTTGACTGGGCTCAACCTCCCTCGAAGAAATTCAAAAAGGTCAAAGTTCCTCAGCTGGTCATAAGTTCATATTCTTTATCGCGCGAGACGGATGAAGCTGAAGATCTCGATGACACTGCGGGCAGGCCCTACTTCAACAAACGACCCCAACAACGTTGGCATACTATTTTATATATTTTTTTTACAACCGCCGCATAGGAACAACTGCTGGCTGGGCCGGCCCGCTGTCACGTGAAAACAGTCAAAAAAATCATTGAAAAAACGCCCAAACAAGGGATCGAACCCTGGACGTCAACTTGTGAGCGCTCGTCAATCGCGAAATGAGCTATTCAACTTCAACGTTTAATTACAGGTTATAAGAAACATATGACATGACGAGATCTAAATAGTAAAAAATTCACCGAAAAAAAATACGCCCGTGCAAGGGATCGAACCTTTCACTGCACATTTGTGAGTGCTCGACGTTCACCATAATACCTGATGACCTTAGTTGTTTTTTTTTTGAAGAAATGATGACCTTAGTTGTGTACATATTGAACTAAACAAATTAGTACTCCCTCCGTCCGGAAATACTTGTCGAAAAAATGCATAAAAATGAATGTATCTAGAACTAAAATACATCTAGATACATCTATTCCTCCTACAAGTATTTCCGAACGGAGGGAGAACGTATAATTGCTGCATCACTGGGCCTACTCAGCATAAAATCGCGGCAATGATGGGAAAACTCAAAACGGTGCCCGGGCTCATCTGCTCCCTCTCAGCAAAAAATTCAAAAAAAATACTAGAAAAATTCAAAAAATTCCAATTTTTTTTATGATGGTAGATAATTTGACGCGTGAGGTGCGCCCCAAAATTCAACTCATTTGGACATCTGAGCAGCTCTCGGCAAAAAAGACAAATCGGGTCAAAACAGTGCGTGAACAGTATACATTTTTACAGACCCTGATTTTGTCTTTTTTGTCGAGAGCTGCTCAGATGCTCAAATGAGTTGAATTTTGGGATGCACCTCACGCGTCAAATTATCTACCACCACAAAAAAATTTGGAATTTTTTAAATTTTTCTAGTATTTTTTTTGAATTTTTTTCTAAGCGTGGGTGCAGATGAGCCCGGGTGCAGATTAGCCGCACTCGGCAATGATGGGCCTTCTTTTATGCATAGCGAGACACACAGCAATATTATATTGTTAAATTATCCCACCTCGCCTGTTTACACTGATTCTTACAAGTTTATATATGTTTGTAGTTGACCTTAAATATCAGCAAGATGACTAAAAACAGACAGTCAAAAACCGATCATTGAAAGGAATTATGGGCAAAAATTATAGGTTGTCGTGGATTCTCCCTCTCTCATACTACGCCGCCGGCCAAGCCTTAAGGGTACATCGCAGTTGGAGATGCGCACACTGCTGCCATAATCCTTGAGGCCTCGTTCGGTTACGCCCAGCCCCGCGTGGTTTTGAGGCGAATCCACGGGGGTCCACGCGGATTACCCCCCAGGGGAATAAACCATGCCTACCCATATTTCTGCGTTCGCTTAAGCCCTGAGTGTTCTTGTCTCCCCCGAGTGAGGCGACAAAAACGAACACGTATTTGTAGCGGGGGGTGTCTGCTGAAGGGGTTAGCAAGGATTAGTGGGGGTCAGGTGCAGGGAAGGGGTTCACCCAATCCCTGCAGGGATTGGATGCCCTAGTGGATTAAATCCATGAGAACCGAACAAGGCCTGATTGTGTGTGCCACTGGTTTGTTCACATCTGCAGTCGAACATGTGCCATAATTCTTGATTGTGTATGCCACTTGTTTGTTCACATCTGCAGTCGAACACCATGGCGCGTGGGGCCGCCACCTTGAAGGCGATGACCCGCGTCCTTCTGGCTGGTCAGATCTCCGATGAGCACTACTCCCCTCAGCAAGTCAGTTGACACTGGTCGAGATCTTCCAAGTGGCGGCCGGTCGAGATCTTCCAAGGCGCCGTTGTCATGGTGATCCGTAACCAGTACCTGGTCGCCGAGCAGTTCTGCAGCGCTCGCTACGGCCTCCAACGCTCCACGGCGCGGACGCCGGCCTCGGGTACGCCTATGCGTGGGTGGGCGACGTCAAGCGCCAGAGCCCTGGCCAGTACGGCCCAATAGTATATGGACTGATTTTGCACGGAAAGAGGGTCACGTTTTCTTACCTTTTACTCATTTGCTCATGTATTTGTATGCAATGGAAAACATAGCCGGTTTTTTATCAAGTATACTTGGTGCATGCCATCATTCTATTTCGGTTCATTAAATTCTTCCATTGATTTTCAAGTGGGTTATCTTTATATCTTCCTAACTGACTTTTAGCTAGCAGTGTGCTAGATTGGTGAGTACACCTCTTTTGCAACGAGGTAACTATGCACTAAACCTTTTTGTATGATGATTGGTAGTTATATTCATATTGGATCTATTTTCTTCTCTCATAATCATAAGATGTTGTTTGCCAGGCGTTTCTACACTGGAGCACCTTCAGTTATTTGTGCAGCTACAGGCATGTAATCCGGATTAAATATGTTTGATAATTTTCTTCAAAATTGTAATCTTCATTTTAAGTGACACCATTGGTTCAATGGAAAAATCTGTCTGAGAATTTTATATGCCTTTAGGCATTGTGACAGGACTAATGGAAATACTTTTGCCTCTCTTCATAGCTCTCTTAAATCATCACATTAGTTCTAATGATGACCAATAACATATTATTGCAGAAGTTACATTACAGAACAATCTTGCATTGCTACACCCGCGAAGCATCACTATGATAGTACTGTAAATCCTCATAGTTGGTGAACTGAAACACAACATGCTATGCCATAACTGTAATATCTAATTTCGCGATAAAATGGAAAACTATATTATGTTCTGTATATACTTCGTCCGTGGTCAGTACAAAATAAGAAGACATGCATTTTGAGGTCCCAATGTTTGTGATCCTGAACCTAAATATTTTTTCATAATTATATTATGTTTTTTAGAGATTTTTTCCGCTCAAGATTTTCCAGGCGCATTATAGTCGCTTTCCATGCGCATTATAGTCGCTTTCTACAAATTCCCACCGCAACGCGCGAGGTATTTTCTAGTATTTCTAAATTTTTGCACGCGGTGCATAAACGTTGTTGCCCTTTAGCAGTCCATCAAGAAATGTGGTCAAAAAAATTGAAGCTGCATATATACGTAGTATGTCTTTTATGACATACTCGGCAAGAGTTTCTCCCGTCTTTTATTGTGTGCACAAAATGATAAACTTAAAGAGGTGGGTAAAAGGAATTCCAGTATTCTTTCTACTATATACTAGACGAGAGAGCTAAAATTGTAAATTCTAGCATCAAATAGGATGATTATGCTATTGTCGTGTAATGCACGCTAGGGTTGTTGGCAAATGGTGCATACGGGACATAAGGAGATGGCGCGATCCAAGAAGGCGGAGGTGTTCCAACGACATTCAAGCGGCGACTCGAAGAGAGACCTAGACGTGGGCTAGTAGATGGAGGCATCGGGGAGCCAAGATGTCACGACATAGAAGAATGGTGATGCCAAGGACGGCTATCTTGGTGCGCATTACTGCCCATCCCCTATCCAGTTGCACCACATTGTCGACCAAGCGAGGCACCAGAAAGCTCAACGAGCGATAACTAGATGAGTAATCGTCATTTTTGTCGTTGTTTTTATCAGTTGCAATAAATGAATCCTTTTGATAATGGTCCTTTTGCATTATTTGGGCATTGCCTAAACACAAGCACTTCACTTACATAACACGCATGCATTTGTTCTCTCTCTTAAAAAGTAACATGCACGACTGTCCACTGGTGAAAGCCGAACCACACGCACACATCTATCCCCGTTGAAAACTTAATGTATTTGTCATCAATCATCAAAAAGGGGGAGATTATAAGTGAATCTAGTGCCCCTTAGTGATTTTGATGTATTGAACACTTATAGGTTAAGGGACTAATGTGTTTTTAAGTGTACACAGGTTCTATGAGTCTCTGAGGAGTGTGATATTTACGAAGAAAGTTGACCGCTAAAAATGAATATCCTCATTTGAAGACTTTGGTTTTCTTAAAGACTTTGAAAATGAGGAAATTGGTGTGACCTTGAAGACTTTGATATTGATGCGAGGATTATGAAACGTGAAGACTTTGTTTTCATAGTTTCATTTTCTATTTCTTGAGTCATAGGAAACAAGGTACTGTTAAAGGGGGTCGAGGTAAAACTAAGGAAAAGTTTCCAAGTGATGCTCATCTCAAATCCTACACCTACCCAATCCTTCGAGCGAAGCCTTTGGAAATCTCATACAGTCCAGCCAATTTCTTCAGTGACAGAGTCGAAGATCTTCTGTTCTCTAAGGAATTTGTTTTGACTGAGGAGTTAGGAATTCTCCAGTGCAGATTGCCTACAAGTGAGGAACATGATAGCCTTGAGGAATTTGAGAACTCAAATTTCCAACCATTGTTGTGCTATGCGCCAGCTGTCCCAAAATATCTTATCCACCTAACGGTCATACCATTGAAGGGCATTTATGTCTTATCATGTCGGGCTGCTCCCCGGCTATAAATAGCCGCCCCCTACAACCACTACTTGGTTGGCTGCTTCGAGAGAAACTGACAATTGTCGTCGAGAGCATCCCATCCTCCAAGGACTTTGAGAGAAAATCATCAGTGAGGAAAAACCCAAACCCAACACCTAAAACCCAAAGTGATTGAGCATCATTAAAGAGATTGTTGCTTTGTGGAACCGATGTTTGTTACCTTTGAAGACTGTGCATGTTCCAGACTATTAGGCATCATGGTCTAAAGCATCCAAGAGGAATTGTGGATCGCCGAGTGACCAAGTCTGTGGAAGTTTGGAAGTCATCTTTGAAGACTTACCATGAGTGATTGGGCGAGGTCTGTGTGACCTTGGCTCAAGGAGAATACAGTAAGGAATGTGTGTCATTTGGTTTAAATACCAAGCAGCTCCAACCAGACATACAACTGTCATAGCAGTTAGAACTGGTCTACCAAATCATTGTTTTCACCGAGCTACTAGTTCAATTTCCTCAACCCTTTCATTTCCTCACTCATGTGTTGATGAAATTGATTATTACTGTTTGAAGACATTGACTGAAGACTTTCTCAATTTCCCCAATCTTATTTCTTTAGTCACTTTGTCTTCTGCCTGCTTATCATATTTACATGCTACATGTGCTATGTGTATGTTTCATTTCATTATGATGACTATGCTATTGCCTTGTTATGTATGCACCTGAGTACTTATTCCGCTGCTTGTAGTTCGTCACTTAGCAAATTTCTCAAGTCGTATTTCCTCAGTGACAAATTTGTAAAAATCACCTATTCACCCCCTCTAGTCGATATATGCACTTTCACCCACAATCCATGTAGCCCCTCTGAACTCTCTCCCCCTCCAGCAGAGCCCTCACTGGACCCACCACCGCCGGTCATAGGCAAATAGTGCGGCTTGAGTGGTCGACAGCTCCACTACTCCTTCTGTCGCCTTGCCCCGCGTCCTTGCTCTCTGCCTTCTTGATATGACCACGCATAATTTAACTACAGTAGTCGATATTGTTACAGCAACGACAATTGAGGAAAAGCTAGTTGCCAAAACTTGTATCCATGAGGATCAGCTAAAGAGGTTGTGTTTGTATCAGTACAAAGAAAAATATAAGGACATGTTTGGGGACAAGACATACACGTACATATATTTTGGATGCCTTGGTCTGGATGTTATAGCTGCATGTACATGCAATCATGCATGCTGGGGTAATTACTCTAATGGATGTCCTTGTGTCACGTTAGAGAAAGAAAAGGAGACCTACGATGATTCAAGGACTCAAGCAGACTCAGATTTAACTAGTTCGGTCCACCAGATAAAAAATAAAGATCTATTTATTTTTCTACCACACAAAGAGAAGACACGTGAAGATGCCTCGAGGACTTTTGACGTGTTTGATTTTCTTTCCTTGTGCTCTGTTGGCTGGGGGCCACCCTTGGAAGAGATCAAAGTTATTGGATAATTAATTAGGTAAATTTTAATTAGTTTGGATAGAGGACAGAGAGAGTCCGGTTAGATTGGTTTTCCTTAGTCGGTTCGCATAGGTTAGCGTCGCGTATAAAAAGGTCAGGCTTCGGCCATGTAAAAGGAGGTTATCTTTTATGAAATAGACATAATGTGTTTTTCAGGGTAGACACCCGTATCAAGTTTTGGAGTGATTTTTAGAAAACCTCTGTGTTGTGATTTTTCTTTGTGAAAATTATTTTTGCGCGTGAATACCTTCGTCGAGATTGGTTTTCTCGTGCTGGGCCGCAAGGTTCAAACCCTCTACTTCGTGTACATCACGTGCGCGGGCGAGAGGTTGCTACTGGTGGTGGTGGAGTGTCGTGAAAGATCGGACCGCAACAACCGATCAGATCTCACCACGAGGTTCGGTCTTTATCACTTCTCATGTCACCTCAGAGCACTCTCGAAGCCTCACGCATCGCCTAGCCCCCCTAGAGCTCATTCGCTTCCCTGCGGCAGCTTCTAGCCCTCCCTACCTCTCAATCAACCCCTAGAGCCACCCAACTGACTCGGGAAGCTCTTCTTCCCCGCTTTCAACAAGACCTCCGCCGCTTGGACCTCATCTTCTCCAACCCGTTTTGTTCATCCCCAGCTTCATCCAAACCCACAGTCGAGCTCCTGGTGCTCCGCTCATCCGCCCTAGACCCCGAGCTGCTCGGATTATCGTCGGAATCGATAACTCTGATGACCACCATGGCGTGCCTCCGCTAAAGAGGACGATCCCCAGCTTCATCCAAACCCACTATTAGCATCAAGTCCACAATAGATTTGTTAGAAGCACGATGAAAGTGCAGCTCAAGCATCAGGTCCGCAATAGCTTTGTTAGAAGCACGAACTAGTCAGCACACACGTCTGCCTTGGGAAAACGAGTATTCAGCTACACATACTTCAGCATAAGTTGTACGCATGCAGCTCAGGTTATGCAAGTCACTCGTACAAGGATGCAACTGTGTTCAAACGAATCATATGTACCTAAAAGGAGCTAAGAACACAACAACCCCTACGAGTTATGCAAGAGGAAGAAAGTCAGATGTACACCCCAACATGGTGCGAAGACAGGGGAGCAACTACTATAGAATCTGGGCATTGGGTGCAAAAATAGAAAAACGATCCTGGACTGTTGGATCTGAGATGAATGGCACAGATGTAGATGGGGGAATCTGTACTCACAGGCTCACAGCCACATCATTCTATGCAAAAAGGTCCCTTTGCTCCTCATGTTTCTGCTTCGGATCCTTCTCCTCCGAACGACCCCCAATGGACGAGCGGCGCCGGCGCCGGCCGAGTACAGATCCGGTGCGTCCCCCTCCCATCGCAGCTGCTCCCTGCCTCCTCCCCCTCCCACTATGGCTTCCAGGTCCCCTGGGTCCACCTCCCGTTCTGTCGCGCAACACAACATGGACAGGAATTCGTACGCCGTCGCCAGTCCTCCTACCCGATGGCCGCGGGTTCCTCACCCGCGCATCTGCCCGGAGGAACAATCTGGCCTCCTCCGTGCCGGACTCCCACGGGTTGGCGATAGATCTGAAGACGCGTGGCACCGAGTTGTTGGCTAGTAAGCAGCCCGACGTCCGCACACGCCAGGTCTTCTTCCTTGCCCCCATCTCCTCGCAGGCTCTGTGTAAAAGGTATGCTCTCCCCCTGCCCCCCATCTCCCGTAGATTTCTATGTAATTGGAAAGTCCACTTTGTATTTGAATCCGGGCACATGCCCAGCCAACGGACCCGCCGGTTTACCACATGCTCTATGTTGCGCATGCATTTGACTCCACGAGTAGTTTATTACAAGTACTCCACTACACATGTCTTTGATTGATTTGGTTTTGGATATCCTTCAGTTGTGGATATTACGCGTGCATCGATCAAATGATTAACTAAATTTAGCTAGCTTCTAGTTCAATTGGTTTCAACCGGTGATTGAAAAGTGAATATAATTTCCCTTGCTTAAGGAGCATAAATAACAGAGAAACCGGTCAATGGTGGGCACGTCATATGCACTTGTCCATCTAATTAACCTACAGCCTGTTTTGTTAATTAGCTAGTTAAAGGATTTGTTATTGTTTTGAGCTAGTGTGCTTGCTGGCTTGGGTATGCATATTGCAGATTTAACTAACAAAACTCAAGGCTTTGGATGAACTGACGCCAGTCAATTGTTTCACACTCCAGTAGGTAGCTGATGTGAGAAACGTGCAGCTACTCAAGAGGATACAAATAGACGCACACTTTTCATGCTAGATGGCTTATCCATAATATCAAAAGAAGGTATGCAAGTCACTTAAGAGGATACGAAAGTGTTTGTTGAAAGAAAGGCTGTTAAAAAAGGTACAAAGCTATACCATGTGTACCAGTCTACATTCTAGAGATAGTTTCGTGAACTATGATTAGACTAGCCAGATATGTACAAAGATGTAACTACTATTGAGATCTGACAACTCTTCTAACACTAGAAAACTGAACCATAAACAAACCAGTTGGTTGCTACGTTTAAACATTTTTGTTGTCAACACAAAGAGACAGGTTGCTAAACTGATTTGGCAATGTCCATGCAGCCATCTATGTTGTCGAATATTTTACATGGAAATATTAGCAAATAAAAATGTTACAGCTTCTAGATCATTCCCACTTGGAATATTCTAGTTGGAAATCTTAGCAAATAAAAGTGTTACAGCTCCAACCAGTGGTGCCATCATCTATATTTATTTGCTGCTCTTGGGTTATTTTGAAGAATTATTTACAGTTTCTAGATAATCTTAGTTGTTACTGTCAAACTTGGTTCTAAGCAAATAAAAAAATATTTGTTTTGTGTGATCTTTCCCGAGCATATGAAGCTCCATGAGCAAAGAAGCAGTATAAATGCAGGCAGAAGGATAGAACTTTTCTCTCATGTGGATATCAAGAATGATGTAGTTTTTGAGAGCAGTGCTTGTTCAGTGGTGAACATTTGAGTCCTTCACACTCATTCTTACTGGTCATGCACTAGAAAGGATCCTGTCATGTTATCTGTTATGTATCACTTCATATGTATGTACGCATGTCTCTTGTGTATGCCTGGGATGCTCCAGATTGACAAATATTTGTGACTGGGAAGGTCTAGTTTGACAAGATCTGTGCAAGTGATGGTTTGTCATGTACTCAGATATTTCAAATATATTTGTGCCTGGAATGGTCCAATTTGTCATGTACTTGAAGGAGATGGCTTAAATTTCTCATCTTCTCAATTGTTTGTGATATATATTGACACTCATTGTGGTGATCAACATCTTGAAGTTTTCTTGAATAATTAGTAATATAGAAGCCAATATTGTACTTGAATATACATGCAATGGCTATGTGCAAAGATGAAGCATCAACACTGACGATTTGAAAGTTAGTCTTACATACAAAGGGCAAACGAATAGATATGAGAAAGTTGGGGTGTTTACTGCAAAACTGGTGTCTTATATCTAACTATCTGCAGGGGGGTTTCTGTGAAATGTACATTAAATGACATGAGCTCCCTCCACTAGAATATGTGCCATTCATCTTCGATCCAATGGTCCAGAATGCATTTTTCTATTTTTGCAACACAAGTCCAGATTCTATCCTAGTCTCTCCCCGAAGACAGACCAGTCAGGAAGGGACCCTCAAAGGAAGGAAGTTCTAGAACCACGAACTTGACAGTGGTGATCTAGTCATCCTCTCCGCGCGACAAGGCGATATCATTAACCCTTGTCATTGTCTTGCGTTATTTTCGGTCACAACAATGTACTCTACAACTGCATGTGAGCATGTCATATTTCCTATGACCCGTGTCATGAACAAGCATAAGGTATGGTGCCGGAATATTGTACCAACCCGCACCTATGGTCACAAGAAGTATCGATGATATATGTGGCCGAGTTATTCCAGCAAAGGACCCGGACAAAGAAAATAATACTAGCAATTAAGGAGCAAGACCGACAACAAAGGAATCATTTTTGCAAGGACGTCATGGTCCGGAGACCCAAGTCAGCCTAAAATCATGATTCCATATGGATCACCATATCAAGCCAACCCGTTTGCCCAACCATACGGCCCAGCACTCAGGGTTCATGAAGTCCGACTGGGTGCTCTCCTGGGTTCGTGTGGACCCCGGCCTCATGGAGGCCTGGCCGCGGTGACTATGCTGCCTCACAAGGAGCTCGCCAAGATCAACGAGGAGTGATATCTCGGCGAGACCGCCGCCAGCTAGGGGCAAGGGCAAGGCTCCCCGACCAAGGCCGCTGCGAGCAGTAAGATATGTCGTCTAATTTGTGTAAAAGTATATCAAACTTATGTCCGTTTGAATGAATTTCGCCGTGTTTGTATGAATTACGTCCGAATTTATTTGTATCGCGGGCAGACGCTTATGACGAGCGTTGAATGGCAGACTCCCGTATCATTTTCCCGAACGGATCCGGACGTGTCCATGTACAAATATTGTGTCTGTTCTGAGGGTTAGTGTTGAAGATGCCCTAGTTTGACACCCCTCAACTAGTTTTAGGACCTATTTACCCCTCAAATATTGTGTCTGTTCTGAGGGTTAGTGTTGAGTATATGTGAAGGAGTCCAGAAAAACAAAATAAGTAAAGGAGGCAATCGTAGCTCCGGAGGACTCCTAGTAGTTTAGCAAACGAACTCTTGCGAGAGTCCTATCTAGGTACGTGATGCCAAATAGCAAGTTTTAGAGACCGATCTTCATTGGGGCAAAAGGACAAAAGATACTATTTTATACAGATCGGCCCAATGCTTGTTCCTAGGGCTTAAGCAGAAAATAGCCACCCAATGCTTGCCTATAAATACACGGCAGGTCAAGAGGAAGGCACCCCCAATCCGTGCATATCTCATCGGCAGTTGGAGGAAGGGAAAACCCTCGTTGATGCAAAACCAATCTACAATTACGAGTTCCATTGAGGTATGAGCCAAACTAGCATGTGTTGGGATTTGTTTGCTTCGATCTGTTTTGTTCTTTGAACTCAGATGTCTAGTCTCAAATTTCACTAGATTGTGCCAATTAGATGATCTCTCTCTCTCCCTCTTTTTCTCTCTTTCTCTCTTTTTCTCCAAGAAAGTCTCTCTTTCTCTCCAAGAAAGTCAATTAGATCTGCAAATTGTGACTTTGTCACATGCTGGATCCGGATGAATCGCCTTCTCGTCTATGTCAGGTATCAAACATCGGATCCAATCTCTGTCAGATGGACCGGATGTCTAGTTGTCGCGTTCACATGTAACTCAACTTTACTTCCTCATCGTTTACCTTGAGTGCTCCCCAACAAAGATGATGGTCAGGATTCTCCTTATGACTTACTCGCGGGTACCCCAAGATTGCAACAATGTCATCTCGTATATGCCTGACATCTAGGCTCCATCGGGTTTTAGACGTGGATCCAGGTTGCAACTATTTTAATTGATACTTTTTCGGTTCCTTTATATAAGGTGTATTATTTTCGGCACGGTGACCAAGGCACATAATTATAGAGAAGTTAGGATGAAATTATCCTTGGCAAATTTGTTGATTAGTGGCAAGTAAATCATTTAGGTACAGGAAAATAAAAGATACATGCAATCGAGAGAGATATATTTTCTTCTTTCCCTGCAAGAGAGATAGAGACAATCGGGAGAGAGATATTTTCCTTCTTTCCGAAGGGCTAAAAAGGGGATTATGAGAAACTTGAACAAATGCATATTATATTATGGAATTTTATATAAATAAAATACACCTTACATAAAGGAACAGAGAGAGTATTGTGTTGCTTGGGTCTAAGCTTACATTTAGGTTTTAATACTTTCTCCGATTCATATTAATTGTCACTGATTTAGTATTTCCTCCGATCCATATTAATTCTCGTTGATTTAGTATATCCTCTAATCCATATTAATAGTAGCTGATTTAGTACAACTTCGTATTAAATAAGCAACAATTAATATGGATCGAAGGGAGTAGTACTATATTCTTTCATGCAAAATAGTAAGGCTGGTCATAGTGGGGGTAACATAACCGGTAACATGTACTTGGGACTAGCAAACATGCTTATGTGGCACACAATTAAAGAAGAGATAGGGGGTTAGAGTAACATAGGTAGACACCGTATTATGTTAAATGCTATGCTACTTTATGTCATGCATGACAATACATATGATCATCTATGATACTACTTTATGATACTATGCACTATGGATATACATGATACTAGTATATGATACTTCCCGCTATGACTAGCCTAAGAGATAAGAACTAATAGAGAGGGCTAGACAATCCACCAATACATCAATAGTCTAAGCACAAGCGTAGTATGATTTTCAATGTAATCTGCTGATTGCTTCCAAGTTATTGTTTCTCTTGCTATTTATCAGATCTAAGATGCGTTTTGGGTGTTTTTTTCTTCTAAAAAGTCAGACAACGGTCTCGCAATGACAGTGGAGTTAGAAGTCACTAGGTCGTCGAAGCGGTAACGCTAGAAGTCCTTTATCATATTTCTTTTTCTTCTTCTTCTTCTTCTTTTTGATAATGTCTTTTCGATAAGGGATTTGCACACAATAGGTGCATTAATCGCCTTATTTATAGTAGATTAACTTGCAGTTCAAGCCACCCGGATTTATGCCTTAATTTAAGAAGTGTGTTCCTTTCCATGTTGATTGCACACGATTTTCCTTTCCTTGCTGATCGGCTATTTTCTTCCTTGGCCACCTTCAGTTCTATTTCCGCGGGTGCTGCTTTTCTCATTTGTTGTACCAATCTCATAATTTATTTGCTTCCTATTTTACATCCTAGTTTCGTTTTATCCCCTGCATCTTTCGTTCCACCTGATTGCTTGCACCTTTATTATCTCTGGACTAGTTTCAGAGAACTCAGTCTTCCACTACTGTAGTTTCTTCCTCTTCTCCATTGGGTTTTGTGTTCACTTGCACACTTTATGTCCGTCACACTTCTTGTGTTTTGTCTCCGTTAGAATATGTGTTTAGAGCCACCTACTCTTGGGCCAAGACACGAGCAACTTTGACATAGTATTGTGTCACTGACGTGTAGGGTCCGGGCCCTTGTGTCAATGACACGAAATTGTGTCATTTTGTCACTCTTTTTCTTGAGTAATATAGTGTACCTGGCAATATGAGCTTATAATTCTTTTTCTAGGCAAATAGTATCATGTTCGAACTACTTGTGGAATTTGCCCTTTTAGTTTCTTGAGCTGTGGTCTGAATTTGATGTGAAATTTTGACATGGTATATGCATGTTGTATGAATTTTTGTCATATCTTTTTCTATTTTTAAGTTAACTTTGTCTATTAAAATTCATTGATTGTGGATAGAATTTGGATATGAATTTTTGTGACATTCTACATACTATTATATCAATGCAGTCAACTTCTATAGTTTAGTGGTCATTAATCCCAACTCAAAACCAACAAACCAATTTTTTCATGGAATAGCTATATGTCAAATCAATGATTTTTTTTCTTGTAACTAGTGATTTTTTTCATAGCCCTTGAATCAGGAAGCTGTTGCTCGACCCACATACTGACTTTTTTTCTTGCAACTAGTAAACTTTTCCGTAACCCTTGGCTCCGAAAGCAATAGCTTGCCCCACATGCTAACTTTTTTCCTGCAACTAGTTAATTTTTCCGTAGCCCTCGGCAAGCAGTTCCTTGGCCCGCATGTTGTCTTTTTATCTTGCAACCAATGAACTTTTTGGTAGCCTTTGGCTCCGGAAGTAGTTGCTTGGTCTGCATGCTGATTTTTTTTTCAAGAGCTTTTTTTGTAGTCCTTGGCTCCAAAAGCAATTGCTTGGTCCACATGTCGTCTCTTTTTCTTGCAATTAGTGGACTTTCCGTTACTTCCGTAGCCCTTGGCTCCGGAAGCAGTTGCTTGGCCTGTATGTTGATTTTTTTCTTCCCTCTTGAAGCAGTTGCTTGGCCCACATGCTGACTTTTTCTTTTCTTCCAATTCAGTAGCCATTGGCTCCCGATGCAGTTGCTTGGCCCGTGTCAAGGGCCTCAGTGCCCAAGACAGCGGGGCCTCGACTAAGTAGTTCGTAGTCTCGGTGGATAGGAGCGCTAGGGTTTTTGCCTGGCTGCTCAATGGTGCGGGAGGAGAGGATAGGAGACGGAGGAAGAGGTAGGAGATAATAACTTTATTGCTTGCCCTCAAAGGGTGCTGATTATACGATATATAAAGGCCCCATGGGCTGCTAACAAACTAGAAACCTATACGTAACAAACTAGTCTTTTATTCTAGGAACTAATGTATCAGGACCAGGACTCCTGCCCAGCCTACGCCTCACCTGATGCGGCCGACGGCTGCTGCTCCTGGCCGCGTGGCCCACGCCTGTAGGACGTGCCCCACATGACATCTCTCCCCCCCTCGACGAGCAGCTCGTCCTCGAGCTGAAAAGCGGGGTAGCGCTCGACGAAACTGTCAAGATCCTCCCATGTAGCTGATGATGCTGCTTCACCCTTCCAGTGGACGAGTAGCTGGCGAACGCCGCGTGCTAGGCGCGCACGAGTCACGCGCTCCGGTTCTGGAACAGCCGCTCCGTTGTGGATCGAAGGCAAACCCGGCGGTGCAGTTGGAGGCGTGCCGAAGAACTTCTTGAGGAGGCCCGCGTGGAACACGTCATGGAGGCGCGAGCGTGCCGGAAGCTCAAGGCGGTAAGCCACGTCATTGACGACCTCTGAAATGCGGTACGGCCCATAGAAGCGTGGCTTGAGCTTGCCCCTGGTTGGCAAGTTGAGAGAGGACGCGGCGCGCTGGCGAAGGCGAAGCCAGACCCAATCGCCCACGTCATGCCGAATGTCCCGATGGCGTCTGTCGTAGTAGGACTTGTAGACCGCCTGTGCCTGTTGTAGACGATAGCGGACGTCCTCGAGAAGCTCGTCGCGCTCCGCCATGCTCCTGGCCACTGCGGCTACCCTCGTGTCGCCCGGCTCGTAAGAGCGAATAGTGGGAGGGTCACGGCCATACACAAGCTTGAACGGAGTTTCTTGGGTCGTTGTCTGGTAGGCGGTGTTGTAGATGTACTCGGCCCAGGGAAGCCACCGGAGCCACTGCCTGGGATGATCCCCGGTGAGACAACGTAGGTACATCACAATGATCTTGTTAGCAGCCTCTGTTTGGCCATCCGACTATGGATGAAACGCTGACGTCATGTGCAGCTTTGTCCCGGTGAGGCGCATGAGCTCCCGCCAAAAAGCCGAGGTGAAGACGGGGTCGCGGTCAGAGACCATGAACTGCGGCACGCCATGGAGACGAACAATCTCAGCGAAGAACACCTGCGTTTGGCAACAATCTCTGCCGTGTACAGGTGGGCCAGCGCCACAAAGTGGCAATACTTGCTGAAGCGATCCACCACGGTGAGGATGACAGACTTCCCGCCCACGCGAGGGAGCGCTTCCACGAAGTCGATGCCGACGTCAGTCCACACGCCCGTGGGCACCGGCAGCGGCAGCAACAGCCCAGCGGGGTGCAAGTGCTCGGACTTGTACCTCTGGCAAGTACTGCAAGTGCGGATGTACTCTTGCACCGTCTTGCGAAGGTTAGGTGCGTGGAAGTCGCGGCGGAGACGATGCAAGGTGCGCAGGACGCCTTCATGCCCATCATCGTGCACGGCACTGAGAATCTCCTGGAGTAGCAGGGACGACGGCGGAATGTAGAGGCGGCCGTTGAAAGTGACGAGGCCGTCGGAGAGAGCCCACGACTGCTGCCGCGTACCCGCCGTGATATCCTCACGCAGCGTGACGAGCGCCGGATCTGTGACGTCGCTTGCCGGAGGCGATCGATGAAGTCGAAGCGAGGACCCGAGATTGCCATGATCGACGTCTCCTCCGTGTCGCGGCGGGAAAGGGCATCCGCCACCGTGTTTGTACTACCGGCCTTGTACTCCACGGTAAAGTCGAACCCCAGTAGTTTGCCGACCCAATGATGCTGCGGGATGGTTGCCAAACGCTGGTCAAGTAGAAATTTGAGACTGTAGTGATCCGTTTTTACCACAAATTGGCGCCCCCAGAGGTACGGTCTCCAGTGACGAATCGCGAGCACCAGGCCGATGAGTTCCCGTTCATATGCTGCCAGGGAACGGTGACGTGGCGCGGCTGGCTGGCTAAAGAAAGCCACCGGGTGTTGGTCCTGAAGAAGGACGGCCCCAAAGCCGTATGTCGAGGCGTCACACTCGACGATGAACGACCGCGTGAAATCCGGTAACGCGAGGACGGGAGCCGTGGTGACTGTCGTCTTGAGGGCGTCAAAAGCTGCTGCCGCCTCCGGCGACCAGGAGAAACCATCCTTGCGAAGGAGGGCCGTTAGTGGCGCGGCAACCACGCCAAACTCCTTGACAAACTTGCGGTAGTACCCCACAAGGCCGAGAAACCCCCGAACCGCGCGCGCCGAGCGTGGTTGCGGCCATTCGGCCACTGCCTGCACCTTTTCCGGATCCATGGCCACTCCTGCAGCGGAGATGGTGTGACCCAGGTATGAGATCGACTCGACAGCGAATGCGCATTTGGATCGCTTGACGAAGAGCCGGTGCTGGTGCAGGACGGTGAAGACGGTGCGCACATGTCGGAGATGGTCAGCCCATGTCTCGCTGAAAATGAGGATGTCGTCAAAGAAGACGAGAACAAAACGGCGCAGGTACGGCCGCAGCAGATCGTTCATGAGGGCCTGGAACGTTGCCGGCGCGTTGCAGAGGCCGAACGGCATCACCAGGAACTCATAGAGGCCGTCATGAGTACGGAAGGCGGTCTTCGGGATGTCCTCCGCACGCATCCGCACCTGGTGGTAGCCGGAGCGCAAGTCGAGCTTGGTGAAGAAACGAGCGTGCCGGAGCTCGTCGAGGAGTTCGTCCACCACCGGGATCGGAAATGCATTCTTGACAGTAATGGCGTTTAGGGCGCGGTAGTCGATGCAGAAGCGCCAGGACCCGTCGGCCTTGTGGACCAGCAGTACCGGGGACGAGAATGCGGAACAACTCGCTCGGATGATGCCCTGGGCGAGCATGGCGGTGCACTGACGCTCCAGCTCGTCCTTGTGCGCGGCCGGGTAGCGATGCGGACGGACGGCCACCGGGGCGGAACCGGGCAGCAGGGTGATGCCGTGGTCGCGGCTGCGGGGCGGTGGCACACCAGAGGGTTCAGCGAAGATGCCGTCGAACTCGGTGATGATGGCGTCGAGGAAGTCGCGGCCGCTGCATGATTTCAGGGCTGGCCCGTCCGGTCCTGCAATGCCGCGCCAGCACACCCGATGGCCCCTCCACCAAAATGTCATGGAGAGGGCGCGGAAATCCCACAGGATCGGTCCGAGCGTCGCCAGCCACTGCGTGCCCAGGACGATGTCGTAGCCCGCGAGCGGCAAGGCGAGGAAATCCTCCGAGAACTCCTCTTGGCCGATGCGAAAGGGCACGACGCGGTACGCGCCCTGGCACGGAACACGCTCGCCGTTGGCCACCGTGATGCGCATCTTCTCGGTGGTGGGGGATGGCAGCGTAGCACGAGCGTCCGCCTCCTTGGCGATGAAGTTGTGGGTGGAGCCTGAGTCGATCAGGGCGAGGAGGGAGACACCCCCGAGAGTAATATGCATCTGCATGGTTTCGCTCGTGCGCACCCCGGAGATTGCGTGGAGCGAGATCTGAGGGTCGGCCCGCGATGCATCATCAGTAGCGGAGGCCGCGTCGTCGTCGTCGTCGTCCGGCGCTAAGTCGAGGAGAAAGATGCGCTGGCACACGCGGTTGTGGCCCCTGCCAAACTTCTCGTTACAGTTGAAGCATAGGCCCAGGCGACGGCGTTCCTCCATCTCTGTCTGGGAGAGACGTTTGATTGGGCGCCCGTCCGGCAGATTGTGGCCATGCTGGGGTGCGGCTGGTGGGGCCGGTGCGGGGGGCGCGAGGCGTGGTCCTGGCGTCGGCAGAATGCCCTTCTGCGGAAAACGCACCGGTGGCGCGGCAGAAAGCGCGCACTGGTCGCGCAGCTCCAATTTGCGGGCGAGGCTCATGGCGACAGCGAGGGACTGCGGGTTATGGATTTCCACGTCGAGGCTGAGGGGTGGCTGGAGGCCTGCGGTGAAGATCTGAACTTTCTGCGTTTCCGACAAGGAGCCTGCCCGGGGAAGGAGCGCCTCAAACCGCTCCTGGAAGTCGACGACGGATGTCGTGCGCTTGCACGCCATCAGTTCACCCAGCGGGTTCGCGTGCAGAGGAGGCCCGAAGCGGAGGTTGAGCAGCTCGGAAAAGCGGTGCCACGGCGGAGTGCCCTCGTCACGCTGGACCTGCATGTACCACAGCTGGGCAGAACCCTCGAGGTTGTATGATGCCATCCAGACTTTCTCCTCCTCGGCGATCCGTTGTTGATGGAAGAAGGACTCGCATCTGTTGAGGAAAGCGAGCGGGTCGGACTTGCCGTCGAACTTGGGGAAGTCCATCTTCTGAAACCGCGGGGGCCGATCGTTGTGGTGCTGTCCGTCGTGGCTGATATCGGCGGCTGACGAGGAGGCCGACTTCTCCTTCTGGAGGGCTGCCACGGACGATTGCAGGGATGTCACGGTTGCAGTCAGGGCTTCGATCATCTTGGCCAAATCAGCGGTGGTGGGTTCCGACATGGCGGAAGAAACCGAGGCGGCGGCGGATGGCGGCGATGAGGTGGGCGGGGCGGCGGGTGCAGCGTGGAGGAGGCCGAGGAGCGGCTGGAACCTGATACCAAGTTGTCAAGGGCCTCAGTGCCCAAGACAGCGGGGCCTCGACTACGTAGTTCGTAGTCTCGGTGGATAGGAGCGCTAGGGTTTTTGCCTGGCTGCTCAATGGTGCGGGAGGAGAGGATAGGAGACGGAGGAAGAGGTAGGAGATAATAACTTTATTGCTTGCCCTCAAAGGGTGCTGATTATACGATATATAAAGGCTCCATGGGCTGCTAACAAACTAGAAACCTATACGTAACAAACTAGTCTTTTATTCTAGGAACTAATGTATCAGGACCAGGACTCCTGCCCAGCCTACGCCTCACCTGATGCGGCCGACGGCTGCTGCTCCTGGCCGCGTGGCCCACACCTGTAGGACGTGCCCCACATGACATCTCTCCCCCCCTCGACGAGCAGCTCGTCCTCGAGCTGAAAAGCGGGGTAGCGCTCGACGAAACTGTCAAGATCCTCCCATGTAGCTGATGATGCTGCTTCACCCTTCCAGTGGACGAGTAGCTGGCGAACGCCGCGTGCTAGGCGCGCACGAGTCACGCGCTCCGGTTCTGGAACAGCCGCTCCGTTGTGGATCGGAGGCAAACCCGGCGGTGCAGTTGGAGGCGTGCCGAAGAACTTCTTGAGGAGGCCCGCGTGGAACACGTCATGGAGGCGCGAGCGTGCCGGAAGCTCAAGGCGGTAAGCCACGTCATTGACGACCTCTGAAATGCGGTACGACCCATAGAAGCGTGGCTTGAGCTTGCCCCTGGTTGGCAAGTTGAGAGAGGACGCGGCGCGCTGGCGAAGGCGAAGCCAGACCCAATCGCCCACGTCATGCCGAATGTCCCGATGGCGTCTGTCGTAGTAGGACTTGTAGACCGCCTGTGCCTGTTGTAGACGATAGCGGACGTCCTCGAGAAGCTCGTCGCGCTCCGCCATGCTCCTGGCCACTGCGGCTACCCTCGTGTCGCCCGGCTCGTAAGAGCGAATAGTGGGAGGGTCACGACCATACACAAGCTTGAACGGAGTTTCTTGGGTCGTTGTCTGGTAGGCGGTGTTGTAGATGTACTCGGCCCAGGGAAGCCACCGGAGCCACTGCCTGGGACGATCCCCGGTGAGACAACGTAGGTACATCACAATGATCTTGTTAGCAGCCTCTGTTTGGCCATCCGACTATGGATGAAACGCTGACGTCATGTGCAGCTTTGTCCCGGTGAGGCGCATGAGCTCCCGCCAAAAAGCCGAGGTGAAGACGGGGTCGCGGTCAGAGACCATGAACTGCGGCACGCCATGGAGACGAACAATCTCAGCGAAGAACACCTGCGTTTGGCAACAATCTCTGCCGTGTACAGGTGGGCCAGCGCCACAAAGTGGCAATACTTGCTGAAGCGATCCACCACGGTGAGGATGACAGACTTCCCGCCCACGCGAGGGAGCGCTTCCACGAAGTCGATGCCGACGTCAGTCCACACGCCCGTGGGCACCGGCAGCGGCAGCAACAGCCCAGCGGGGTGCAAGTGCTCGGACTTGTACCTCTGGCAAGTACTGCAAGTGCGGATGTACTCTTGCACCGTCTTGCGAAGGTTAGGTGCGTGGAAGTCGCGGCGGAGACGATGCAAGGTGCGCAGGACGCCTTCATGCCCATCATCGTGCACGGCACTGAGAATCTCCTGGAGTAGCAGGGACGACGG
>NC_041393.1:677723768-677724830 GCF_002162155.2 Triticum dicoccoides | reverse complement strand
CCAGAGGGTTCAGCGAAGATGCCGTCGAACTCGGTGATGATGGCGTCGAGGAAGTCGCGGCCGCTGCATGATTTCAGGGCTGGCCCGTCCGGTCCTGCAATGCCGCGCCAGCACACCCGATGGCCCCTCCACCAAAATGTCATGGAGAGGGCGCGGAAATCCCACAGGATCGGTCCGAGCGTCGCCAGCCACTGCGTGCCCAGGACGATGTCGTAGCCCGCGAGCGGCAAGGCGAGGAAATCCTCCGAGAACTCCTCTTGGCCGATGCGAAAGGGCACGACGCGGTACGCGCCCTGGCACGGAACACGCTCGCCGTTGGCCACCGTGATGCGCATCTTCTCGGTGGTGGGGGATGGCAGCGTAGCACGAGCGTCCGCCTCCTTGGCGATGAAGTTGTGGGTGGAGCCTGAGTCGATCAGGGCGAGGAGGGAGACACCCCCGAGAGTAATATGCATCTGCATGGTTTCGCTCGTGCGCACCCCGGAGATTGCGTGGAGCGAGATCTGAGGGTCGGCCCGCGATGCATCATCAGTAGCGGAGGCCGCGTCGTCGTCGTCGTCGTCCGGCGCTAAGTCGAGGAGAAAGATGCGCTGGCACACGCGGTTGTGGCCCCTGCCAAACTTCTCGTTACAGTTGAAGCATAGGCCCAGGCGACGGCGTTCCTCCATCTCTGTCTGGGAGAGACGTTTGATTGGGCGCCCGTCCGGCAGATTGTGGCCATGCTGGGGTGCGGCTGGTGGGGCCGGTGCGGGGGGCGCGAGGCGTGGTCCTGGCGTCGGCAGAATGCCCTTCTGCGGAAAACGCACCGGTGGCGCGGCAGAAAGCGCGCACTGGTCGCGCAGCTCCAATTTGCGGGCGAGGCTCATGGCGACAGCGAGGGACTGCGGGTTATGGATTTCCACGTCGAGGCTGAGGGGTGGCTGGAGGCCTGCGGTGAAGATCTGAACTTTCTGCGTTTCCGACAAGGAGCCTGCCCGGGGAAGGAGCGCCTCAAACCGCTCCTGGAAGTCGACGACGGATGTCGTGCGCTTGCACGCCATCAGTTCACCCAGCGGGTTCGCG
>NC_041393.1:677699779-677723758 GCF_002162155.2 Triticum dicoccoides | reverse complement strand
GATCCCCGGTGAGACAACGTAGGTACATCACAATGATCTTGTTAGCAGCCTCTGTTTGGCCATCCGACTATGGATGAAACGCTGACGTCATGTGCAGCTTTGTCCCGGTGAGGCGCATGAGCTCCCGCCAAAAAGCCGAGGTGAAGACGGGGTCGCGGTCAGAGACCATGAACTGCGGCACGCCATGGAGACGAACAATCTCAGCGAAGAACACCTGCGTTTGGCAACAATCTCTGCCGTGTACAGGTGGGCCAGCGCCACAAAGTGGCAATACTTGCTGAAGCGATCCACCACGGTGAGGATGACAGACTTCCCGCCCACGCGAGGGAGCGCTTCCACGAAGTCGATGCCGACGTCAGTCCACACGCCCGTGGGCACCGGCAGCGGCAGCAACAGCCCAGCGGGGTGCAAGTGCTCGGACTTGTACCTCTGGCAAGTACTGCAAGTGCGGATGTACTCTTGCACCGTCTTGCGAAGGTTAGGTGCGTGGAAGTCGCGGCGGAGACGATGCAAGGTGCGCAGGACGCCTTCATGCCCATCATCGTGCACGGCACTGAGAATCTCCTGGAGTAGCAGGGACGACGGTGGAATGTAGAGGCGGCCGTTGAAAGTGACGAGGCCGTCGGAGAGAGCCCACGACTGCTGCCGCGTACCCGCCGTGATATCCTCACGCAGCGTGACGAGCGCCGGATCTGTGGACGTCGCTTGCCGGAGGCGATCGATGAAGTCGAAGCGAGGACCCGAGATCGCCATGATCCACGTCTCCTCCGTGTCGCGGCGGGAAAGGGCATCCGCCACCGTGTTTGTACTACCGGCCTTGTACTCCACGGTAAAGTCGAACCCCAGTAGTTTGCCGACCCAATGATGCTGCGGGATGGTTGCCAAACGCTGGTCAAGTAGAAATTTGAGACTGTAGTGATCCGTTTTTACCACAAATTGGCGCCCCCAGAGGTACGGTCTCCAGTGACGAATCGCGAGCACCAGGCCGATGAGTTCCCGTTCATATGCTGCCAGGGAACGGTGACGTGGCGCGGCTGGCTGGCTAAAGAAAGCCACCGGGTGTTGGTCCTGAAGAAGGACGACCCCAAAGCCGTATGTCGAGGCGTCACACTCGACGATGAACGACCGCGTGAAATCCGGTAACGCGAGGACGGGAGCCGTGGTGACTGTCGTCTTGAGGGCGTCAAAAGCTGCTGCCGCCTCCGGCGACCAGGAGAAACCATCCTTGCGAAGGAGGGCCGTTAGTGGCGCGGCAACCACGCCAAACTCCTTGACAAACTTGCGGTAGTACCCCACAAGGCCGAGAAACCCCCGAACCGCGCGCGCCGAGCGTGGTTGCGGCCATTCGGCCACTGCCTGCACCTTTTTCGGATCCATGGCCACTCCTGCAGCGGAGATGGTGTGACCCAGGTATGAGATCGACTCGACGGCGAATGCGCATTTGGATCGCTTGACGAAGAGCCGGTGCTGGTGCAGGACGGTGAAGACGGTGCGCACATGTCGGAGATGGTCAGCCCATGTCTCGCTGAAAATGAGGATGTCGTCAAAGAAGACGAGAACAAAACGGCGCAGGTACGGCCGCAGCAGATCGTTCATGAGGGCCTGGAACGTTGCCGGCGCGTTGCAGAGGCCGAACGGCATCACCAGGAACTCATAGAGGCCGTCATGAGTACGGAAGGCGGTCTTCGGGATGTCCTCCGCACGCATCCGCACCTGGTGGTAGCCGGAGCGCAAGTCGAGCTTGGTGAAGAAACGAGCGTGCCGGAGCTCGTCGAGGAGTTCGTTCACCACCGGGATCGGAAATGCATTCTTGACAGTAATGGCGTTTAGGGCGCGGTAGTCGATGCAGAAGCGCCAGGACCCGTCGGCCTTGCGGACCAGCAGTACCGGGGACGAGAATGCGGAACAACTCGCTCGGATGATGCCCTGGGCGAGCATGGCGGTGCACTGACGCTCCAGCTCGCCCTTGTGCGCGGCCGGGTAGCGATGCGGACGGACGGCCACCGGGGCGGAACCGGGCAGCAGGGTGATGCCGTGGTCGCGGCTGCGGGGCGGTGGCACGCCAGAGGGTTCAGCGAAGATGCCGTCGAACTCGGTGATGATGGCGTCGAGGAAGTCGCGGCCGCTGCATGATTTCAGGGCTGGCCCGTCCGGTCCTGCAATGCCGCGCCAGCACACCCGATGGCCCCTCCACCAAAATGTCATGGAGAGGGCGCGGAAATCCCACAGGATCGGTCCGAGCGTCGCCAGCCACTGCGTGCCCAGGACGATGTCGTAGCCCGCGAGCGGCAAGGCGAGGAAATCCTCCGAGAACTCCTCTTGGCCGATGCGAAAGGGCACGACGCGGTACGCGCCCTGGCACGGAACACGCTCGCCGTTGGCCACCGTGATGCGCATCTTCTCGGTGGTGGGGGATGGCAGCGTAGCACGAGCGTCCGCCTCCTTGGCGATGAAGTTGTGGGTGGAGCCTGAGTCGATCAGGGCGAGGAGGGAGACACCCCCGAGAGTAATATGCATCTGCATGGTTTCGCTCGTGCGCACCCCGGAGATTGCGTGGAGCGAGATCTGAGGGTCGGCCCGCGATGCATCATCAGTAGCGGAGGCCGCGTCGTCGTCGTCGTCGTCCGGCGCTAAGTCGAGGAGAAAGATGCGCTGGCACACGCGGTTGTGGCCCCTGCCAAACTTCTCGTTACAGTTGAAGCATAGGCCCAGGCGACGGCGTTCCTCCATCTCTGTCTGGGAGAGACGTTTGATTGGGCGCCCGTCCGGCAGATTGTGGCCATGCTGGGGTGCGGCTGGTGGGGCCGGTGCGGGGGGCGCGAGGCGTGGTCCTGGCGTCGGCAGAATGCCCTTCTGCGGAAAACGCACCGGTGGCGCGGCAGAAAGCGCGCACTGGTCGCGCAGCTCCAATTTGCGGGCGAGGCTCATGGCGACAGCGAGGGACTGCGGGTTATGGATTTCCACGTCGAGGCTGAGGGGTGGCTGGAGGCCTGCGGTGAAGATCTGAACTTTCTGCGTTTCCGACAAGGAGCCTGCCCGGGGAAGGAGCGCCTCAAACCGCTCCTGGAAGTCGACGACGGATGTCGTGCGCTTGCACGCCATCAGTTCACCCAGCGGGTTCGCGCGCAGAGGAGGCCCGAAGCGGAGGTTGAGCAGCTCGGAAAAGCGGTGCCACGGCGGAGTGCCCTCGTCACGTTGGACCTGCATGTACCACAGCTGGGCAGAACCCTCGAGGTTGTATGATGCCATCCAGACTTTATCCTCCTCGGCGATCCGTTGTTGATGGAAGAAGGACTCGCATCTGTTGAGGAAAGCGAGCGGGTCGGACTTGCCGTCGAACTTGGGGAAGTCCATCTTCTGAAACCGCGGGGGCCGATCGTTGTGGTGCTGTCCGTCGTGGCTGATATCGGCGGCTGACGAGGAGGCCGACTTCTCCTTCTGGAGGGCTGCCACGGACGATTGCAGGGATGTCACGGTTGCAGTCAGGGCTTCGATCATCTTGGCCAAATCAGCGGTGGTGGGTTCCGACATGGCGGAAGAAACCGAGGCGGCGGCGGATGGCGGCGATGAGGTGGGCGGGGCGGCGGGTGCAGCGTGGAGGAGGCCGAGGAGCGGCTGGAACCTGATACCAAGTTGTCAAGGGCCTCAGTGCCCAAGACAGCGGGGCCTCGACTACGTAGTTCGTAGTCTCGGTGGATAGGAGCGCTAGGGTTTTTGCCTGGCTGCTCAATGGTGCGGGAGGAGAGGATAGGAGACGGAGGAAGAGGTAGGAGATAATAACTTTATTGCTTGCCCTCAAAGGGTGCTGATTATATGATATATAAAGGCTCCATGGGCTGCTAACAAACTAGAAACCTATACGTAACAAACTAGTCTTTTATTCTAGGAACTAATGTATTAGGACCAGGACTCCTGCCCAGCCTACGCCTCACCTGATGCGGCCGACGGCTGCTGCTCCTGGCCGCGTGGCCCACGCCTGTAGGACGTGCCCCACATGACATCTCTCCCCCCCTCGACGAGCAGCTCGTCCTCGAGCTGAAAAGCGGGGTAGCGCTCGACGAAACTGTCAAGATCCTCCCATGTAGCTGATGATGCTGCTTCACCCTTCCAGTGGACGAGTAGCTGGCGAACGCCGCGTGCTAGGCGCGCACGAGTCACGCGCTCCGGTTCTGGAACAGCCGCTCCGTTGTGGATCGGAGGCAAACCCGGCGGTGCAGTTGGAGGCGTGCCGAAGAACTTCTTGAGGAGGCCCGCGTGGAACACGTCATGGAGGCGCGAGCGTGCCGGAAGCTCAAGGCGGTAAGCCACGTCATTGACGACCTCTGAAATGCGGTACGGCCCATAGAAGCGTGGCTTGAGCTTGCCCCTGGTTGGCAAGTTGAGAGAGGACGCGACGCGCTGGCGAAGGCGAAGCCAGACCCAATCGCCCACGTCATGCCGAATGTCCCGATGGCGTCTGTCGTAGTAGGACTTGTAGACCGCCTGTGCCTATTGTAGACGATAGCGGACGTCCTCGAGAAGCTCGTCGCGCTCCGCCATGCTCCTGGCCACTGCGGCTACCCTCGTGTCGCCCGGCTCGTAAGAGCGAATAGTGGGAGGGTCACGACCATACACAAGCTTGAACGGAGTTTCTTGGGTCGTTGTCTGGTAGGCGGTGTTGTAGATGTACTCGGCCCAGGGAAGCCACCGGAGCCACTGCCTGGGACGATCCCCGGTGAGACAACGTAGGTACATCACAATGATCTTGTTAGCAGCCTCTGTTTGGCCATCCGACTATGGATGAAACGCTGACGTCATGTGCAGCTTTGTCCCGGTGAGGCGCATGAGCTCCCGCCAAAAAGCCGAGGTGAAGACGGGGTCGCGGTCAGAGACCATGAACTGCGGCACGCCATAGAGACGAACAATCTCAGCGAAGAACACCTGCGTTTGGCAACAATCTCTGCCGTGTACAGGTGGGCCAGCGCCACAAAGTGGCAATACTTGCTGAAGCGATCCACCACGGTGAGGATGACAGACTTCCCGCCCACGCGAGGGAGCGCTTCCACGAAGTCGATGCCGACGTCAGTCCACACGCCCGTGGGCACCGGCAGCGGCAGCAACAGCCCAGCGGGGTGCAAGTGCTCGGACTTGTACCTCTGGCAAGTACTGCAAGTGCGGATGTACTCTTGCACCGTCTTGCGAAGGTTAGGTGCGTGGAAGTCGCGGCGGAGACGATGCAAGGTGCGCAGGACGCCTTCATGCCCATCATCGTGCACGGCACTGAGAATCTCCTGGAGTAGCAGGGACGACGGCGGAATGTAGAGGCGGCCGTTGAAAGTGACGAGGCCGTCGGAGAGAGCCCACGACTGCTGCCGCGTACCCGCCGTGATATCCTCATGCACGCCATCAGTTCACCCAGCGGGTTCGCGCGCAGAGGAGGCCCGAAGCGGAGGTTGAGCAGCTCGGAAAAGCGGTGCCACGGCGGAGTGCCCTCGTCACGCTGGACCTGCATGTACCACAGCTGGGCAGAACCCTCAAGGTTGTATGATGCCATCCAGACTTTCTCCTCCTCGGCGATCCGTTGTTGATGGAAGAAGGACTCGCATCTGTTGAGGAAAGCGAGCGGGTCGGACTTGCCGTCGAACTTGGGGAAGTCCATCTTCTGAAACCGCGGGGGCCGATCGTTGTGGTGCTGTCCGTCGTGGCTGATATCGGCGGCTGACGAGGAGGCCGACTTCTCCTTCTGGAGGGCTGCCACGGACGATTGCAGGGATGTCACGGTTGCAGTCAGGGCTTCGATCATCTTGGCCAAATCAGCGGTGGTGGGTTCCGACATGGCGGAAGAAACCGAGGCGGCGGCGGATGGCGGCGATGAGGTGGGCGGGGCGGCGGGTGCAGCGTGGAGGAGGCCGAGGAGCGGCTGGAACCTGATACCAAGTTGTCAAGGGCCTCAGTGCCCAAGACAGCGGGGCCTCGACTACGTAGTTCGTAGTCTCGGTGGATAGGAGCGCTAGGGTTTTTGCCTGGCTGCTCAATGGTGCGGGAGGAGAGGATAGGAGACGGAGGAAGAGGTAGGAGATAATAACTTTATTGCTTGCCCTCAAAGGGTGCTGATTATACGATATATAAAGGCCCCATGGGCTGCTAACAAACTAGAAACCTATACGTAACAAACTAGTCTTTTATTCTAGGAACTAATGTATCAGGACCAGGACTCCTGCCCAGCCTACGCCTCGCCTGATGCGGCCGACGGCTGCTGCTCCTGGCCGCGTGGGCCACGCCTGTAGGACGTGCCCCACATGACAGCCCGCATGCCGACTTTTTTTTTCTTCCAACTAGTGAACTTTTCAGTAGCCATTGGCTCCGGATGCAGTTGCTTGGCCCGCATGCCGACTTTTTTTTCTTCCAACCAGTGGACTTTTCCTGCAATCCTTGGCTCTGGAAGCAGTTGCTTGGCCCGCATCCTGATTTTTTCTTCCAACTAGTGGACTTTTCCTGCAGTCCTTGAGTAGTTGCTTGGCCGTCATGCCGATTTTTTTTATTGCAGCTAGCGACCTTTTTCGTAGCCCTTGACTCCAGAAGCATTACTTGGTTTGACTTTTTTTATTTCAACTAGTGAACTTTTTTGTATCCCTTGGACTCGGAAGTAGTTGCTTGGCCCACATGCCCCCTACTGAAGTCAGGGGTGATGTGGGTTAAAGGAGCCCACTCCCTTAGATCTAGATCTCACTCTTAACATCACAGCCACACCAACTATATATACTTATTCACTAGTAATCCTAGCCTACCACCATTCCTCCCCCCTCCCAAATCTTCGGCGGCACGCCGACAGATCCATCAACACATCTATATTCTTGCCGCACGTTTGTTGACCCACTCCGCCGCGACCTAATTGCTCTCCATTCTTCCTCGACGATCACCCTAGGCCCTAGATAGGAAAATTTGGCCCCGATTCGAGACAAGAGTCGTCGAGAAAGGCTGAGTTTACAGGGGGCAAAGCAGAACACGAAGGTGAGAAACCAAATCTAATCAATTTGTGGATGGCAAATTCATCTTTGCGTGTGTGTGCATCCTATGGATACATAGGCTAAATAAATCAATTCCTTTATCATGTTAAAAATTTCACTAGTAACCGTAGCCTACCACCATTCCTTCCCCCTCCCCCTCCCAAATCTTCGGCGGCGTGCCGACAGATCCATCACCACATCTTTATTCTTGCCGCACGGTTGGTGACCCACTCTCCACAACCTAATTGCTCTCCATTCTTTCTCGACGATCATCCTAGGCCCCAGATAGGTGAATTTGGCCCCGATTCGACACAAGAATCGTTGAGGAAGGCTAAGCTTACAGGACGCAAAGCAGAACACAAAGGTGATAAACCGAATCTAATCAATTTGTGGGTGGCAAATTCATCTTTGCGCGCGTGTGCGTCCCATGGACACATATGCTAAATAAAAAAAATCCCATTATCATGTTAAAAAGTTGTTGAAGAAAAATCTCTGTTTTTTTAATGAATATCCACGGTGGCAGAGCTCTTCTTGTTCTTGACACACGCCATGGGGGTGGCGTGGCAGAGCACAGTGCCTCCCCTAGATATATACTAATATCCTTCCGCTAGATTGCGCGAGCAGCGGCTGGTGCCGTGGCCGCCGATTCCAGAATATCTTCCGCCGGATCCATGTTGGTTCATCTTCCCCACTTCATTTGTTTTCTCGTTCCCCCCATTGCGAGTAACCACACCGTTCATTTCACACTGCAGAAGAGGAGGAGACGGCCGCTTCAAGATTAATACTTCTTTTATTGCTGCACCGCTGTAATCTCCCGGCATATCTTCCACCTCCGCTGCCCTACCTTCCGGTTCCCATCACGGCTGCGTCGCCGAGGAGTCTCAGGTAACCTCCCTTCTCCGTCCTCTTCTCCCCCCTCCCTGCGATTTGCTCCGGATTCGAGCAGATCCGTTCTGGTGGTCCGGCCCCTGTTTAGATTCGGATTTACAGCTTGCTCGGTGACGCTGTTGGTTAGAGCTCGTGGTAGGGTGCTAGCTGGATGGCGGATTGGGAAACTTTGTTGTTGATGGATGTGTTGGAATCGTGGAGGTGGGGGTCCTCCACCCAATTTGGGGAAGAAATATCTAGGTGTGGAGAGGGGAACCCATGCTATTGGGGGGATAGCAAAGGGATGGGGATTTTTTGTAACTTGGATAATCGCGATGTTTGTCAATCCGGTCACCGGCCTGCGGGGAAGGCAAGATCTTTCTATAGGCTCCCCTCGGATAAGGAACCCTAGATCTACGCCGCAAGATGTGCCTGTGTGGCCTGTGCTTCAGATTTATCCATCGCACGACGGCGTGCCCAGGTCGTATCCCGACCACTCGAATTGCTTCGAAGCTTGTACATTTGAATTTGCGTCGACTGTCAAATATGTGTATAGGATTATAGTTGGCCTTGTTATCAGTGGATCGTAAGGTGTTGGAGTCAAACACCTGTAATTGGACCTATAATATACTCCCTCGGTCCCAAAATAAGTGTCTCAACTTCAGTACAACTTTGTACTACTGTCAATACAAAGTTGAGACACTTATTTTGGCACGGAGGGAGTATAAAGGAACCACGGGGTAACAAAATAAAAACATGACATGAGGTCATGAGAGGGGTTGTATGGTCACCGTGGCAAGGGTGTCCAAACCTGCCATGGCGGGTGGTTGGAGACAGTGACGAAGCCTTGTTGAGTTTCCTCGTCGGTTGTGTTATGTCGATTTAATGCACTGGGAGGAGCACCCGAGCAAGGGCTCCTAGAAATGTAGGATTCGGCCCAACTCCGTCATCAAACATCGTCTTGCCATTGTCTACTCTTTGGAAATCCAACGTCTATTTACCGACATATTTATTATACACTATGTTCACTGAGGCGTGTGCTAGTAGTATCCGCATAATTGGTAAGGCTTCTACGGATTCGAGAGGGGGGCAAACGAAACTAGAAAAGAGTCAAGGGGCTTTTCTAGCGTATTATGTTTGTTTTCTACTTCTACTTCAGTCATAAGCCCAAGAAATATGTCCTTACAAATCACCGGTTGACCAACGCTAATCTTCTAGTTAATTAAATCCTATCAACGCGCAATAGTTAGGACCATGAGAGAAGCTTGGGATTCTTCTAGAGGGCAATAGTATGAGTTGCTAAAAAAATGCAAGGTGGAAATATCCAATTCCTCGTACTCCTCATGAAATTGGTTAGATTTTCTCTTTGTCTTCATCAAATTGATCTCTCTTGTTGTGGTTACTTCGCCGGTCTTCTAGCTACATGGTATACCAAGTCAAAATGTCGTGACTATTTTATTACATCTTTCGACTTTATAGTAATACAATGTTTTCCTTTAAAAAAATTGATTTAATGCTTCCTTATCCTTATTGAAGAGCTTGTTAGGTGCCGCAGGAGGGAAGATTTCAAATTTGTTTTATGGCCAAGGATATTTGAGGTTGTGCTTGTTAAGAACTAGGCTCTTGCAGCTATATCCAATTCTACTACTGAGTTTTCCTTGGCCCAAACATTTTTGTGTCCAAGACTGGTAGAGACAGTCTCATTCTTTTTATGGGAGAATATATGACTTTAAAATCTATGAAGAACACCTTTTTATGTCAGAAGGAGAAATCAAAGTCATCAGTAAATTTTTTGGATTTATCCTCAAGCTCGAGTTCGCCAGTTGTGGATGGTGTTTGTTTTGTTCCTACTTCAGAAGATGATCACCATTTGTATAAACGAAGGAGGATGGACAAGAAATGTCATTTTGTTCCGACAAATACAAATGGAAATAAGAATAGGAGTACAAGCAGAAATGTGATCAAGAGTGCAACAGATGGAAATGCGAGGAAAAGTACAACCAGAAGTTCTGCAACTTTTGAAGATATTTCGCCCCGGGTCCAAAAATTTGGGAAAGCACTTATTGTTCCTTCAGATGGAGAAGTTTCAAAATCTGAAACAAACATTGTTGAATATACAAAAGAATATAAAGATACCGCAGAAGCTTCTAAAAGTTCTTGGAAAAACTCGTCAGTGTCACTTTCTACTGTGGATGATAGGAAGTCAATTTCCATATCAAGCAGGCCATCTTATATAAATCACAAGGTACAGGATTCCAGGGAGTCTGATACAGAATCACTTATGGAGTTAACATCAAGGGAGGTTTGCATATCCTTGCTCGAAAGGGATATAGTTCTCATCGAAAAATCAGAGCTCAGCAGCACATCAACTACATTAACCCATGATGATAATGAAAGCAACACTTTATTTGCATGCAAGAGTTGTGGGTCTTTTGAAGATCCATGCCGCATGTTAATATGTGATCGTTGTGAAGAAGCATTCCACTTGCTTTGCTGCCACCGTCGCATCAAGAAAATACCAGATAATGATTGGTATTGCCTGGATTGTTCAAGGAAGAAACCTAAGAGGCAGCGTGAGATGTTGCCGAGTACAAAAGGATCAGCCAAGCATATTCAAAGACCTCTCCAAGTTCTTGGCTCAAAAGGAGATATGTTGACGAATGCTGAACCATATGAAACTCAAGTAAGGATTGGTAGAGACTTCCAAGCAGAAGTTCCAGAGTGGTCCGGTCCAATTTCTGGGTATGCTCACTCTTGATCAAATTTTACTTTAAGCCTGTCATTGCTACTGGGACAGGAGTAGCAGCTTGAACTTGAGGAGCAATTTCGATTAATGAAAAATTGTGATTTACGTGGAAAGTGTTATCTTTACCATGGGGTACTAAGCATCATCTAATGAAAGGCTGTTCGTCCAGTCAAGATTCTCCAACTTTATCTTTTGTTACCAAAATTCCATGATATACAGAAATAAACAATAAGCAAGATTAAATCCTAAAATTGCATTTAAATTGTATGCCCTACTTCAATTATATTTTTATTGTTTCTTCTTGCAACTTGGCATTATCAAATAAAATTTCTAATAGTAACTCCATCTATGCAGCAGTGATGACTATTTTGTTGAACCTGCTGAACTTGATGCCACTGAAATGACAAATCTGAGTGTAGGTCTCCGCACACTCTGGACCTGTTTAATGATAATTGATAAAAATATTTCCTTATTGGTTATTTTCAGCCATGCATTTTGACATTCTGTGCTTTAGTTGCAGTTGTCACTAAGGCGTGAGGACAAGAAAACCAGCATTGGTAACTGGATTCAGTGCCAAGAAGTCTTGGACACAGGTGCTATTTGCGGCAAGTGGCGGAGGTAACACAGGTCACCCTAATTTCTTTCAATGTTTCTGTCAGTTATGGATTGGTCTATGAGGGCTCGGTTTACCCTCTTGTTGTGTTAGAAGGCTCTTCTGTTTTCTGTGTTTTGTTAAGATCTACTCTCTCCTTTCCCATTTATAAGATGTTCTAACTTTTTCTGAATCGGATGTATATAGACGCGTTTTAGTGTATTTGTTCATTCATTTCAGTCTGTATCGAGTCCATATTGAAATATCCAAAACATCTTATAATTAGGAACGGAGGTAATATCGTTAAGATGAGGGCAGGCCTGGCGCAGTGGTGAAGTCCTCCCCACTTGTGCCAAGAGGTCCTGGGTTCGAACCAGCCTCTCTGCATTGCACTTTGCAGGGGTAAGACTAGGTTCCTATAATCCCTCCCCAGACCCCACCTTGTGTGGGAGCTTCTATGCACTGGGTCTGTCCTTTAGGTAATATCGTTAAGATACACATTCATGTTTTCATTACCCCATGGGAATTTTTGCAGGGCACCACTTTTTGTCATTCAGTCGAGCGATTGGGATTGCTCATGTTCAGTTCTTTGGGATCCAATTCATGCTGATTGTGCTGTTCCGCAGGTATGTTCTGTTATATAGTTGCCTCTATTTTGTGTGGCCTTGTGGGATGTACATGGTTGTCTTGCTTTACATGTTGACTGCATTCGGCTAGTCAAGCTCTTCACAAATGATGGTTGGTTATGTTTATATTATTTCTTGACCTCCCTTGTTCAGTCTTTTGGATGTATTAAGCATGTGCAAGTATATTTCATTATTTTCATGCATGCCTATTTGAAGTCGTCTTGGAACCGCTCTGTAATATCACTTATAGTTTTTGCACCATTCAGTATTAATTAAAACCGCAATAGAGAACTGACATCTGGATTGTCCTTTCCATTGTAGGAATTGGGTACCGCTGAAGTGCTTCAGCAACTGAAGTACATAAATAAGGTATGTTCATCTGATCTTTGAAAGTGATTACACCACTGATAAGCAGTTCTTGGGTGTTTTTCTGATATCATGACCTGTTAGCGAAGAATTTGATTTCCACATGCCTCCACATTTACAAGATTGATTTTGGCAAAACTAGTTTTTACCACATCCCACAGGATGACAGATGATTTGAAACAAACATTCCAGCTACCAACTTATTTCCATACTCCAAAAGTATCGTCCAAAGAAAACCAAACACATGCCTCATGCAGGATTGCCTGATCGTCATAGTTTTGCTCCACTGGCCCGTCAAATTTACTTTAGTTTGTGCCGCGCATTCACTGTTTGAATCCGAGCATTTTGATTCTCATCTCTGCAGCTGAAGCTGCGTCTGGACAGTTATAAGCAGAAACGCTGAAAGATCTACAACCGTCAGAAGTGAGTCGTGCATTTCCTGATGCAACCTACCAACATTCAGCACTTCACCCTACTGCCCTATGCATGAAATTTGATGAATCTTTTAATCACCTTTCTTGTAGCAGGATTTGTCGGCAAAGAAACCTGCAGAGAGGGAAACCGCCGCACCAGTCCCAGCCCTAGTCCCTCCTGCACTGTACCGCTGATGGTTGAATCTCTAGCTCAGTTATCCCCAGTTGGCCTTGGAATGAGGAGAGGTTCTGTGGCGTCGCCTCCGACCATCTAGTTCTGCCTCCCGGCAATGTCTCCTTGCTTTTGAAGCAAATGGCCTTGCTGGTCGAGGATTAGAAGCGAGTTTTTTTTATCTGTTCTTTTAGCGAGATGTAGAACCGAAGGCTCCCGTTACCGTCAGGCGAGCCTACAGCCTTGTGGAGTGAAATCGTGATGGAATTTGTGTTTGACCCTGAACAGTAGGGGAGCCCTTGTCGAGTTTATTGATGCACTGATTGAATGGAAAGAATCATTATGCATCACATTTGTTTGTTATTTTTTGTGTGAATTATTGCATGTCGAAAAGGAGAAGAATCTTGAGCAGGCAGTCCAGGCTGGCAGCTTCATCCCAGCTCAGTTTTGTATTGGTTTAGAGTCTTCAGATTCAGAGAAGAAATCAAGCAAGCAAACATTTCTTTTTGTTGTTTTCAAGCTTGAAACGATCATCAGTTGGCAGTGCGTATCAGGATCATTTACTGCTTTACCAATGGTTTTGTCGCAGTTTTGGTTATTAATCTTGTTGAATTGTTCTGGGGCAAGGAGATTACGATTAGGTATGTGGTTAAAGAAGTCCCAAAAATGAAACTGCAGATTTATTTGTAGATCTTTTAGACCAATATTCTGCAGGTAAGCAAGTCTTTTAGATGAATATCCCGCAGGCAAGAAATGATTAATCACGCTAGTATGTGTAGGTAAGAAATGAAAGAGGTGCCCTTAGTAGAGGCAAAAATTAAAAAGATTTGTGTCTGTCAGACAACCACCGGGCCACCCTGCGCAGACAAGGCCTGGCAGCAACAATCCTCTACAGCCGTCGGATCCATCCATCAGATGAATCCTGGCCATTAATAACAGCAACAATCCTCTACAGCCGTCGGATCCATCCATCAGATGAATCCTGGCCATTAATAAACGCTCTGGCCCAGTGGTCAGAATACATCAACCAGACTGAAGTGCTTGCCTCCTTATTGGTAAAGGATGCAGCGGTACGAGTCTATAGAACAGATCCTGTTCAAGTAAGGTCGTGCTGTGAACTGCAGCGCCGCGCCTTATAAACCGGTTCCGCTCGCTGTAAACTTCTGAGGTGGGACTAATGTATGGCAAGCAACGCTGAAACGCAGCGCCTCCAAGCGATGTGGGGTGAGAAGGGCTCGTGTCGTGTGGGTCTAGGCCCGTGAAGCTGGGCTGGATAATGAACGGGGCCCAGCCCATCTAAGAAACATCCGTCGTCTGGTCTGGACTCCAGGGAGCTCCGCCGATCTTTGCAGCAGCAATGGCGACGAAGTAGCTCCTCCCCCTCCCCCTCCTCCTCCTCTAGACCAGCAAGTAAGCAGCAGTATGGGCGTTCCTGAGTAGATCGGTCAAGTGCGAAATCCCTTCCGCACTTAACCCGCCGTTCCTCCCTCCCTGCAGGCTGAAGCCCATGGGCGACGCGGCGGCGGAGCACCACCACGGCGTCGGCGGAGCACCACCACGGCGTCGGCGACGAGCCGTTCTTTCGGATGGAGAACCTTCCTGGGTAACTGCCATTCCGCCGGTCCCTCTCTTCCCATTCTTCTCCTCACATCACAGCAAGGGAAAATATTATTACCCTACGGATCCAACCACTGCGTGAAAATTAGTCCTTTGATGTGATTCTTGGGGTGTTCCCCACGGATCTGAACCTTTGGGGCAAAGAAAAAAAAATCTGGTATTTTATGGGCTTTGTTGCCTGGGGCAGGGGCAGGGAGCTTAGATTATAGTCCAATCCATGTCTTTTACTTTTTCAGTGAGCCTCACTTTTACGGTTTATTGCTCAAGTTGTTTGCTACACCAACAGGGATGACATCAGCTTGCTTGAGTTGCTAGAGAATGGAAAATCGTTGAATTACTTGCTGCCGAATGAGCGTCTACACCACACACTTCTTCCAGGCGCAACGGCCACCTAATTTTGTTACTGAAATCGTTTCTGCTTCGGTAACACTGCATTCGGGTTACAGCTCAAATCAGGCTGCACAAGCTGCGAACTGACAATGGCGTACAATAGCATGCTTCATTCCTTGTTTTCCAAATAGCCCAAATGAACACGGCCATGCAGGCAACCCCTACTGCTAAATTGCAAATTCCAAGAGGCAGTAATAGGATTGGGCCGAAATGAACAATAGACTACACTCTCTGTGTTACTTGGCACCGCAAAATTGTTACAAAGAAGACTGCAAAACACCCATTGAAACTACACTACAAAAAGTTGCAATTTGCATCTGGTCTGATTTCTCTTGTGTGCACTTTCAGGTCATTGTGTGTTCTGATTTGAGTAATTATTAGTGTCTATTGCTCGTCTACCAGTTAGTTTTAGTTGAAGTTCAACCTGACTAAAAATCCAGACCGTTTCTTGTCACAGGAGGTTCAACCTGTTGTGATGTCACCGATTCCACTTAAAGAGGCTGTGAGGACAAGCATTGTTTCGAGAAGTTGGAAAATGCTTTGGACGTTCCACTGTAATCTGTGTTTTTATGGCCCCAGTAATCTGGATTTACAACTGATGAACGATCCATTAATGATCTTCTCAAAGTAAAACGAGCTAAGTTCATTGAGGATGTAAATTGGGTTATTCAGTGGCATAGTTGAATAGATCATGGCTTTCACCTGAAGAAAACTTGTTCGCCATCTAAAGAAGTTCATCACTTTCCTCTCGAGGCCTTGGGTGTTCAAGTCAGCTCTTGTGTGCACTCCTTGTTTCTCGCTGTTGTTTCTATAAAGCCACACTCAGTTATATGTGACTTTACAGTACTCAAGACTTAATCTGGAATATGTTCATATATTTGGAGACTTTCCTGTCTTGCTAGCAAACTGTTCAGCACTCAAGGGCTTAGAGACCATCGAGTGCTTTGGTGTAACTAATTGAAGCATACCGCACTAACTTGACAAGCTTCAATGTTTATTAATTTCCCTCAAATTATTTTTTACTAATTGACTGAATGAATTTTGAAATGGTCGAGTTTCATGCTGCTGATCTTGTTTTGTTTTTATTTTTGAAACAGAGTGTTGCCCATTTTGAGCACGAAGGACAAGAGATCCCTATAGTACTTCATGGCTGCTCAAAATTAGAGAAGGCTACAATAATGTTTAAAGGCAGCAAAGGGCCGCCCGTGTATTCATGGATATGAACAGGTTACCTGGTGTTTATGTATTTAGTTATTCATTCTTGTTTGCGTACATTATAGTTCTTGAAACTGGGTTTTAGTGTCATGTTTAGTTGTAGAAGCTGACAACAAAACCACATGGCATGCTTCTTCATTTGAGTCATCTGACTTGTCAATTAACTGTCTTCTGTAGACAGCCAAATGCTGATAATGGAGTTCTTCAACTTGCCCGCTCCTTAGATGTTGTGCACTTGTGCCCCGACTGGAGACGTTGGATTTGGATGTGAGTGCCATTTTATCAGTTCAAATAAACAAATACATGGATCTCAGGTATACTGCTGCTGCATAATTGCTTCACTTGTCAGGAAGACCTGTACTTGGACTGCTTTGACCGACCGATCGCAAACTTTGAAATGCAGATGGTATATCTGAACCTTGAGAATGGTGGGAGCGATGAGGTGGTGGAGGAAGGCTCCCTCCCATATGCGTCACCGTTACCATCTCAAGACGGTCCACATGAGCGGTTTTTGGTGCTACATTGCTCAGGTCAAACTGGGGTGCTGTATCTTGCAGAATGCTTGTTTTCTTGAGCACATGGAAATACAGCCAAGGGTCACCGCCAGTATGTTTCCCATCCAGGATCATGGCGTCGAGTGTGCTGCCCGGGAGGTCAGCAGATGGGCACAGCTACCTTGGAGCGCTTTCGTATAAGGTGATCACAGTCTCAGGTGCCCCTTCACAGTGAGCGAGTAAGCCAATCCTTTGACTGTCCCCGTCTGTGTACTGTATGCTGTGACCATGCCATCCCCTTTTTTTGGCTGCTTACAAGAGGTCAGGTGCCGCTGATGGTGGCTGCTGAAAGAACTTGAGTGATGAATGCTCAAACAAAGTTTGGGGTCGATCGAGCGCCGATGGTGGCATCATGTAATACCGAATATGTTGGTGCTGTAAGCCAGTTCGCTGGGTTCTTGAGAGCCTGTCATGCAAAGAGACAATGATGTCCATGTGATGGATAATCTCGGTGTGTTTTATTTTTCTGGGGCAAGGATCAACACACATCAAGTCTCAACCAGGCCTCATGCAAGATTGCCTGATCGTCATAGTTTTGCTCCATTGGCCCGTCAATTTTACTTTAGTTTGTGCCGCGTATTCACTGTTTGAATCTGAGCTGATTGATTCTTATCTCTGCAGCTGAAGCTACGTCTGGACAGTTATAAGAAGAAACGCTGAAAGCTGTACAATCTATCTATCATCTTTCTTGTAGCGGGATTTGTCGAGAAGGAAACCTGCAGAGGGAAACCCCCGCACCAGTCCCAGACCAAGTCCCTTTACTGTACCGCTGATGGTTGAATCTCTAGCTCAGTTATCCCCAGTTGGCTTTGGAATGAGAAGAAGAGAGATTCTGTGGTGTCGCCTCCGAACATCTAGTTCTTCCTCCCAGCAATGTCTCATTGCTTTGAAGCAAATGGTCTTGCTGGTCGAGGATTAGAAGCGAGTTTTCTTTTTCTTTTTCTTTTAGTGAGATGTAGAACTGAAGGCTCCGTTACCGTCAGGCGAGTCTACAGCCTTGTCACCTGGAGTGAAATTGCGATGGAATTTGTGTTTGGCCCTGAACAGTAGGGGAGCCCCTGTTGAGTTTATTGATGCACTGATTGAATGGAAAGAATCATTATGCATCACATTTGTTTGTTTGTTTTTTGTGTGAATTTCTTGTTTTATTGGAAGAATCATTATGCATCACGATTGTTTGTTTGTTTTTTGTGTGAATTTCTTGCATGCCAGCTTCATCCCAGCTCAGTTTTGTATTGGTTTAGAGTCTTCAGATTCACAGAAGAAATCAAGCAAGCAAACATTTCTTTTTGTTGTTTTCAAGCTTGAAACGCTCATCAGTTGCCAGTGCGTATCAGGATCATTTACTGCTTTACCAATGGTTTTGTCGCAGTTTTAGTTATTACTAATCTTGTTGAATTGTTCTGGAGCAACGAGACTACGACTAGGTTATGCGGTTAAAGAAGTCCCAAAAATGAAACTGCAGATTTATTTGTAGATCTTTTAGACCAATATTCTGCAGGTAAGCAAGTCTTTTAGATGAATATCCTGCAGGCAAGAAATGATTATTTGTAGACCAATATTGTGTAGGTAAGAAATGAAAGAGGTGCCGTTAGTAGAGGCAAAAAAATAAAAAGATTTGTGTCTGTCAGACAACCACTGGGCCACCCTGCACAGAGACAAGGCCTGGCAGGAACGATACTCTACAGCCGTCGGATCCATCCATCAGATGAATCCTGGCCGTTAATCACGCTCTGGCCCAGTGGTCAGAATACATCAACCAGACTGAAGTGCTTGCCTCCTTATTGGTAACGGATGCAGCGGTACGAGCCTATAGAACAGATCCTGTTCAAGTAAGGTCGTGCTGCCGTTGGCAGCCTCTCGCCTTATAAACCGGTTCGGCGCGCTGTAAACTTCCGAGGTGGGACTAATGTATGGCAAGCAAACGCTGAAACGCAGCGCAGCGCCTCGGGGATGAGAAGGGCTCGTGTGGGTCTCGGCCCGTGAAGCTGGGCTGGAGAATGAACGGAGCCCAGCCCATCTAAGAAACATCCGTCGTCTGGTCTGGACTCCAGGGAGCTCCGCCGATCTTGCAGCAGCAATGGCCGGAGCAGGAGAAGATGACGACGAAGTAGCTCCTCCCCCTCCTCCAGCCCAGCAAGTAAGCAGCAGTGTGGGCGTTCCTGAGTAGATCGGCCAAGTGCGAAATCCCTTCCCCCCTTAACCCGCCGTTCCTCCCTGCAGGCTGCAGCCAATGGACGATGCGTCGACGGAGCACCACCACGGCGTCGGCGACGAGCCGTTCTTTTGGATGGAGAACCTTCCTGGGTAACTGCCATTCCGCCGGTCCCTCTCTTCCCATTCTTCTCCTCACATCACAGCAAGGGAAAATAATATTATTATCCTAAGGATCCAACCACTGCGTGAAAATTAGAGCCTGTTTGGGACTGCTCTGCTCCTTAAAATTCAGCTTCGCTCTGGAAAATACGAGCCAAACAGGGTAACTTCACGATATGCCGCTCCACAAAAAAAGTAGAATCTGGAGTACAACTCCCAGATTTTTATGAAGCTCCTGAGGGGGTGCTCCAAAAAACTCTAGAAGCTGGAGTTGGGGGAAAATTACCCACCACTGCCACCAGTAAGTGGATACCCTTCGTTTCCTTCCCCCTCAACCAATCAAATAGTTCCTTTTCACCAATTTCCCACTCTTGAAGTTGGAGCTGCATGCAAGCCAAACATTCTCTTCGGTAGTGCTACAACTTCTGTATAAAACTGCTCCAAAGTGGATTTGGTGGAGCGAAACTGATTTTGATGAAGCAGAGCAGTCCCAAACAAGCCCTTAGTCCTTTGATGTGATCCTTGGGGTGTTCCCCACGGATCTGAACCTTTGGGGCAAAGAAAAAAAATCTGGTATTTTATGGGCTTTGTTGCCTGGGGCAGGGGCAGGGAGCTTAGATTATGGTCCAATCCATGTCTTTTACTTTTTCAGTGAGCCTCACTTTTACGGTTTATTGCTCAAGTTGTTTGCTACACCAACAGAGAGGGCATCGGCTTGCTTGAGTAGCTAGAGAAAGGAAAATCGTTGAGTTACTTCCTGCCAAATGAGCCTATACACTACACACTTGTTCTTTTTTCAATAAAAGGAGCAACAGCCACCTAGTTTCCTTACTGAAACCGGTTTGGTTTCGGTACAGCTGCATACAGGCTCCAGAATTCAAATCAGGCTGCACAGTCTGCAACCTGACAATGGCGTACAAACGGCCAGAAGCACAACCAAAAATTGTCACTGAGAAAACTAGCAAACTAAAGGCTTCACCAGGACACCACAGGTTGATGCCCTCAACCTGCTTCCAGTCTTCCGACCACCGGCCTACTAGAGCTGAGCCGGGCTCACTAGAGAAATCTTCAGTTGCCACTGGGGGCAGCTTGCAGGGCCGCCTGCTGAATGTGTTTCCTGTGTTTGTTCTTCTGGAAGCCAGCCACAGCAGTAGAATCCCTAGGAAGAGTACCTCGAAAACATGTGTTCATCCCTTGTTTCCCAAATACTCCGTAGCTTAACTGAACAAGGTCAGGCAGATAACCCCTAGTGCAAAATTGCAAAATCCAAGAGGTACATTAATGATAAGTGGAAGCAGTAAAAGAATTGCGCCGAAATGAACAATAGACTAAACTCCATGTGTACTTGGCACCACTAAATTGTTGAAAAAGAAGACTGCAAAACACCCATTGAAACGACACTACAAAAAATTACATTTTGCATCTGGTCTGATTTCTCTTGTGCGCACTTTCAGGTCATTGTGTGTTTTCATTTGAGTAATTAGTGGCTATTGCTCGTCTACTAGTTAATTTAGTTCAAATTTAACCTGACTAAATATTCAGTCCCTTTGCTGTCACAAGAGATTCAACGTGTTGTGATGTCATTGCTTCCACTTAAAGAGGCTGTAAGGACAAGCATTGTTTCGATAAGTTGCAAAATGCTCTAGACGTTCCACTGTAATCTGTGTTTTTATGGCCCGAGTGATCTGATTTACAAATGATGAACGATCAATTGATGATCTTCTCAAAATAAAACGAGTTAAGTTCATTGAGGCTGTAAATTGGGTTATTCAGTGGCATAGTGGGATATGGATCCATAAGTTATGCATCAGGTGTGGCTTGCACAAAGAGGACTTTGATAATCTTGACAGGTGGATCCACTTAGTCGCTTCATCGAAAGCAAAGATCATAGCTTTTGGTCTGAAGAAACTTATTCGCCATCCATAGAAGTTCATCACTTTCCTCTTGAGGCCTTGGGTGTTCAAGGCAGCTCTTGTGTGCAGCCCTTGCCTCTCGCTGCTGTGTCTATAAAGCCACACCCTGGCATACGTGGCTTTACAAAACTCAGAAGACTTAATCAATGTGTTCAGATATCTGGAGACTTTCCAGGCTTGCTAGCAAACTGTTCGGCACTTGAGGGCATAGAGATCACCGACTAATTTGGTGTCGAGATGGTTGATGAGCAAACTTTCCAGGCTTGCTAAGAAAGTTGTACTAAAGCAGCGACAAATAATATGGATCGGAGGGGGTAATTAATTTAAGCATACCACATCAACTTGACGAGCTTCAACATTCACTAATTGACGGAATGAATGTCGAGATGGTTGAGTTTCATGTTGCTGATCTTGCTCATTTTGAGTACGAAAGATAAGAGATCCCTTAGTACTTCATGGTTGCTCAAAATTAGAGAAGGCTACAGTAATGTTTAAAGGCAGCAAAGGACTGGCCTGTGTATTCACTCACTGTTTCTGGCAGCGAAGGCTACAATTAGTTCCAAGCATTTTGCCAGTGAATATACTAAATGTGCAATCTTATATACATGGATACTGCTGCTCCATGCTTGCATCATTCTTCAGGAAATACCTATATTTGGACTATTTTGACCGACTGATCGCAAATTTGAAATGCAGATTGTAAATCCGAACCTTGACGACAGTGGGAGTGATGAGGTGGCGGAGGAGGAAGGCTCCCATATGCTTCGCCCTGAACATCTTTAAGACAATCTACATGAGCGGGTTCCGGTGCTACAGTGCTCAGGTTGAGCTGGCCTGATGTATCTTGCAGATTCTGGAAATACAGCCAAGGGTCATGGCCGGTATGTTTCGAGTCCAGGATCATGGCGTCGAGCGTGCTGTGCCTGAGGTCTGCAGACGGGCACAGCTTACCTCGGAGTGCTTCGGTAAGGTGATCATCGTCTTAGGTGACCCTTGCAACGAGCGAGTAAGCCGATTTTTTTACCGTCCCCATCTTGTGTAGTGTCTGCTATGACCATGCCGTCCTTTTTTCTAACTTACAAGAGGTTATTATTCGTCCCCGTCAGGAGCCGCCGAAGCTACTACTGAATGTTCAAACAAAGTTTGGCGTCGATCGAGCGAGCGCCGATGGTGGTGTCATTATGTAATACTGATGATGGTAGGTGTTGTAACTGTAAGCCAGTTTGCTGGGTTCTTGAGAGCCTGCCGTGCAAAGAGATGATGATGTCAATGTGATTTATGTTCTGGGGCAACGAGCACACCGCACACGCATCTTGTCTCTGATAACAATAGCACTGGTGAAACATTGGTTTGGCTAGCTGTACAGATTGCCATTGCTGTAGTATGAACTGAATAATACAGAATTTCGGCTGTGTGATTACAAATAGATTATGTGTTTGAAGAAGCTAAAAAATAAATCGGATGCGTGATTATGAATGGGTTACGTGGTGGCTAAAGGAGCTCAAAAGTAAAACTGCATATTGTTTATAGGTGCTTTGGAACAAAATTCTGTTGGTGAAAAAACGAGTTGCATGCATGAGTCAAAAAGAAAAAAAAGATTTTGTGTCTGTCAGACACAGACTGGGCCAGAATCCATCCAACAGAAGAATCCTGGCCGTTAATCACGCTCTGGCCCAGTGGTCAGAATACATCAACCAGATCCTGTTCAAGTAAGGTCGTACTGTGAACTGCAGCACCGCACTTTATAAACCGGTTCCGCTCGCTGTAAACTTCCGAGGTGGGACTAATGTGTGCCGTGCAACGCTGCAGCGCAGCGCCTCCCAGGTGGGGGACGAGAAGGACTCGTGGCTCTTGGCCCATGAAGTTGGCCTGGGGAATAAACAGAGCCCGGCCCATCTAAGAAATCATGTCTCTCGTTGCTTTCATTTTTCTTTTGTTTTACACCTGTTGCATCGGCTTTATTTCCCCTTTTGTTCAACATCTGTTAAATGCTGCCTTGTTTGTCACTGCTCGTATTATTTTGTTCTTAGTCATTACTTGTTCCTCCGTTCTACTAGATTATTTGAAGCTTCTAAATTTTTCAAAGACATTGTTACATTGGTCTTAGTCTAGAAAGAAATGCCAACATTGTTACATTGGTCCTGTGCATGTGCACGCAATACTATGTACTGTCAGCAGAAGACCAACTCTAGTCAATTTTTACTTTTCTGGAATGAATCCCTTTTTAGAATGTTTTTGAAATGAATTCTAATCAGTTTCTTTTTTTTTTTTTGCGGGGAATTCTAATCAGTTTCTATGGAGTTTAGTTGTAGTACAAGTGACGAAGTGACTACCAAGGGATAAAGAAATTGTCAGCCGTGATGACACGATGCTTGATCCGTGTCAGGGTAAATGAGGTACTAGCATGGCGTTCACGATGGTGGCACCGGCCAAGAACAAGATCATATAAATGATAACCTTTTGTCTGTGCATGAGAGCTTTTGTGATCAAACAAGGCCAGGGATGGCTCTAGCAAGACTGCAAGAGGCGTTACAAGTACAAGGATATTGCAAACACGATACTCCTCGCTCTTTCCATTTGGGACTGGTGAGTCTATCCATCGCTTAAGAAGAAGATAATTGCCCATTTAATTATTGAAAAAACCAGGTAAAAACCGGTACGTCGCGCCCACGAGGCAAGGCACCTAGCCGATCTGGCTACCCATAATGAGCCAAACACCATCAAAGAGAGAAACTCCATCGAGTCATTAAATCACCTCGAGTAAGCAACCTTGATTTTACCACAGATGACCAACCACGGGCCCTCATCGTGATCTACCCACTGGATCGATCTCATCCTATATGCCAAACAATTGGCGAGACACGTAGAGGATTAAGTGGCTCTGACTTTGGAGTCTCTCTCTCGCAAGAGAAAGAATCACATCTTGTACCAACAAAGTCATACATGGCCACCAAAGATTGCTAAGAATCGAACCTAACTTTCACATGGCTAGAGGCGACGCCCAATCACTATTGCACTGCCGTCCCAAAGCAACCTTAAGCAGGAAGCACCCCACCACGCCGAGACAGAGCTTCCAAATCCGCATCGATGGAGCAGCCATTAGCTGGAGCATACAACCAACAAACTCTTGATCTTGATGAACCACTTCCTTGAGTTTGGCTTCAATTGTCGTCGATTGTCGTCGATTCACCGTGGCACTTGGATCG
>NC_041393.1:677691287-677699530 GCF_002162155.2 Triticum dicoccoides | reverse complement strand
GGGGGGTGAATAGGTGATTTTTCTGGAAGTCTTCAAAACACGAATGCTTTGAAGATAAACAACAGAAATGAACCTATTGATACGCAGTGGAAGGTAGACTACACTAGACAAGCCATAGCCAAGTAAGCAATGTAGTGAAAGCACGGAGACTATCAGCAGCTAGGTAGTAGGGATTAGGATGGAAGATAGTATGAAGCCAACAGTAAACAGTCTTCACTCAGTGAAGTCAATCAGATCAGACAAATGGGCAATGACATCACGAAGACAAACTGTAAGTAAAGAGAGGTGGAAGATGGAACCAGTTGCTCGGAGAGGACAGTGATTTGTTGGACTTCCAAACCTTCACAGACTCCGTTCACCGGCAATCCACAATGACTCTTGGATGCTCAGAACGCGACGCCTAACCGGCTGGAGGATTCACAGTCCTCAAGTGTAATAAGTCTTCAGATCACGCGGACAGAAAGACTTCAGTGATGCCTAACACTCTTTGGCTCTGGGTGTTTTGGGCTTTGTCCTCGCAAGGATTACTCTCTCAAAGGCTTCGAAGGTGGGTTGCTCTCAAACGACAAAAGCCGTGCACTAACTCGCAGCCACCAATGTATGGTGTAGGGGGTGGACTATTTATAGCCAGGAGGCAACCCGACCTGATTTGTCCAAAATGACCCTTGGTCACTAAGGAACTGACATGTGTCCAATGGTCAGATTTCAAACACACGCGGCAGCTTGACTTGGGCTACAAGTAAAGCTGACTCATCCAGCTCTGGATAAGATTTGCTCTCATTGTCTTCCCTCGAAGACATAGGATTTGGTTGAGCATCACCTCAGTCACTCTGACTTTGTTCACTTGGATCCCACTTAACCGTACGGTGGTTCCTATGACTCAACAAGGAAGAAAAGGGAACTACGAAACAACTATGTCTTCGCATTCCATAGTCTTCATACGATGTCTTCTCATGTCATAGTCTTCAATGTGAATATCTTCACAAACCATCATTATCTTCAATGTCTTCACACATTTTTAGGGGTCATCTCTGGTAGGTAAAACAAATCAATATGGGACTACTACCTGTGTTATCCTGCAATTCTCACAAACACATTAGTCCCTCAACCAAGTTTGTCGTCAATACTCCAAAACTAGCTAGGGGTGGCACTAGATGCACTTACAATCTCCCCCTTTTTGGTGATTGATGACAAACTGGTTGAAGTTTTCAACGGGGATAAAAGTATGTGAAAGTTCAGTGTTGTGAGTATTATCTTCATACATATGACGAGGCTCCCCCTAAATATGTGCATATAAGTGATTTGCTTTTGAATGCAAATGCACATGGCAGGTTTTGCTTTGTGGAGGCCATCTTCACAGTGTGAAGGCAATACATTATGCATATAAGTAGATTGTGAAGATAATGATATGCATAATGGAAAATGGACGTCTGCAGAATGACTTCATGCGGAATTTATCATCGCATCACAGAGTAGTAGAAAAAAGTAGCTCATGACCATCGAGTTTTAAGTGTTACAACTCAAAGAACCAAATGTATCCAAAGACGAGAGTTGTAAGTACTTGGCAAAATAATGCAACCACCCATAAGGGCCCGCTTGAAGACTATCAACTCATATGCTTCTCCCCCTTTTGTCAGTAAGGACCAAAAAGGTTTGAAGACATAGAGCATCTACTCATTCCCAGAAGGAGCAGATGGAGGAGTAGGGTCGACATTGGAGTTTGGTGGTGCAGAAGGGCCTGATGCAGTGTCGAGATGCAGTGTAGCCATGGTTGGTGAAGTGGCATCGTCTTCTTCATCGACGACATTCGCAACAACGCTTGCAGCTGAAGATGAATATTCAGAATCTTCAAGTGAGGGAGTGCGGCGCCAACTTGCATTTTGTGGAGGCCTGAAATCGAACTTGAAGCCCTCGGTGAAGCCATCTTCGCGAAGATCGTCTTCAGAACATAGTAGGGTGAGGCTCTTCCAGGACCGCCGAGAGGTTTCATGGGTAACAAATGAGTTCTTGGTGGCCAGGTTGCGAATGCGATTGACATCCACCAAGACACTATGCATCTGACGCTTTAGCCAGTCGTGATACTTGCCCTGCTTCTGATGTAAGGCCACAAGCAGCTCTCGGTCATTGAGTACACGAGAACGCTTCCGAGGTCTTTGGGCAATTGTACTAGCAATGGCTTCGGTATTTGCACGATGAGGCATACGCACATTGCTAGCCAGAGGATAAGCAGGAATAGCGGCATTGGGGACATGAACTCCTTCTATTGGTTGTGTGAAGCTTTGATGATCAACATTATGAAGATATAGAGGCTCCTTGGCAGGCTCGAGGTAGATGGCTTCAACTGACAGATCAACCTCAGGCAGAAAGACAAGATGATTGCGTGCTGAGGGCTGATAGTCGACAGAAGAATAGAGTTTGATCAGGCGCATCACCCATGGAGCATAGAACTTCAGGCCAAATAGATCAATCCCAGATGCAGCAAGTTGTCTGATGAAGAAATCCTGGGAGTTGAATCTGATGCCATTGACAATATAAAATACCAAAGTCTTCATTGTTCCTTCAAGTTTGGCTTCGGAAGAATGTCTCTTGATTGGCCATAGAGTACGCCTCATTATATGGTAGACTGTGTGGGGTAAGTACTCGAGGTCTTTGACGAAGAATTCCTTGGGATATTCTGCATCTTGAGTCAATGGCTTCATCATGCTGAGCATCTGACTCATATTGGGTTCAGGCCTCTGAAAAATACTATGCAGTTCTTCTCTGTGACGCTGACAACCAGGCTCATACAATTCACCTGGAGTGAGCAGGGAAGTAAGCTCGATGATGTCTTGAGCTTTGGCTTCATGGTGCACATCTCCTGTCATCCACTCAAGGATCCATGTCTTCGGATCCCTGTTGTGCCCATGAATGTGAAGAGTAGCATAAAATTGTAGTAGAGGCTCTTCATTCCAGTGCTCTTTGGCAGTGACAAATTGCAGAAGACCAGCATCCCGAAAGCAGTTCAGAGCTTCTTCAAGGCAGGGCAGCCCAGCAACAACTTCACAATCAAGACGCATGTGAGGAAAAATTCTCTCTTGATTGTAGAGGATACAAGAGTAGTAGTTGCACTGTTGATGGCTCCAAAAGCGATCTGAAGAGATCTTTGGCTTCGAGTATGGGTTCTTGTCTTTGTCAAAGAAGGTATTGTGTGCCCTGAAGTTGTTTACGCTGAATGATCCTGGCGATGTAGAAACACCTGGAAGCCTTGGCAGCCTCGACTTTGGCTTCTGAACTTGTGGTTGCTGCTCCACATGATAATCATATTGTGGTTCAGGAGCAGTGCAGGAACCATGATTGGCCAGCAAACTATGACCAACTCCCCATCATGATTGTAAGCCGTTTCCATAGTGTGAGGCCTTGGGGGAGGAATAGCGCCATCAGTGGGGACCGACATCACAGAAGCTTCAGGATTCACATTGGCTTCAGGCACAACATTAGCTTCAGGCTCCACATGGTCTTCAGCCAAGACAGGGTCATTGGCTTTAGCAGTGTTTGTGGCAGTCATTGTTCTCAACCTCCATTTGGTCAATGACCGGAGGGTCTGGGACAATCACATTCTCCTCGAGGATGACTTGGTCTATAGCTGGGGGTTTGTCAACTCTTGCTTCTCTTCTTTATTCTTCTTCGGCTGATGCAGCCGGTATGTCTTCAGTAGCTTTAGCTTCAGACTCTGGAACCGTCACAGAAGGATTCTCTTCAGGGAACACTTGACATGCCACTAAGTTGGATTGTTGTGAATCTTCTTATGGGATGGTTGACATGGAGCCAGATGTCCTGAGACCTTTGCGAAGCCGTTGAAACACAGGCGACACCTTTGGTGATGGAGTGGTCTCCATGTAGTTGTCGGCATTCAGTACCGCATTGGTAACTTGTGCTGGGGGAGTATGGGGTGTTTCATCTTAAACAGGGGTTTCTTCTTGAGGGCGCATAACCCAGGAATCATCTTGAGTAATTGGCGTCAATGGACGACCAATGCTAATGTATTCACTGCTCGTTGGAGCAGGCGATGATACCAAGTGGTGCTCGAGTTGAGGAAGAACTTCATCATCAACAACATTGTCTTCATGACCAATGTCTTCAGCTGCGTTGGGGTCAACATCTGGAACTTGTTCATCTTCATGAGCCTCTATGGAAGCAGGCTGGTGGATCACAACACGTCGATCTTGGTTGGTGGCAGCTAGAGGAGCAACTGAGATAGGTTCAACGATGAGAGGCTGAGAGGCCGTAGCATGCTCTTTCTTTGAAGACTTAGTTCCCTTAGTCTTCAACTTTTTCTTGGAAGGGGCATCGTCAGATGCGTCCTTGCGCTTGCGCTTCTTGGCTTCGGCTTCAGCTGCCCTTGTCTTCTTCAGCTCTGAAGCTTCTGAGGTGACCTTAGGCTTCGAGCCTGTCATGCTGGCAGGGAAGACAATGCGAGGTTCTTCCTGCATTGGTGCTTCAGTTTGGGTCACAGTAGGCTTCTTTTGTTTGGCAGCCATCCTGGGATCGATGTCAGGACGCCCAAGAGCTTTGCGCTTCTCAGCTTCACTGTTTGCTTGAACGCATTTCTGAGCGAAATACTTCATGCGCTCTCGTGAGCCTTTAGCTTTAGTGCGCTTCTTGTGAAATTCCTCCTTGAGGTCATGCAACATCTTCTTGAAGATTTGAACATCTACCGCACTGAGCTTGGCCATGTTCTTCATGAAGTGATCCTTCTCATAATCGATTTTGTTCTTGAGCTCGACAATCTTCTGAGCCAAGGCCAACTCACTAGCAATGGATCCGTGAAATGTGACGCTGATGTCCACCAGAATCTGAAGATCATCAATACTGATGCGTTGGTCGTCGAACCACTCATCGATGAAGTTGTTCAGAATGTCAACATCAAAGAGGGGCATGTCGTTGAAGATTTCTGCCTCTTGCTTGCTCTTGATAAGCATCTCAAGAGCATCATCACCAAGATCTTCATTGCTAGATAGATCAATGGTGTCATCTTTGTTGCGCAGAACAGCAAACAGAGTCAGGGGTTGCCCAGTGGCCTTCTTGGGCAATGGCTTCTTGGTCCTCTTGGACATGCGAGATAAATCTTCAAACTGCACACTAGATTCAAGCGGTGTAGACTTCAGAGTCTTCCTGGTTGAAGCTTTTGGTGAAGCATATGACTTTGAAGCTTTTGCCTTCTTCTTCTTTTTGTCCTTTGGAGGTGAGGGAGCATCTTCAGAATCAACTTCTCCAGCAGATTGCTCCACAGCTGCTCTCTGAGCAGCAATGTGAGATAGAAGCCCATCAAAATTGGCGAAGGGGCCAATTCTGTTCTCATTAGCTTCACGTGTCCCATCAGATCTTGGAGCCGAGGGGCCAGGGTTGAAGTTGAGGCGAAACTCCTTTTGGTTCTTGACAGCTGAATCTTTTGCAAATTGATAGTTGTGTTTGAAAAGATTGTCTTCACGACACCATAACAGAGAAGATGGGTCGGTGTTTTCAGGCTGTGGTCCTCTGACCGTACAAGGATAGAATTTTCGCTCAATGGCTTCATCCTTGATCTTTGGCACCAAGCCTCAGTACAGACAGTCACCCCATGGGCGCTTGCTGGCATTATTTTCAGCATATTCAAGCATTACAAACCTGTACTTGAACCATTCCTCAGCCCAATATCTTCTGATCCACTGAATCCGGTTCTTGCACTGATTGTAATTTTCCTCAGGATCCGACTTGTATAGTTCATATGGATCAGGAGGAAGATCAAGTGCAGTGTTGCCACGGTGTTGCCTGCGACCTTTCCGTGCAGACTTTTCTGAAGCCATAATATTCAGACTAATTGGCTTCAACACAGTGAAAGGCTTCCGTCTACTGGTCAGACAAGAACTGGCTTAAGGAGATTTGATGTGACGTTGTAAGTATTCTGCAAATGAATGCAGACTATGAGAACCAAGGGATTCTCCCATAGACATGTACCTATGACAGTATAGAGATGCGAGGGAAGGGGAAGAGGTCATATGCATTCTCAAAAGATTTTGAAGATAAATCAGTTTAGAAGACATTGACCTCACAGTGCGAAGACATTCACTTATTTGAAGACAGTTAGTTCTAGATTTGTACGAATCCATGAATAAGTACAAGTGAGGAATCTAACTAGTTATGAAGCATAAGTGAATATACTTGGCATAATATGAGATGCAGAAGAAGATATATCCAGATTTGGAAGTGAAGAAACCACTTTTGGTTGAAGTGGATGGATTTGACGGATCAAAAAGGCAGTAAAAAGTAAGATTTAATTACCGCTGACGAACTGCTAGACAAGGTTGGAGGAGAGGCCGAGCAGTTCAATCTCCCGCGCCCTAACTCGGTGGCCGCAGAGAGGACGAGGTCTGCGACCGGTGTGAGGACGACGTCGAAGAAGTCGCGGCAGCTAAGCGCTTCATCTCCGGCGTTGATGCGAGCTAGTGGACGCGCTAGGGTTTGTGCGAGGTGGCGATGTGGAAGAACATATATTGACCACACGTGTGAGTATTTATAGGAAGGAGGAGGGTGGTGCAGCACAATTACGCAGGTGCCCCTGGCGGTTCAAATCTGAGGGACACGTGGCATGCATGCAACTCATTGAAAGTTGTTCCATGTTCCCACGCACGCCTGGATTGTCGGGTGGTTGTTCTGGCTTCTCCGATATTCAGGTAATAAGGATACAACATTAAAAGCAGATTTAAATGTTTGTCACATTGTCTTCTGCTGACAAGGACTCAGAGAAGACAATTGACAAGTTTCAATAGAATGCATATGATTTGGACAGATAGCATTCACGTTTAGAGTACTCTTGAACTATGAGGACTGACCTAAATAGACAACGTTAAATTTGACCTTGTATGTTTGAAAACCTCATTAAATTATCCGCTTCTTTTTGAAATTTTGACACTTGAAAATCCTATAACTACGATTATTTTGGAATGGAGGAGCTAAATTTGAATCTATTTTGTATACAACTACATATGCTATTATGTACAAAATCAAAGCAAAGATTGGTGCCCCCATAATTTAGGTATGATTTACAAATGCCATGATATCAAATTGAAATAATTGAATGGACTTCATGTTGAATTTGATTTTTTTAAACCACCTTAAGTTGAATTCAAATGTATGCTAGTTCATAGGTAGCTATTTATAATGTTCATTGTGTTACTTTCGTATGTATAATGTGCTTTACACACACAACATGAACTATACTCATGTTTATATTCGATTGCTAAAGCGATGCATTGTTTGGAGTTCAAAATACTAACTTTGTGGATCAATTGTGTCGAATAATAACATAGACACACTCAAATTCGATAGAATCTAGACGTCTGATGGATCAATGACCGTTCCTTGCGCGAATTGCAAATAGCATGATCCCATCCTAATATTTGGATAAAATTTATATCTTTAATCAATGTGTATAGCAGTCTTTTACGTGTAGTTTCACTCTCCATCGGTGGTCTCTCACACATGCTCACACACTCTCTCCCGAGGTGTCTTTCTCGCACACATGCTCTTGATATAACCCTCCCTCCCTCTCGTAACCATTTACGACTGTTTTCACTAACCTTTATCACAAGCACTCTTCCTCTCGCAAGCATACACACGCACAATCCCATCGACCCTTTCTATATACGTAGACCTGCCTACGTGTCTCCTGTACGCACATTATCTTTAGGCCTGTCTCTCACGCATTGTCTCACACCTCTCTTCCTAATCGACGAGTATGATTCTAGCAGAGCATTCTGTAGGATGCCCCTTAAAGTTAGGTTGGATGAATAGTAATATCAGAGATAAAAGGGTTACCTTAGTCCGAGAACCTAGGGTTACAAATCCTAGCCGGCTTTGTCAGTGGACACAGAGTCCTTCACAATTCTGCTATCTTTGTCTTGTACGACTAGTCATCCATGGGTCTCCCTATATGCGTCACGGGCCGACCAATGTGGCGCAGGACGGAACCGAACGAAGGGCCTCACCTCGACCCACCGGACCACACGCGGTGACACACCCTCTACCCCCACGTCTCTTTATCTTCTCACACCCACACATACCAACACAGACACCACACACAAAAATATTCTCCTGGTGCCTCTATCCCCTCCCCCCTTGCATATACACACTCAAGGGAATCTCTCGTCGTGACATCGTATTCGTCTCTCTCTCTCTAGACCACTCTCATTTCTCGTGCTATCTCTCCCATGCCCCCCCCCCGCCGG
>NC_041393.1:677681979-677691100 GCF_002162155.2 Triticum dicoccoides | reverse complement strand
CGCCGGCCCCTCTATCCATGCCTCTCTCAAATACGTAATACACACACATACCTCTCTAGGCCATGCCAAATGCATCAACTACACATTCACACATGTTACATCATGTACCCCATTGATCTAAAATGCCCTGTCTTCACGTTTATTTGCATACAACATTCCTTTTGAATAAAGTGTGGCCAAAAAAATATTTTAGAATTTCTACATATATACAACATTACAAAGTTATATGGAGGAGTATGAACGCTAATTTGCATTGCATGGTGCCCACAATGATATTTATTCCGCACTGTGACTTTGTATATTTTTATACTATATATAAAGTTAGTCATAATAAAGAGAAACGATGAGCATCTCTCTCTCTATCGCATACCCCCTCTATGCCCCTTTCACGTACGCACACAAACTATCTCCAGGTCCTCTAAAAGTAAGCCCCTAGCACATTCACGCATGTTTCATCTTTCTCTCGCGATATATATAGTGACGATCATTGTATTTGAAGCAAAAGCACGATACGTACATTGGACTTCAGAATCCACTCATTACGGTCACCATTTATGTTTTGTGGTTATTATACAGTCACAGGCTCGCCATACAACTCTGTATTTGCTCAAGACACAACTAGTTGACCAATTAAACGCTCCACGTGGCACCTCTAGTGTTGCATCACATTATCTCACTACCATCGGGCCCACCTGTCGGCTTGTATCTACTCTACATCTACATTCTTATAAAATACATAAAAAACAGAGTTGGTGATGATGGTGTGCCTGCCGTCCTGCAATATAGGCCGTCCGATTTATATCTGACGGATAGGAAAGAAACTATGGCAATTTTGCAAAAAGGTACCCACACACCTCTCCACATTTTCAAATAAGGCCTTCCCTCCTCCATCCTTTTCTCTCACAAGATAAACTAGTCATACAAATGCATCTGATGTTACGTGCAACGCACGAGCATCTTGCTAGTAAGAATGAAAACAAACAACAAAAAAATATTGGACGGTGGTTCGAAGTCATGACCGCGGGCACAACGGACAAGGTGGCCTTGTATTGGTATGCTGAGCCGTCTGTTTTAACACACAGGAGCTGGTGTGGTGATTATACACACACGCACGCACACAAACTGCATGCACGCAACAATCAGACGAACACATGCACCCATGCACACACGCAACACTCACACATACACACGCAGCCACGCACGCATGCAACACTCACACGCACACACGCATGCATGCATGCACACACCAATACACCACACGACCAACACACACTCTCACGCTAAGTGCTCAACCTACACGTGCATGCGCACACATCAGGCCCTGACAGACACATATACAACCAGGTGATTCCCGCGCATGGGTTGGAGCCTTGTCGTGTCTGCGTAAATTTGTGTTTATCTGACCTTTTCCCTATGCGAACAGATAGGTGGTACCCACAAGGAATGTGGTTAATTTAACTAGTCAACATGGTGCCATGCAGACTATTTGGCCGGTCAACAGAGTGCAATCCGATGCTGAACCGTGAGCAAGTGACCGTATAATCACCGCAAAACTTACATAGTGACCGTAATGAGCTTATTCTGAAGTTCGGTGACCGTATTACGCTTTTCTCTCTGTAGGCCCTCCAAAACTACATCTCTACACATTCTCGCATGTTACATCTAACAATTATGCAATACAACACTACTACTACACTCTAACACAATAGATCATATGTGTTTTTAGTTTTACTAGATATCATATTGTTACTTAATTATTCAATTTGCATACATTAAAATTGCCTTTGAAATGTATGGCCAGTATCATCTACCGCGCGGGAAAAATCCCGCCCTTTCCTGTTTAATCGTGTTTGTATCGATGGATCGTGCGAAACAACAAAACTATAGTACTATACAGTCCAAGTGACAATTCACTGGGCCATCGTGTCGTGTACTCCTCCGTCATAAGAGTGGAGCGCTCGCTTTCATAAATCTTCTAGTCCCTTTCGCCGACATGTGGGACGTCAAGCTACCGGGTCCACGTGCCATACCGGAATACAATGCAGAGCAGCCGGGGTGAAGCACCCAGTCATGGCACCGGCGTAGTAATGAGCAATGAGGCGTCAAATCACAAAGCTGCACCTTTCCCACAGTTAAGTTGGAGGGACGAAGTAATAATGCTAAAAAAATAAGTTGGAGGGACGAAGCAACCATCATTTCACTCGTTGCTGAATCCGCTTCTCCCTCATCTTCTACAAGTCAACCACATGTTGCTTCTGCCGTTGTTCTGCCTCATGTGGGACGCGGATCGGCTTGGTAAAACACTGACACGTGGGACCACATGTTAGGAAACCGCCAGGATAATGTCCTCTAAAAATAAGGAACCTCCTCCACCATCCGCGCGGCAAAATCACCTCCTTTTTACTAATCTTGATCCTATAATTTTTTAGATCAATATAATTGAGATTTTTATAGATAGCACACAGGAGAAAAACCAAGTGGTATGGTTAAGGGCATCCACAAACTGTAGCCAAATGTGAAAATAGCTTTTGGCATCGTGGGAACCATTGTGACGGTGTTGCCAGAGACAAAAAGATGGAACCGAAGCTCCCTAATTGATTGATTGAAGGAATAGAAAAATGCAACATCTCTCATCTTTCTCCCGTGCTTGGATGCATGTACAGCATAGAGCATAGAGTCTACTTCCCTGTCCCTTCTATCACAAATCACAAAGCAGCGAGGCTTCAAATCACAAAGCACGGACGAAGCAACCATCATTTCACTCCTCGCTGACTCCGCTTCTCCATTATCTTCTTCGAGAAACCATCTCACCGCACTAAGCTAGACGGACGATGCTATTGTGTACTAGTAGTACTAGTACATTTACGCGTCCTTTGGTTGAACGGACTTCCTGGATGCAAATAAGGCGGTTGTCTCGGCTTGCAGGCAACACTTGCGAATGACTTACCTTGGTCTCCCTCAATGGTGTTCTCCATCGAATGCACTTCGCCAAACCACAACGTTTGAGATATCGTCGACGTCCACCGCAATGGGGAAGGAGTCAAATATAGTTACTACCTCCATTTTTTGTACACAAGGCCAGTATATCAAAATTACAATTTGCAAAAGGCCACTAACACTAATCGAGGCAAAATTGATGGCTTTTGCCTTGTACTAGCAACCAAGGACATTAATATCCCCTGCATGCATGCGGAAGTGAGAAGGTTGGTTTGCATGGCACTGCATTAATCAAGCGATGAGGAGTGAGATGGTTAGCTCTTTGGGCTTTGGAGAAAAAATTACGCATTAATTGACACGTGAAACAAGGATTTGTATCGATTAATCCCGCGAAGGAAAACTCCGCCTTTCTTTTTTAACACTAGTACTCCTAGTACGTACGTACTTATCCTGTTTGGGTCTAGGCCTTGCATTGCCATACTTCGCCACACATTTTTTTCCAAGCTTGCCTAAAGTTTTTAAAATGAAAAGGAGGTACACTTGCGCACGGCTGTCACGGTCGCACCGCACCCTCACACGGTCGCTCCTGCACACCGCGGTTGCATCGCACCCTCACACAGTCGCTCCTGCACGCTGCAAACCCAACCAAGGGAACGCACCCTCACTGACATGTGTTGTCGCATGTGAACAAACCAAACTCAGCCATCCTACCGCTGACACATAATTTTCATTCATAGAGTATGTTTATCCAACTGCATATTGGGGAGTATCCGTACGGCCCGTGCGGTGGTCTATTGTGGAAAAAGAAGAGGTGAGGAAGAAAGGTTGGGAGATGTAGGATATTCATCCAACCGCCTGAAATGGTAGACTGACCCAAGTCCGGCGACTTGCATAACAATATATGTTTTTACACAGCAAAAGATCCATAAAAACAACAACATAAAGAAAAACAATCACTGCTCACGGAATGAGACATCCTCGTCGTCTTTGGCTGCCGACGCGAACTAGCCGTACCCGCCGACGTGTGTCTCCGCACCGTGGTTGTCCTCGGCCTCCAACTAATCGTTCACGTGGAGCGTGCGGGTGCTCTGCACGGACGAGAGCACCGCCCGGTTCAAGTCGAGGACGTCCAGTTCCGCCTGCGGGAGGGCCTCGATGGCAGCGGCATCCGCGCGCTCCACATCGAGTCGAGCCTCCACCGCCCGGTTCAAGTCCAGGACGTCCGGTTTCACCTGTAGGAGGGCCTCGATGAGAGCGGCATCCATGCGCTCCGTGTCGAGTTGAGCCTCTGCCGCCCGGTTCAAGTCCAAGATGTCCGGTTCCGCCTGCAGGAGGGCCTCGATGGCAGCGGCATCCGCGCGCTCCGCCTCAAGTTGAGCCTCCACTACCCGGTTCACATCCAGGACATTCGGTTCCTCCTGCAGGAGAGCCTCGATGGCAGCGGCATGTGCGCGCTCCGTGTCGAGTTGAGCCTCTGCCTCCCGGTCCTCCTTTAGTATCGCCAGGTTGAACCGCTGGTCCGCCTGCACCATGTGGGACTTGGACGCCGGCACGAAGTCGATGTCCATCGTCTCATACCCATCCCGGGCCTTGTGCGCCGCGACCTCCGCCATGAACATTGGATCGGCTTCCTCCTCCTCATAGCTTGCCTCCAGAGAACTCGGGGATTGGCCCGACGCAAAGCGAGCTTGGAACGGAGGTTTGTGGCGCCGACCGCCGCCGCGATTTCAGTGTTGCACTCTAGCGTCAGCATCTTGTAGTATGTGATCTTGTGGCGCGCCATGGCTTTCCGACGAACTAGGGGACGTTTGATGCGGGCTAGGGGATCAAAAGGTGGGGGAATGGGCTGGAGATTGGGTGTGGTTTTAGGGCAGTGGCTGGCGTAGGCCGAGCAGCAAAGGTTCTGGTGTGAATAGTGGTTCCAGTGATGACCGGTCAATCGATTTTGATTGTACATCGCTCTTGTCGCATTCGCGTTGCAGCCCAGCACGCTGGACCCTCCATGTCGCTCACCGAATGGAACGCACTTCGTCTTGCGTTTTCGCTCTCTTGTGGGACCGCAGTTGGGAGCAAACCAACGTCCCTCCCCCTCCCCCGCCCGCGTCATTTATACTACCACTCTCTCCGTTTTATGCGGAGTAAATAAAAACAGAGGGAATATACTACAGATGAGGATCCCCTGACGTGGCAGAACCCATCGAGTAACTGACATGCGGGGCCTAGCAAGCCTGTGGTCCACCAGTAAGTGACCGAAAGGAAGGGTAAGGCAGGGATACCTACGTCAGAGGATCCACTTCCACTACTACTCCCTCCTTCCATTTACTATACATGGCCTAATGCGTTTTTCAAGGCTAACTTTGACCAAATGTTAGAGTAATAATATATGACAAGCAACTTACACAAAGCATACGGCCAAATTCGTATATGAAAGGAGCTTCCAATGATATAATTTTCACATTATACATCTCATGTACTATTAATCTTGTCAATAGTCAAATGCGGTTTTGAAAAACGCATTAGAGCATGGTTAATAATATAGCCAGTCGATGGCTATAAGGAACTGCCATGTCATCTTTAGCCATCATCTATTATATGCACTCATACAGTAGTGTGGGCTATAAGGTTGGCTATTTCCCGCAATTTTTTTTATAAGGTTGGCTATTGTATTAGTACTTTTTTCCATCTCCTCTCTATCTCTTTCTTCATATTTATTTTATTTAACTAGGAATGCGTATATAGCTAGGCTCTTGCATGAGAGCTCACTCCCCTTACTTTTTCACATATCTCTCCTCCACATAGGCCATATATAAATGGAAGGAGGGAGTACTACTATGAGCGCTGCATACTCTAGTACAGATGTTGTCAGTACTCCACTATAGTACTATTGGACAGGGAGCTTAAAAAAAGTTACTATTGGACTGGCTATACGTGGCGAAATCCTAGTAGGAAGAGCATGCGCGAGAACAGCCACATTCACGTGGTTGAAAACAAATTGGAAACCATCTCGAGTACAAATCTAGGAGTACGTACGAACCTAACAATATTGATTGGGTGTTGTTGAATGTTGATACTTTTTTGATCAAAGCAGAGATACTTTGACTACACATAAAACTTATATATAAACTAGAAAGGATAGGAGGGAGTATATTGTACGTTCAAAAATGAAACGAACATTGAATACCCTTTATATATGATTTGCGGATGCTATGATCACCGATTCAAAATTTTGAATCCGCATTAGGTATGACACATGCCCCCACTCATTCTCTCTCGATTTCATCTCGGGGTCCGGAGATCGATTGAAAGAGGACTAGGGTGGGTACAATACGTTCGTTTCGCTTATGAACGTACAATATACCCCATCTGATCCCCACAGACCCCCCCGCGGGTCATTTCTATCATAGAAACAAACCAAACCTTTATCTCCTTGCACAACACGCAATTGATCTCTGAACATCAATCGATCTCGTCAACATGTGTTGGGGCATGAACCGAATGCGATGTCAAAACTAAGACGCGAAGCGACATGTAGTGGAGGCAAAGTGAAACTTTAAACGAACCATTTGTTTGTATGCATGTCGGACAAATTACAACATTGGAAATACAAGCATGGTCTAGGCCCACATGCGAATGATACTCGGTGGCATGGTCAAATGAGGCATGCGGGAGGATGGACTCGACCGGAGGGCGACATGATCGATGGAGAAGAGGGTTGGAGAGGAATGATAAATAAGCAAACACCACAAGATTATACTTGAGCGACTCAAATAAACAATAAGTTGTCTCGCTTGGCCTACATAGTGAAAGGCCTAATGCGCAACGCAGAGCACTGACGCTCGAATATGGACGGAAAAACAGGGAAACCGACATGTGGGGCACACCTGTCGGGACAACATAGCGCAGACTAGTCCAATGGAGGAGCTGGCTCACGACCTCCTCGCCACCGGCAACCGTTCATGTGGGTCGTGGGGTCCAACAACGTGGCGCAGCTCCAGCACAGCCTCTGGACACGACGACCGCGGTGAGCGACACACTCATCGTCGCTAGACATGGTCGGTTTCAGTGTGTCGAGGGTGGCGTTAGTGCTGTGGCATGACCAACAGTATGTTTGGTTTGTGCCCAAGGTTGCCCCATCAAAGCATTGGGTAGCCAAAATTTTGGTTGAGGTTCTGGTTGCCCATGATTTGGCCGACATTGGCAAGAAAAATGAACTAGAGTTGGCTAGAGTTCATTGTCATGCCATAAAAATGGCAACCATCCAAACAAAGACCAATCTTTGGGTCATGACCAAAATTTTGGTAAGGTGCACTTTGGCCACAATCCAAACACACCCCAACACCCGACTCGTCGAGGATGCACAGGGCACCGTGACGTGTCCGTGGAGTGGTGTAGTGCGGCCAACTGCATCCTCAGGACCTGAGACCATGCCGGGTCATCTTGCTTTTTCAACTACATGCGGGGATCGCATGTGAGCAAAGGGCATCTCCAACGTTGCCACGACCGCAACTGACTACCCTGGCACACCAAAAACCCTCGTCCCTCGCACCGTCGCATGGTGCGTTCCCAGCCGACGCCAGCTGCCCGCATTTATGCCATTCAGCCGTATGCCGTCATTAAGAGGCTCGGTGCCCGAGGAACCAACTCCGGCGACTTAATGATGCACCCAGACGCTTGGCCTCACCAGAATGCGCTACTTAAAGCGGCAACACCCAGCTAACCTCCACACCATAGCGTATCGTCCTCCTACCTGGCACCACATCCGCCATGACCGCAAGCGCGAACGCTCTGTGGGAGAGCTTGTCTTCAGGGATGAAGCTCGAGGTTGCCGCCCTCGCTCAAGTCGCCTCTCGCGACGCAATAGCGGTGTAGCCGGACGCGGACGCCACTGCACAAGCGGTGGCCACGCTGGCGGCCGACGATGGGAGCACCATCAGCCATGCGTCCTACTTGCCACCGTCCAACATCCGGCACCGCCGAGGTCGGGGACTCCTCCGAGGATGAGTAGGGCATGGGAGGCGGCAGGGCATGGTGTGCCAACTGGCTGGTCCGTATCCCGTGTTCTACTCTTCCTCGCCGGAGACCGCACCTTCACTTCACGGGTCTTGAACCCTGCCCCCGTACATAGAGATCGTAGATGGAAGACATCGGTCGCCACCGTAGAATCGGTTTAGGGTCGGGTTTCTTTTATTTTTTCTGTCCTATAAAAGTTTGAAATGTAATGAAAATCTGCTGTGTTTGCATTAATCTCGGCCGGTGTATATGAACTTTCACAATAATATAGTATATTGTAGGAGTACTAGCAAGATGCCCGTGCGTTGCACGGAAGATCAAGATCTTGCGGGAGAAAAGGATGAACGAGGGAAGGCCTTATCTGCAAATGTGGAGAGGAGTGTGGGTAAATTGTCATAGTTTCCTTCCTATCCGTTAGATATAGATCGGACGGCCTATATTGTAGGATGACAGGCACACCATCATCACCAACTCAGCTTTTTATTGAACCGAGACAAAGCTAAGATCCGAAGTAAAATAAACACATAGGGTCTATACATACACAATTTATCTTAGGCACTCCAATAGTACGCCCACTACACATTCACATCTTTCTACATCTACGGGAACCTATGAAAGGGTTAACGTAAATTGCCTCTCTCTCTTCTCCCCTGATTTTCATGGTTGTGGGGACCTCCCCCCCCAATCTACAATCAACAGCTCACATATTTCACATTACGTTAATTACGTAACTGGGATTATGTAGGTGTAGCATTAGTCATCCTAAAAAACCCAACTAAGCCAACCTCCCAGCATATCGCGCGGGAAAAGACCCGGTCGCGCCATTTTAGTCAGGATTACCAGATTACTAGTAGTAGTATCGATGGATTGTGCGAAGCAACAAGTTTTTTTCGAGGGGGCCAAGCACCTAGTTTAAAAAGGAAAAAAGGCGGTACACTCACAGCACCCCTGTCGCGGTCGCATTGCACCCCACACACGTTTGGTCCTGCACACGGTTCGCGCAAACGGAACGCGCTTCGGCTTGCCTCTTCACTGACACATGGGACTGCACTTGGAGAAACCGACCATGCGCCAAACTCCCCCCGCCCACCATGCAAAAATCCTCCCTCCCCCCACCCAAGAATTCCCCCCAAATCCTAGATTCAATCGCCCTTCGGCCAACTAGCCAATAATA
>NC_041393.1:677599807-677681664 GCF_002162155.2 Triticum dicoccoides | reverse complement strand
GCTCCATTCGCTCCGCCAAGCCGCCCTCCCCGCCGCGCCGATACGTCGGTGCCGCGGTTCGTCGAGGGGACGCACGATGATCCTCTCGCTCCCACAATATGCTCCCGTAGACTGCCGTCCTCTAGCCATGCCGCCACCGCTGGCAACGTGCTTGTGGAGGCGCACGGCGGTCAGTGCCGCCGCCGCTGGCAACATTCGTGTGGAGACGCACGACGGTCAGCTTCTCCCACGGTACGCGCATTCTAGACTGAGGCCCCATGCATGTTGGTGTAGCGCTAAATGTTAGGAGATAGACACTGTTAATCTCACTGTTTGCCGAAGTAGTTTATAGTTAATATGCTCTGCTTAAGAAGCTTCCTTGCCCTGTTCTGCATTCAATCTGCTTAGCTGAGATGGCATGCCAAGGCCGATTAGTTACTAATACGTCTCCAACATATCTATAATTTTTCATTGTTCCATGCTATTATATTACCCCTTTTGGATGTTTATGGGCTTTATTTTACACATTATTATAATTTTTGGGACTAACCTAATAACCGGAGGCCCAGCCCGTATTGCTGTTTTTTTGCCTATTTCAGTATTTCGAAGAAAAGGAATATCAAACGGAGTCCAAACGGAATGAAACCTTCGAGAGTGTGATTTTTGGAACGAACGTGATCCAGAGGACTTGGAGTGCAAGTCAAGAAGCAGCCGAGGCGTCCACGAGAGGGTAGGGCGCCCCCCTATAGGGCGTGCCCCCTGTCTCATGGGCCCCTCAGGCGGCCACCGACTTACTTCTTCCTCCTATATAAGCCTACGTACCCCGAAAACATCCAGGGAGCACCCGAAACACAATTTCCACCGCCGTAACCTTCTGTATCCGTGAGATCCCATCTTGGAGCCTTCACCAGTGCTCCACCAGAGGGGGAATCGACCACGGAGGGCTTCTACATCAACACCATAGCCCCTCCGATGAGTTGTGAGTAGTTTACCACAGACCTTCAGGTCTATAGTTATTAGCTAGATGGCTTCTTCCCTCTTTTTGGATCTCAATACAATGTTCTCCCCCTCTCTTGTGGAGATCTATTCGATGTAATCTCTTTTTGCAGTGTGTTTGTCGAGATCCGATGAATTGTGGGTTTATGATCAAGTTTATCTATGAGAAATATTTGAATCTCCTCTGAATTCTTTTATGTATGATTGAGTTATCTTTGCAAGTCTCTTCAAATTATCAGTTTGGTTTGGCCTACTAGATTGATCTTTCTTGCCATGGGAGAAGTGCTTAGCTTTGGGTTCAATCTTGCGGTGTCCTTACCCAGTGACAGAAAGGGTTGCAAGGCACATATTGTATTGTTGCCATCGAGGATTAAAAGATGGGGTTTATATCATATTGCATGAGTTTATCCCTCTACATCATGTCATCTTGCTTAATGCGTTACTTTGTTCTTTATGAACTTAATACTCTAGATGCAGGTAGGAGTCGGTCAATGTGTGGAGTAATAGTAGTAGATGTAGGCAGGAGTCGGTCTACTTGTTGCAGACGTGATGCCTATATACATGATCATGCCCAGATAATCTCATAATTATTCGCTTTTCTATCAATTGCTCGACAGTAATTTGTTCACCCACCGTAATATTTATGCTATCTTGAGAGAAGCCTCTAGTGAAACATATGGCCCCTAGGTCTATCTCTTATCATATTTGCTTCCAATCTACTTTTGTTTGCATCTTTACTTTTTGCATCTATATTATAAAATACCAAAAATATATTTATCTTATCATACTATCTCTATCAGATCTCACTTTCGCAAGTGGCCGTGAAGGGATTGACAACCCCTTTATTGCGTTGGTTGCGAGTTCTTTGTTGGTTTGTGTAGGTGCATGGGACTTTTGAGGAGCCTCCTACTGGATTGATACCTTGGTTCTCAAAAACTGAGGGAAATACTTACGCTACTATTGCTGCATCACCCTTTCCTCTTCAAGGAAAACCAACACAAGCTCAAGACGTAGCAGTTGCTAAAATATCCTGCCATATATTTATTGTGACGTAGATTGCCATGGTCTAGTAGCCAATCTGTTAGGTGAAATAGCTCTACACCATTTTATACTCGATCTTTGTTGCTGCGATGGCCTTCAATAATTTGATGGCTGTGTGCTCGACCTCATTGACTGCTGAAACAACCTGCCATAATTTAGCACTCAAATCTGTTTGCTGAATTAGCTTTACATATATTTTGTTACTTAGATCTGCTCGTCCAAATATCTTGCCATAGCTTTAGACATCGACCTAGGTATTTTTTCCTGGACTTCATAAAAAAGCATATATGTTTTTCCTGTAATATCTAGTAGAAGAACTAATTTGTATGTCTAACAGATGGACATGACTTGGATAACTTCTGCTCGAAGATTCTCCGCTGCATATGTCGAGGGGGTTGAAAACTTCATGAACTTTATCAGAGCTGAGTACGGTGGTCCGAAATCAGATGTGCTCTGCCCATGTAGCAGTTGTATGAATTCATTTACAAGACCCCAGTCAAGTGTGCAAAATCATCTACACTTGTATGGGATGTCGGTCACATATACTAGGTGGGTTCATCATGGTGAAGCTGTGAATGTCAATGTTATTGACTACGTGCAAGCAACAGATCACCATCTTGATCTGCCTGATGCTCAGGTGGAAGAGGAGGAGGAGGTGGTGGTGGCGGAGCTAGTGAGTTTGACCAACATTGAAACAATGCTACGAAATGCTCGTGCATTCCATGAACTTTCACCTGCAGAAGAAAAATTGTGGGCCCGCATGTTGGAACAATGCAACATGGCTGTCACCCCAGGAAATAAGCTGTCAGTATTCTCAGCTATGGTCACCTTTCTTCAGGTGAAGACATCTAAGCGGATGACCAACAAATCATTCGATGTGATGTTGGCTACTTTTCGCAAATCTTTCCCAGATGCGTCTGAGCTTCCACACACCTACAGTAAAGTGAAGAATTTCCTTCGTGTAGTTGGAATTGGATATGATATGATCCATGTTTGTAAGAATAATTGTGTTCTGTTCCGGAAGGATTATGCCAACTTAAGTGAATGCCCTAAATGTAAATCATCAAGATGGAAAGATGGCGATGCTATGAAGAGGATTCCTCATAATGTTCTGAGACATTTTCCAATTATACCAAGATTGCAGAGGTTGTTTCATGATGCTGAAACAAGAGAGGATGTACGGTGGCATTCTAGGAACCAGGAGTACAGAGATCAAAATGTAATGAGCCATCCATCTCATGGTAGTGAATGGAAAAGCTTCAATCATAAACACAAAATTTTTGCTGCTGACCCGAAAAACATTAGACTTGGCTTAGCTTCAGATGGATTTAACCCATTTGGCCACCAGAGCGCCACATATAGCATGTGGCCAGTGCTTGTTATACCTTACAACATGCCTCCAAATGTCTACACCAAAGAATCAAACTACATGATGGCCTTGCTCATCCCAGGTCCAAAAAGTCCTGGAAAGGATTTTGATTTGTTCATGGAGCCTCTTGTGGAGGAACTTCAACAGCTATGGAGGGGTGTTCTCACTTGAGACCTATATAGCAGCCCACCAGCTGATTTCTTTCTGCATGCTGTTATAATTTGGTGCATCCATGATTATCCGGCTTTGGGCACTATGTCAGGGCGAACGACACGTGGTTACAATGCATGTGTTCGCTATGACAGGAATTCGCTGTCATACGCAATACTTAGCAAGATCTGTTACATTGGGCACCACCGTTTCCTTGCCAAGGACAAGCCACATCTTAGAAAATACCGAATACATGTGTTCAATGCAAAGCATGAAAACCGTGATGCACCAAAGAGGCTCACCGCCGATGAGTTGCAAGTGGAATTAGATAAGGTCAGGCATATTACACCAGGAAACCATCCTGGTAATGGTAGCAGGAAAAGGAAGTGTGGCAGGGCAGAAGAGAGATTATTGTTTACCCGCAGGTCCACTTTGTGGGACTTGGAGCATTGGAAAGATTTGGATTTGCGGCATAATCTTGATGTGATGCGCATCGAGAAAAATATATGTGACAGCATTCTCGGCACACTTCTTAATATTGAAGGCAAGATGAAAGATGCCTTAAAATCTAGGATTGATTTGACACACCTGGGTATCAGACAGGATTTGCAGGTGCAAGACGAAGGTAAACCACGGGATATGGCACCAGTTGTGTACGTCTTGGACAAGGTAAAAAGAAAAGAATTCTGCGAGGTCCTGTCACGTGTGAGATTCCCACATGGATTTGCTTCCAACCCTGAAAGGAGAGTCAGTGCAGATGGAAACAAGGTACAAGGGTTGAAAACTCATGACTGCCACGTCCTACTTCAAAGGGTTTTACCTATTATCCTTAGAGGATTGGGCCACCCTGACTTATACAGAGCAGTTGTAGAGTTGGGACAATTCTTCAGGGAACTCTGCAGTAGAAATATTAGGATAGATGCTTTGGAGCGTCTTAGAGACAAGATAACAACTATCCTATGCGACCTTGAGAAGATATATCCTCCAGCCTTGTTTGATGTGATGGTGCATTTGGCTGTTCATCTACCTGATGAGGCACTACTTAGAGGTCCAGTACAGTATGGCTGGATGTACCCTATTTAAAGGTGACTAGGCACTTTCAAGGGCTATGTTAGGAACAGAGCTAGACCCGAGGGTTCCATTGCAGAGGCCTACATTGCTACAGAAGCGTTGACATTATGCTCAAAATACATTGAAACAGCTGATCATCTTAGCAAAGAGGTGGGTGAAGACAATCCCGGGCTCAATGTTTTCGATTATTCTGTTCGAGTTACAGGGAAGAGTCGACAAGAGGACAAACCTAAAGATTTGGACAAAATGGTTTGGTATGTGTTGAATAACTGTCCTGAGATACTACCTTATATCAAGTAAGTGCTAAGTACTGCAGCTTATACATCGTAATCTACTAAACTTGCAGCACATTCTTATATATTTAGATGTTTGACGCGATCACTATGTTGTGCAGCATCTACAAAAAGGAGTTACTGCCGCAAAATCCAAGAAACACTGACAAACTGGTTATGGCAGGATTTGCGAAATGGTTCAAGAGCCATGTAAGCTTTTGAATTGCACTATCAGTTTTTTTTAATATATTGAGTACATAAGATGATCAACTCGTCTATTTTCTAACCATAGGTTAAGAAGATGCGGGAGGATGGGCAGGCAGTTGATGATGCCCTTTACTCACTAGCAATGGGTCCTGATACTCGGGTAAGACATTATGAATCTTGTGTTGTTGGAGATGTGCTCTACAACACCCTTGCATGAGACGAATGCAGGAAGACACAAAACAGTGCCATCATGAGCACGGATACGTATGACAAAGAGATAATTGAAATGTATGCTAACATAATAGACATTGTTCAGTTGCAGTATATATCCTGTTTCGAGGATCATCGGTGTGTGGTTTTGTTGTGCTGTCATTGGTATAACCTATTTTCTAGGATCGCAAAACCCAGAGCTGATGATTATTTCAAATCCATCAATGTCAAGGCGGCATACCAGACCAACGAGACTTTTATTTTGGCAAATCAAGCAACACAAATATTTTTCTTGGAAGACACATTTGCACGTAGCGATGACTGGAGAGTATTGCAAAGGTTTGAGTAGAGGAATTCGTTTAATGAAGTTGCACAACAAGATGATTCTTACACTGCTCCTAATGTACAATATAACACATATGTTCCTAATATGTTTGAGAACCATCACGTTAATGACTCCGGCAAAAAGATTGCCTGTCATGCTGTGGACATACAAGAGTTGATCAAGAAGAAGCCAACGTTCGAGGATGTTGAGGATGAAGAAGAAAATGACACCATGGGGAATTACGATTCAGACTGATACACATGGTGAAGATGTTGACGCTGCTGCTGCGGATGATGATTACATTGCTTTTGTCGTATTTGCCTGTCAGAAGATGTTTTTTATCTACTATGTGAAATTGTGTTTGCTATGATAACTGAAACCTGATGAACATGTTGTTTAGTATTTTTCTGTGAGAACATCACTTGTTATGTATGCTGATTTGTGTTTGGTGATTGTATGAAGACTAAAACATGATGACATTGTTGTTTAGTTGTACTCATATTTGGCTGTGAAACTTTAATTTGATGACATAATTTGTTGTTGGACTGCAATTTGCTCGACGTCTTCGAATGAGAACAAAGCTGACCCAACAGGGCCTCTGCTAATTTATTTATTTATTACCAAAAGGGCCTCTGCTAATTTATTTATTTATTACCAAAAGGGCCTATGCTATTTATTTATTTATGAGCAAAAAGGGATACCTCCTGATTTTTGTTAATAGAAATCATTAGATGTTCACAACACTACGCCCAGCCTGCTACACAGGTTTCATTCATTACTAGTTTCAGCAAAGTGCTCATGTCATAGCCACTGAATACATCATGAGTGCTACATACACTGCAAATAAAGAGACAATCATCCTACAGAGCACACCGATTTTGCCCATTATCTTCACAAGCTCTTTCATCTCCTCATTGCTATCAAGGCTGTTCAACAGCTCTTGCATGGCCATGATCAGAGGAACTGCATCTTTAACCTTCTGCTCTGCATCTTCCTCTTTTGCGGTTCCTTCACTTACTTGTCCAACACCCTGGCCTGCTGGTATTGGGATTCCTGGGCTAACCAAATAATCAGCGTAGTTGCATTCCCCCACATCAGCAACTTCCCAGAGATACAAATCACACGAATCTTCCCTTTTCTGCACGAATCAAATTGGAAGATCATCAACCAAACTATTAAAAAAATTAGCAACTGAAAGAAGAAGAACAACACTTAAACATATTATTACCCCATGATTCGGGCATTTGTAGAAGACTCGGAAAGGGTTGAGAATTGTGGTTGAGATGTGACGGATGACTCTGCATGATTTGCAGCAGTGGCACCACACCAAAGACAACGGGTTGCGATTAGCAACCGGCTGCGGTGTGCGTGCCGGCGGGGGTGTGATGAGAAGCACAGGCGATGGTATGGGTGGCGACTTGGCGCATATCTGGTTGTTGCTTGCTGAAGAGCAGGTTGACGAGCAGCCAGCGGACATGGTTGCTGCGACCAGAGCTTCTGATGCTAGGCATAGTAAGTAGAGAAGAGGAGAAGCGAATGTTGGATATGTTAGTTTTATTACTTGCAGAGTAGCATAGCACCATATATAGTCATAGTCTAGGTTTGGATTCGAACCAGCTACAGGAGCACATCTCTATTTTTTCTAAAACTCATCAATGTCTCCTTATTGGTACACTAGCTTGTTCGGTACGCCTTCTCAAGTCTTTGATTTTCTTTCCCTTTTTTTGCGAGGAAGGAAGGAGGACAAAATTGAGAGTTCCTGGGACTCAAACCCAAGACCTCTCAGTTGAAAACCAAGGGTGATAGTCACTTATGTGGCGAACATTCCCTGGGAGGAGGACGGCAGATGAATGCATTTTCCTCGCAGTTTTAGTTGCGACACAAGATCGAACGGTCGCAGTTTCGGGAATGTTATCAGGCAAACGAGCGCAGTTTTTCTTTTCTTCCTATATATAAAAAAGTATGCTACTTGGTGTCGGCTTAGTCAACAAACAATTGTGCCAACCTTGACCGTTGGATTGACATTCAAGGTCTGTCGTGTTTCTTCAGTCTCTTCTTCCTCGAGCCGCCAAAGCCAAACCAGCGCTGGCAGGACCACCTGCTCCCGCCTCCCACGGCTGGCTGTCCTGCCGCGTACGCATTGTGGCCACATTGCACCCTAAAACTCTGTGCATCTTCCTCGGCTCCTGTTCGTTCCCGTCCGAGGCCTCACCATCGTCCGCCGCCTTGGTTCGCTCGCCGCAGCGCCGCCCTCCGGTGTTGTCAACATGGTCAACAACCGAGAGGAATGAGGAGGTGACTGTACATGGTGAGAATGACAGTAGGGACCCAGCAGCGCGACAATAATTTTGTTTTTTCGGGACGGAGAAGGGTATTAACTAGGTTGTGCGGGACCTATGGCCCGTCTAGCCCGTCCTTTTATTTCATATGTTTAGCACATGACCAGCCCAGTTTGTTTTTTTCCTTTCTGAAAATGCCTAGCCAGCTTTTTTTTGCAGAATAACCAACGTAGGCCTACTTGCTTTTCTACGCCCTGCTGGGCCAGAAATCTTTCAAGACGAGGAGGGATGCATTTTGCTCAGAAAATGGGCTATAAGTAATAATAAATGGGCTATAAAATGAAAAAATACAACAAACAGGCAATCAGTTCCAAAATACTTTTTTCTTTCGGATTTTGATATTTTAAATTTCATTGTTTTTGTGCGGGTAAAATTTCATTGAATTTAAATTAAGGTATATTTTGTTTTAAATTAATTTGAATCTGGCTAGAAATTTCGGGTTGTATGCTGTTTGGGACAGATTTGGAGGCTGACTTGTGGGTCTACTAGGTTGACGTGTACGAACGGCTTTGTCAACTTAGTCCACAAACGACTCTAGCAGCATTGACCGTTGGATGTTAATCCAACGGCCGTGCTGCTTCTTCAATATCTGATCTTCTTGCTCCAGCCACCCAAACCAGCATTGGTGGGATTGCCTGCTCCCGCCTCCCGTGGCCGGCTGTGCTGCCGCACAGGCCGCACCTCCCCACCCTACTTCATTGCTGGCCAGGCCATTCCTCTACTCACCCACACCTCCTGCTATTTTCCGGCGATGGCAGCCGAACCAGTAAACCCTCGTACTCCCCACCACATGGGCAACAATTGACGAGTCTTCCCCGGCTCCGTGTCGTTCCCTTCCTAGGCCTCGCTGTCGTCCACCGCCATGGTGCTCTCGGCGCGGCCTGGTCAACGTGGTCAACGAACGACATCCATCGTACATGGACTGTACGTGGAGAGGCTAACAGCTGGGTCCACGGCCTCCCACAAGGAAATGCCTCCTTATTACGCGTAAAATAATGACTCCTCCACCTGACATCTAGGACACATAGGAAGGGCCTCTGTATTTTGCAAAAAAATGTGCCCCTCGCTGACAGGTCGTACCCACCAGCTATCTTCACACACAATGAAGTGCCTCCTTATTACGCACAAAAAAATGAATACTCCCCCTGCCAGCTGGAACCCAGCATAATGGGAGGCAGACCTGTGGGCCTACCAAGTTTATGGGGACGGAGGGCTTTGTCAACTTAGTCAATATGAACGATTCTAGCTCCAGTTACCGTATGATGTTCATCCAACGGCCGCAGTGCTTCTTCAACCTCTGGTCTTCTTGCTCAAGCCGCCCAAACCAGCGTCGATCGTGTCGCGTGCTCCTGCCTCCCGTGGCCAGTTGTGATGCGGCGTATGCCTCACCCCCCTACTACTCCCACCGCTGGCCAGGCCATCCCTCTACTCACCCACACCCCCTGAGGGACTCCTGGATTAGGGGGTGTCCGGATGACCGGACTATGACCTTTAGCTGGACTCCTGGACTATGAAGATACAAGATTGAAGACTTCGTCCCGTGTCCGGATGGGACTTTCCTCGGCGTGGAAGGCAAGCTTGGCAATACGATATGTAGATCTCCTCCCGTTATAACCGACTCTGTGTAACCCTAGCCCTCTTCAGTGTCTATATAAACCGGAGGGTTTTAGTCCGTAGGACGAACAACAATCATACCATAGGCTAGCTTCTAGGGTTTAGCCTCTCTGATCTCGTGGTAGATCCACTCTTGTACTACCCATATCATCAATATTAATCAAGCAGGAGTAGGGTTTTACCTCCATCGAGAGGGCCTGAACCTAGGTAAAAACATCGTGTCCCTTGTCTCCTGTTACCATCTGCCTACACACACAGTTCGGGACCCCCTACCCGGGATCCCCCAGTTTTGACACCGACATTGGTGCTTTCATTGAGAGTTCCTCTGTGTCGTCACCTTTAGGCCGATGCCTCATCCGATCATCAACAACGATGTGGTCCAGGGTGAGACTTTTCTCCCCAGACAGATCTTCGTATTCGGCAGCTTTGCACTACGGGCCAATTCGCTTGGCCATCTGGAGCAGATCGAAAGCTACACCCCTGGCCATCAGGTCAGGTTTTGAAGTTTGAACTACACGACTGACATCCGCGGAGACTTGATCTTCGACGAGTTCGAGCCGCAGCCGAGCGCGCCGCACTGTCACGATGGACATGATTTAGCTCTGCCGCCGGACAGTGCCCGGGAGGCCGCCCCAGTGTCCACTTCGACCCTTAGCTCGGAGCCGACTGCGCCAATCGAGGACGGGAGGCTGGACACTGCCTCGGGGGCTACAATCTCCACAGTGATCGAGCCGAACACTAGCCTTGTCCTTTGCAAAGCTAGTGACTCCAAGGTGCCGGACTCCTTTCCGGACTCCGAACCTTCCGGGCCCCTGCCGATCGATCCCGATTGGGCGCCGATCATGGAGTTCGCCGCCGCTGACATCTTTCAACACTCGCCCTTCGGCGACATTCTGAACTCACTAAAGTCTCTCTCTTTATCAGGAGAGCCCTGGCCGGACTATGGTCAGCAAGGTTGGGATGCAGACAATGAAGAAATTCAAAGCCCACCCACCACCCACTTCGTAGCCACTGTCGATGATTTAACCGACATGCTCGACTTCGACTCCGAAGACATCGACGGTATGGACGCTGATGCGGGAGACGACCAAGAACCAGTGCCTATAGGGCACTGGAAAGCCACCTCGTCATACGACATATACATGGTGGACACCCCAAAAGAAGGGAATGGCGATGGAACAATGGAGGATGACCCCTCCAAGAAGAAGCCTAAGCGCCGGCGTTAGCGGCGCCGCTCTAAATCCCGCCAAAGCAAAAATGGCGATTCCGGCACGGGAGATAATAACACCCCGGACAGTGCCGAAGACAACCCCCTCCAGCAGGATTCAGCATAGGAGGATGGAGAAGCCAACCCTCATGAGAGAGCGGCAGACAGAGAGGTAGAGGACGATAATTACATGCCTCCCTCCAAAGATGAGTTAAGCCTCGACGACGATGGATTTGTCGTGCCTGAGGATCCCGTCGAACAAGAGCGTTTCAAACGCAGGCTTATTGCCACGGTGAGCAGCCTCAAGAAAAAATAGCAGCAGCTTAGAGCTGACCAAGACTTGCTAGCCTACAGATGGACTGAAGTCCTTGCGGCTGAAGAGTACGAACTCGAACGCCCCTCCAAGAGCTACCCAAAGCGCAGGCTGCTACCCCGATTAGAGGAGGAAGCACCTAAACCTACATCACCAGCGCACGACGCGGCCGACCGGCCACCATGTGGCCACGACAGAGAGGCCTCTCGGCTATCCACTCAAGCCGCACCCCGGCGTCGCTCAAAAAATACCAAGGCACGGGGAAATGCGCCAGACCTGCGAGACATATTGGAGGAGAAGGCAAGGAAAACAAGATCGATCTACGGATCGCATGGGTGCCCCATGACACGTGACGATAACCGTCATGCTGGATATGGAAAATACGGCCAGGCCAAACACAGCAGACAAAGCTCATTTGGGCTATGTCGTGATATAGCCCAGTACAGAGGCGCCGCACACCCACTATGCTTCACAGATGAAGTAATGGATCATCAAATCCCCGAGGGTTTAAGCCCGTAAACATCGAATCATACGATGGCACAACAAATCCGGTGGTACGGATCGAGGATTATCTCCTTCATATCCACATGGCCCGCGGTGATGATCTACACGCTATCAAATACCTCCCACTCAAGCTTAAAGGACCAGCTCGGCATTGGCTTAACAGCTTGCTAGCAGAGTCAATTGGTTGCTGGGAGGACCTGGAAGCCACATTCCTCGACAATTTCCAGGGCACCTATGTGTGACCACCAGACGCCGATGACCTAAGCCACATAATTCAGCAGCCAGAGGAATCGGCCAGACAATTCTGGACACGGTTCCTAACCAAGAAAAATCAAATAGTCGACTGTCCGGACGCAGAGGCCCTTGCAGCCTTCAAACATAACATCCGAGACGAATGGCTTGCCCGGCACCTAGGACAGGAAAAGCCGAAATCCATGGCAGCCCTCACAACACTCATGACCCGCTTTTGCACGGGAGAAGACAGCTGGCTAGCTCGTAGTAATAACATGACCAAGAGCCCTGGTAATTCGGATATCAAGGACAACAATGGTAGGTCGCGTCGCAACAAGCACAAGCGCCGCATTAATGACGACAATGCTGAGGATACGGCAGTTAATGCCGGATTCCGAGGCTCTAAACCTGGTCAGCGGAAAAATCCATTAAAAAGAAATACTCCGGGCCCGTCCAGTTTGGACCGAATACTCGATCGCTCGTGCCAGATACACGGCACCCCCGAAACACCAGCCAATCACACCAACACGGATTGTTGGGTGTTCAAGCAGGCAGGCAAGTTAAGTGCCGAAAACAGAGACAAGGGGCTGCATAGCAATGACGAGGAGGAGCCCCGGCTGTGGAACAATAGGGGACAGAAGGGCTTTCCCCCACAAGTGCGGACGGTGAACATGATATACACAACCCACATCCCCAAAAGGGAGCGGAAGCGTGCACTCAGGGACATATATGCGTTGGAGCCAGTCGCCCCAAAGTTCAACCCGTGGTCCTCGTGCCCGATCACTTTTGATCGAAGGGACCACCCCACTAGCATCCGCCACGGCAGATTCGCCGCATTGGTTATAGACCCAATCATTGACGGATTTCACCTCACTAGAGTCCTCATGGACGGCGGTAGCAGCCTTAACCTGCTTTACCAGGATACAGTGCGAAAAATGGGCATAGATCCCTCAAGGATTAAACCCACAAAGACGACCTTTAAAGGCGTCATACCAGGTGTAGATGCCAACTGTACAGGCTCAGTTACACTCGAAGTGGTCTTTGGATCCCCGGATAATTTCTGAAGCGAGGAGTTAATCTTCGACACAGTCCCGTTCCGCAGTGGCTATCATGCCCTGCTCGGACGAACCGCATTTGCAAAGTTCAATGCGGTTCCGCACTACGCATACCTCAAGCTCAAGATGCCAGGCCCTCGAGGAGTCATTACAGTCAATGGAAACACCGAACACTCTCTCTGAACGGAGGAGCATACGGCGGCCCTTGCGGCGGATGTACAAAGTAGCCTCTCAAGGCAATTCTCCAGTCCGGCTATTAAATGTCCAGACACCGTCAAGCGCGCCCAGAGTAACCTACAAAAAGACCGCCTGGCACGTTCCGAGCAAGCGTAGCAGTGCGGCCCCAACCCCAGCCCTCGCGAAATTGCGAAACCAGTACTACGCATACATAATTACGCCCTGGAAATTCTATGGGCACAAGGGGAGGGGCACAACCACGGCACGCCCAACATGCGGCTCAACCGCACTAGGGGCTCCAAATTTTGTCATTTCTTTTTTCTTACTTTCAGGACTCCACTCTCCGGAAGGCCTGTCCGGCAGTACAATTGTCGAATACACAATGCAACAGCCAGGGAGGCAGCAACCTACGTCGAATGTCTAGGTGGTCTCTATAACAAGCTAAATACCTGTCTTACATAAAGTCTCGCAGCTTGCCCCTGGAGGGGGACATGTCAAATAATCCCATCTCTTGCTTATCGCACTATTTGTATCGTTCTGCTTTCACAACAGCCTTTTAATAAACAATACATAGCTCTCATCTATTATTGCATTCATTTTTATGTAAATATGTTCAGTTATGACATTATGCAACCGTACACTTTGGTACGGCCAATACACCAGGGGCTTAAGTACCCCAGAATATGGTGTGAGAAGTTCGAACACTCTAACGAGTGCGGCACCCCGAACTTATAGCATTATATGCATCGGCTCTGAATCATGCCTTGGGTCAATAGTTGGGTTTGCCCGGCTCCCATTGAGGGAGTCTTGGATTAGGGGGTGTCCGTATGGCCGGACTATGACCTTTGGCCGGACTCCCGGACTGTGAAGATACAAGATTGAAGACTTCATCTCGTGTCCGGATAGGACTTTCCTTGGCGTGGAAGGCAAGCTTGGCGATGCGATATGTAGATCTCCTCCCATTGTAACCGACTCTGTGTAACCCTAACCCTCTCTGGTGTCTATATAAACCGGAGAGTTTTAGTCCGTAGGACGAACAACAATCATACACATAGGCTAGCTTCTAGGGTTTAGCCTCTCTGATCTCGTGGTAGATCTACTCTTGTACTACCCATATCATCAATATTAATCAAGCAGGAGTAGGGTTTTACCTCCATCGAGAGGGCCCGAATCTAGGTAAAAACACCGTATCCCTTGTCTCCTATTACCATCCGCCTAGACGCACAGTTCGGGACCCCCTACCCGAGATCTGCTGGTTTTGACACCGACATTGGTGCTTTCATTGAGAGTTCCTCTGTGTCGTCACCTTTAGGCCCGATGGCTTCTTCGATCATCAACCACGACGCGGTCCAGGGTGAGACTTTGCTTCCCGGACAGATCTTCGTATTCGGCGGCTTTGCACTGCGGGCCAATTCACTTGGCCATCTGGAGCAAATCCAAAGCTACGCCCCTGGCCATCAGATTTGGAAGTTTAAACTACACGGCTGACATCCGCGGAGACTTGATCTTCGACGGATTCGAGCCACAGTCGAGCGCGCCGCACTGTCATGATGGGCATGATCTAGCTCTGCCGCCGGACAGTGCCCAGAGCCCTGCTCAGGTGTTCGCTCCGACCCTGGCTCGGAGCCGACTGCGCCGGTCGAGGACGGGTGGCTAGAGGCCGCCTCGGGGGCTGCAATCTCTATGGTGATCGAGCCGAACACCAATCTTGTCCTTCGCGGAGCTCGTGACTCCAAATCTTCTGCACCCCTCCCGATCGAACCCAATTGGGCTCCGATCACGGAGTTCACCGCCGCGGACATCTTTCAACACTCGCCCTTTGGTGACATCCTAAATTCACTAAAGTCTCTCTCTTTATCAGGAGAGCCCTGGCCGGACTATGGTCAGCAAGGTTGGGATGCGGACGACGAAGAAATTCGAAACCCACCCACCACCCACTTCGTAGCCACTATCGACAATTTAACCGACATGCTCGACTTCGACTCCGAAGACATCGACGGTATGGACACTGATGAAGGAGACGACCAAGAGCCAGCGCCTATAGGGCACTGGAAAGCCACCTCGTCATATGATGTATACATGGTGGACACCCCAAAAGAGGGGGATGGCAATGGAACAACGGAGGATGACCCCTCCAAGAAACAGACTAAGCGCTGGCGTCAGCGGCGCCGCTCTAAATCCCGCCAAAGCAAAAACGGCGAGTCCGCCACTGGAGACAATAACACCCCGGACAGTGCCAAAGACAACCCCCTTCAGCAGGATTCAGCGCAGGAGGATGGAGAAGCCAGCCCTCATGAGAGAGCGGCAGACAGATAGGTCGAGGAAGACAATTATATGCCTCCCTCCGAAGACGAGGCAAGCCTTGACGACGACAAATTTGTCGTGCCTGAGGATCCCGTCGAACAAGAGCATTTCAAACGCAGGCTTATGGCCACGACAATCAGCCTCAAGAAAAAACAACAGCAGCTTAGAGCTGACCAAGATTTGCTAGCCGACAGATGGACTGAAGTCCTGGTGGCCGAAGAGTACAAACTCGAACGCCCCTCCAAGAGCTACCCAAAGTGCAGGCTGCTACCCCAATTAGAGGAGGAAGCAACTAAACCTACATCACCAGCGTATGACGCGGCTGACCGGCCACCTCGTGGCCGCGACAGAGAGGCCTCTCGGCCATCCATTCAAGCCGCACCCCGGCGCCGCTCAAAAAGTACCAAGGCACGGGGAAACCCGCCAGACCTGCAAGACATATGGAGGATAAGGCCAGGAAAACAAGATCGATCTACGAATCGCGTGGGCGCCCCATGACACGTGACGATAATCGTCACGCCGGATACGGCAAGCACGGCCAGGCCGAACAGGGCAGGCAAAGCTCATATGAGCTACGTTGTGATATATCCCAGTACAGAGGCGCCGCACACCCACTATGCTTCACAGATGAAGTAATGGATCATGAAACCCCTGAAGGGTTTAAACCCGTAAACATCGAATCATACGATGACACAACAGATCCTGCGGTATGGATCGAGGATTATCTCCTTCATATCCACATGGCCCGCGGTGATGATCTATATGCCATAAAATACCTCCCACTCAAGCTTAAAGGACCAGCTCGGCATTGGCTTAACAACTTGCCAGCAGAGTCAATTGGTTGCAGGGAGGACCTGGAATCTGCATTCCTTGACAACTTCCAGGGCACTTATGTCCGACCACCAGACGCCGATGACCTAAGCCACATAATTCAGCAGCCAGAGGAATCGGCCAGACAATTCTGGTCACGGTTCCTAACCAAGAAAAATCAAAAAGTCGACTGTCCGGACAACAATAACATGACCAAGAGCCCTGGTAATTCGGATATCAAGGACAACAATGGCAGGTCGCGTCGCAACAAGCACAAGTGCTGCATTAACGGTGACAATACTGAGGATACGACAGTTAATGCTGGATTCAAAGGCTCTAAACCCGGTCAGCGGAAAAAGCCATTCAAAAGAAATCCTCCGGGCCCGTCCAGCTTAGACCGGATACTCGATCGCTCGTGCCAGATACACAGCACCCCCGAACAACCAGCCAATCACACCAACAGGGATTGTTGGGTGTTCAAGTAGGGAGGCAAGTTAAATGCCAAAAAGAGAGACAAGGGGCTACATAGCAATGAAGAGGAGAAGCCCCGGCCGCCGAATAACAAAGGACAGAAGGGCTTCCCCCCACAAGTGCGGACGGTGAACATGATATACGCAACCCACATCCCCAAAAGGGAACGAAAGCGTGCGCTCAGGGACGTATATGCGTTGGAGCCAGTCGCCCCAAAGTTCAACCCATGGTCCTCCTGCCCGATCACTTTTGATCGAAGGGACCACCCCACTAGCATTCGTCACAGCGGATTCGCTGCATTGGTTCTAGACCAAATCATTGACAGATTTCACCTCACTAGAGTCCTCATGGACGGCGACAGCAGCTTGAACCTGCTTTACCAGGATACAGTGCGGAAATTGGGCATATATCCCACAAGGATTAAACCCACAAAGACGACCTTTAAAGGCGTCATACCAGGTGTCAAAGCCAGCTGTACAGGCTTAGTTACACTCGAAGTGGTCTTCGGATCCCCGGATAATTTCCGAAGCGAGGAGTTAATCTTCGATATAGTCCCTGTCGGTGTCAAAACCGGCGGATCTCGGGTAGGGGGTCCCGAACTGTGCGTCTAGGCGGATGGTAACAGGAGACAAGGGACACGATGTTTTTACCCAGGTTCGGGTCCTCTCGATGGAGGTAAAACCCTACTGCTGCTTGATTAATATTGATGATATGGGTAGTACAAGAGTAGATCTACCACGAGATCAGAGAGGCTAAACTCTAGAAGCTAGCCTATGGTATGATTGTTGTTCGTCCTACGGACTAAAACTCTCCGGTTTATATAGACACCGGAGAGGGTTAGGGTTACACAGAGTCGGTTACAATGGGAGGGGATCTACATATCGCATCGCCAAGCTTGCCTTCCATGCCTAGGAAAGTCCTATCCGGACATGGGACGAAGTCTTCAATCTTGTATCTTCATAGTCCGGGAGTCCGGCCAAAGGTCATAGTCCGGCCATCCGGACACCCCCTAATCCAGGACTCCCTCAGTAGCCCCTGAACCAGGCTTCAATGAAGACGACTCTGGCGCGCAAATTGTCTTCGGCATTGCAAGGCGGGTTCCTCCTCCGAATACTTCATAGAAGATGTTTGAACACAAGGATAGTGTCCGGCTCTGCAAAATAAGTTCCACATACCACCGTAGAGAGAATAATATTTACACAAATCTAATCTGCTGATGTATTCTGTAGTGTGACATCACGCCACGGCCAAGCCTTTATTCGAATCGTTTTGCTGTCCCACCTCAGCGCGTTTAGCGAGGCGGTTTTCTTGGCACGTCTTGTCAAAGCAGAGATCGTGTCCCCTTATTCCGGGATTCTCATCAATACGGGCGTGGGTAACCCAACCACGCCATTAATCACGGCACTTGGGAGATAAGCGAGTTTTACTAGGCTGGTGGGGGCACATAGTTTCGGCTGCCCATATAAGGGGATAAGGATCCGCCCTTTCAATCTACGCCTTCTTCCTCCTTTGCTTATCCATTTCCACGCACTCGAGCTCCAGCGACCAAGTCCGCACTTCCCACCTCAACCTTCTCCAATCATGTCCGGAGTGGGAGGCAGGTGGATGGCCTCCACCGTCATGGAGGGGCACATCAAAAAGTTGAGGAAGGCCGGATACTTGTCTAACGACATCGCGCACCGGCTCCCAGATGAGGGGCAACTCATCCCCACCCCTGGGCCCCATGAGAGGGTCGTGTTTCTCCCCCATTTCCTCCGCGGACTGGGCTTTCCTCTTCACCCATTTGTCCGGGGGCTCATGTTCTACTACGGCCTGGATTTCCACGATCTGGCCCCGAACTTCATCCTCAACATCTCGGTGTTTATCGTCGTGTGTGAGGTCTTCCTCCGCATCCAGCCCCACTTCGGCTTATGGCTGAAGACCTTCAATGTCAAGCCGAAGGTTGTGGGCGGCCGACAAGTGGAGTGCAGAGGCGCCATGCTGGGCAAGATGCCCAACATCACCTGGCTCGAGGGCTCCTTTGTGGAAACCATCAAAGGGTGGCAATCGGGGTGGTTCTACATCACCGAGCCGTGTGACCCTGAATGGGCAGCGGCCCCCGAATTCCAATCCGGCATCCCCACACGGCTCACATCCTAGAAAGAGACGGGCCTGTCATGGGGTAATCCGGACGAGGTGACCGGACTCCAAACCTGCATCCAAAACTTGGTGGACAAGAAGGTTAAGCTTGTCAACGCAGTCCAGGTCATGCTCTTCCGCCGGATCCTCCCGTGTCAACGACGGGCTTTCAACTTGTGGGAGTTCGACCCGGCTCAGCACCAAACTTTGTCCAGGCTCTTCGACACAACGCACGAAGATGCCTGGAAGGTGCTATTCAAGAGCTCAGAGGTTCCCCCACCTATTACCGAGGATCGCGGATTCTGCGCAAAGCGCCAAGACAGTGTGGTAAGCTCGTTTTACCCTTTACAGGATACTTGTTTTCCGTAGTTTGATTCTATGTGGGATCTAAGCTCCCGCTCCTTTGACAGGACTGGAAGGAGACGTTTGGACGGTTTAACTGTCCGACTCCTTTGCCCGAAGGCCCAGCTGATGCATGCTTAACGAAGTTGCTGGCCCCGGCACCTCACGTGGTGCCGGAGAAGAAGGCCAAGAAGAAGGCCACGGGAACTCGGAAGAGCTCCCGACGCCTGGTGGTGTCGGACTCATCGCCCGACGACCCCAAAGCGCACTCCTCCTCCGAAGACGAGGAGGAGGAGGAAGAAGAAGCCTCTCCCCCTCCAGCGGGGGGAGGAAAGAAAAGAAAGGCCGCCCCAACTAGGGAGGCTGGAGGGTCCAAGAAGGGGAAGACCCTTCTTCCGGACTACGCCACCGATGCCGAAGACGGCGGAGAGGAGTGGCCATCCAGGGCCAAGCCCCTGGCTAAATCGTAAGTATCCGGATACCAGAATAACTCATGGCGTTCCTTTATTGTACAGTATCTTCTGACGCCGAATTTAATCATGCAGTCCGCCCAAGGCTCAGCTCGGCGATTCGTCGAGCGGTTCCCTGGATCCGTCGGATGTGAATAGCGCTTCACTTCCGACTGCTACCTCCCCTTGCCCTACGGATGATGCCGAGGTAGAGTCCCACAAGGGGCTAAACCAGGTGGAGGTGGTCCTGGAGGCGCCGCAAGGCGACCTCCCGGACTCCAGGCCCAAAGAGGATAAAGCCCTAGAGGGATCTAAGTCCGGCCCTGGGCTGGACACCGCTCCCGAACCTTTAGTGATTCCGGAGTCCGGCAGGCGGCTCCCTCACAAGAAGGGCAAGCCTACGACGCCGGCGGCTTCTGTCCAACCGAAGGCGCCGGACAATTTGCTGGAGGTGCTTAACGACGCCTCCATCGACGAGGAACACCGCACTGTTATGAGTGCGGTGATCCAAAAGGTTCAGTCCATCAAGAGCGGGCTGACCGAAGCCTGTACCAGCCTTCTAACAGGTTTCGAGGTATGTATTTAAAACATATAAAAATGTTACCGCGTAGACAATAGCCCCTGATGCTCACTTTGGTGTTCGGAAAGAAAAGCCAGACTGAGGATCTAAAAAGATATACGTAGGAGTCTAATGTAAATATGTCAATATGGGAATGCAGGATGCGCTGCTGACCTCTGCCGCACTGACTGCGGAGGTCGATGCATTGAAGCAGAGACTCGAGCGGTCCGAGAGCAAGCTCGGCCGTGCCAAGAAGCCGCTCGAGGACAAGGAAGGTATGTAGTACCTTATGTAAGTATATATAAAAATACCTGGTTGCAAATAATGACAGGACCAACGTGAATGTTACATGGGCCACCACCGAGGTGGCGACCCTGAAGGAAGCGCTATCCAAGGCCGAAGACAATGCGGCCATGGAGCGCACCGAGCGAGAGAAACAAGAGGTGCGGGTGGCGGAGGTGCGGCAAGAGCTCGATGCTCTCGTGAAGAAACACGAGAGTTTAGAGCTTGACTCAAAGACGCGAGAGTCCAAGCTTGCCTCGGCACTTGAAAGCACCAATTCTGCCAAGGCCGAAGCCTGAAAAGCCCTCCAGGAGATTGAGGCGATGAAAAAGATAGCTGCGGGTAAGGCATTCTTTATGCAAAGCAAGCATGTGAAAGTGAATTACGTGTTACTTACCTGAATCCGGAGCTCTCCAGGAGCATTTGCAGATCTGCCCCGCTGTGTGTCCGCCGCCGCCGCATTCTACCGAGCCAAAGAAGGGAGCTTGACGGAGAAGGTGTTCTGGTCCCAGTATGCTGAGGCCGGACACCCGGTGCCCCTGAGCGACCAGCTGAAGCAGCTGGTCGAGCTCCATAAGGCAGCCGAACAGGCCATGAAGGGCCTTATAGGTCGGTTGTGGCCTGGGGAGGCCATGCCTGGGAGCTACTTTGGGCTGGTGCGGCGACTGGTGGATGCCTGTCCATGGCTTGAAATCATCAAGCGCTCTGTATGCATCGAAGGCGCCCGTAGGGCCCTTGCCCGTGCCAAAGTGCACTGGGGCAAGCTGGATGCTGAGAAGCTGGTGAAGGATGGGCCACCGGAGGGGAAGGAGCATGGCAGGCCCGAGATGTATTATGAGGGCGTCCTGAAGGGTGCCCGTCTTGTAGCGGATGAATGTACCAGGGATGTAATTTTTGAGTAAACTCGCTCGTGTTTATCCTGTGCGCTGAAAACTTGTTCATATGCGCTAAGCAACGCTTTTTGGAATTTAAAATATTACCTTCTATGCGACCGTTTATTAAATCTAAGAGATGCAAGTCGTCGGCTTTTGCCCCCATGCCACGAGTGCTGGGGTGTTCGGGATAAACCTGAGCGCTCTTGTTCCCATTCTTGGGTCCTTCGAGGGAGGCGCTCAGCACAACGAACAAGGCAATAGGACTTATAATGCTTTATCACTCTCACTTAGCCATAGAATTCTATAATTTTAAATTTTGGCGAAGCCCCTAGTATTGGGAAGACCGAGTTCGGGGCGCTATCCACGCCTAGGCCGGATAAATCCAGCTCCTCGCTCTAAGCGGCATAAGTCTTTAGGGACTCGAAAAACCTCTCGAACCGCGACTGGTCTCACGCCCTATCATGACGGTCAGTTTTAGCTTTCTCTAATGAGGTGTTAACCCAACTCAACTGGGGCACAATCGCAGTAGTTCTCCCAGCGCTACCTTAGCCGATATGATGGAACGTAAGGTACCAAAACATGGGAGCCGGGCAAACCCAACTATTGACCCAAGACATGATTCGGAGCCGATGCATATAATGCAATAAGTTCGGGGTGCCGCACTCATGAGAGTGTTCGGTCTTCTCACACCGTATTCTGGGGTGCTGAAGCCCCTGGTGTATTGGTCGTACCAAAGTGTACGGTTGCATAATGTCATGACTGAACATATTTATATGAAAAATGAACGCAATAATAGACAAGATCTATGTATTGTTTATTAAAGGGCTGCTATGAAAGCAGAACGATATAAATAGTGCGATAAGCAAGAGATGGGATTATTTGACATGTCCCCCTCCAGGGGCAAGCTGCGAGACTTTAAGTAAGACAGGTATTTAGCTCGTTATAGAGACCACCTGGACGTTCGACGTGGCTTGCTGTCTCCCTGGCTGTTGCATCGTGTGTTCGACGATTGTATTGCCGGACAGGTCTTCCGAATAGTGGAGTCCTGAAAGTAAAAAAAAGAAAAATCACAAAAATCGGGAGCCCCTAGTGCGGTTGAGCCGCATTCTGGGTATGCCATGGTTGTGCCCCTCCCCTTATGCCCACGGTATTTCCAGAGCGTAATTATGTACGTGTGGTACTGGTGTCACAATCTCGCGAGGGCTGGGGTTGGGGCCGCACTGCTATGCTAGCTCGGAATGTGCCAGACGATCTTGTTGTAGGGTACCGCGGGTGCGCTTGACGGTGTCCGGATGTTTAACAACCGGACTGGAGAATTGCCTTGAGAGGCTACTTTGTACTTCCGCCACGAGGGCTGCCGTGTGCTCCTCTGTTAGGAGAGAGCGTTCTGTGTTTCCATTGACCGTAATAACTCCGCGAGGGCCTGGCATCTTGATCTTGAGATATGTGTAGTGCGGCACCGCATTGAACTTTGCAAATGCGGTTCGTCCGAGCAGGGCGTGATAGCCACTGCGGAACGGGACTATATCAAAGATTAACTCCTCACTTTGGAAATTATCCGGGGATCCGAAGACCGCTTAGAGTGTAACTGAGCCTGTAGAGCTGGCTTCGACACCTGGTATGACGCCTTTAAAGGTCGTCTTTGTGGGTTTAATCCTTGAGGGATCTATGCCCATTTTCCGCACTGTATCCTGGTAAAGCAGGTTCAGGCTGCTGCCGCCGTCCATGAGGACTCTAGTGAGGTGAAATACGTCAATGATTGGGTCTAGAACCAATGCGGCGAATCCGCCGTGACGAATACTAGTGGGGTCGTCCCTTCGATCAAAAGTGATCGGGCAGGAGGACCATGGGTTGGACTTTTGGGCGACTGGCTCCAACGCATATACGTCCCTGAGCACACGCTCCCGTTCCCTTTTGGGGATGTGGGTTGTGTATATCATGTTCACCGTCCGCACTTGTGGGGGAAAGCCCTTCTGTCCTTTGTTGTTCGGCGGCCGGGGCTCCTCCTCGTCATCGCTATGTAGCCCCTTGTCTCTATTTTCGGCACTTAACTTGCCTGCCTGCTTGAACACCCAACAATCCCTGTTGGTGTGATTGACTGGTTGTTCGGGGGTGCCGTGTATCTGGCACGAGCGATCGAGTATCCGGTCTAAACTGGATGGGCCCAGAGGATTTCTTTTGAATTGCTTTTTCCGCTGACCGGGTTTAGAGCCTCTGAATCCGGCATTAACTGCCGTATCCTCAGTATTGTCGCTGTTAATGCGGAGCTTGTGCTTGCTGCGACGTGACCTGCCATTGCTGTCCTTGGTATCCGAATTACCAGGGCTCTTGGTCATGTTATTGCTACGAGCTAGCCAACTGTCTTCTCCCGCGCAAAAGCGGGTCATGCGTGTCGTGAGGGCTGCCATGGATTTCGGCTTTTCCTGTCCAAGGTGCCGGGCAAGCCATTCGTCTCGGATGTTAAGCTTGAAGGCTGCAAGGGCCTCTGCGTCCGGACAGTCGACTATTTGATTTTTCTTGGTTAGGAACCGTGACCAGAATTGTCTGGCCGATTCCTCTGGCTGCTGAATTATGTGGCTTAGGTCATCGTCGTCTGGTGGTCGCACATAAGTGCCCTGGAAGTTGTCAAGGAATGCGGATTCCAGGTCCTCCCAGCAACCAATTGACTTTGCTGGCAAGCAGTTAAGCCAATGCCGAGCTGGTCCTTTAAGCTTGAGTGGGAGGTATTTTATGGCGTGTAGATCATCACCGCGGGCCATGTGGATATGAAGGAGATAATCCTCGATCCATACCGCAGGATCTGTTGTGCCATCGTATGATTCGATGTTTACAGGTTTAAACCCTTCGGGGATTTGATGACCCATTACTTCATCTGTGAAGCATAGTGGGTGTGAGGTGCCTCTGTACTGGGCTATATCACAACGTAGCTCATATGAGCTTTGCCTGCCCTGTTCGGCCTGTCCGTACATGCCATATCCGGTGTGACGGTTATCGTCACGTGTCGTGGGGCGCCCACACGATCCGTTGATCGATCTTGTTTGTCTGACCTTGTCCTCCAATATGTCTCGCAGGTCTGGCGCGTTTCCCCGTGCCTTGATACTTTTTGAGCGGCGCCGGGGTGCGGCTTGAATGGATGGCCGAGAGGCCTCTCTGTCGTGGCCACGAGGTGGCCGGTCGGCCGAGTCAGACGCTGGTGATGTAGGTTTAGTTGCTTCCTCCTCTAATTGGGGTTGCAGCCTACGCTTTGGGTAGATCTTGGAGGGGCGTTCGAGTTTGTACTCTTCGGCCGCCAGGACTTCAGTCCATCTGTCGGCTAGCAAATCTTGGTCAGCTCTAAGCTGCTGCTGTTTTTTCTTGAGGCTGCTTGCCGTGGCCATAAGCCTGCGTTTGAAACGCTCTTGTTCGATGGGATCCTCAGGCACGACAAATTTGTCGTCGTCGAGGCTTGCCTCGTCTTCGGAGGGAGGCATATAATTGTCGTCCTCGACCTCTCTGTCTGCCGCTCTCTCATGAGGGCTGGCTTCTCCATCCTCCTGCACTGAATCCTGCTGGAGGTGGTTGTCTTCGGCACTGTCCGGGGTGTTATTGTCTCCAGTGGCGGACTCGCCGTTTTTGCTTTGGCGGGATTCAGAGCGGCGCCACTGACGCCGGCGCTTAGGCTGTTTCTTGGAGGGGTCATCTTCCGTTGTTCCATTGCCATCCCCTTCTTTTGGGGTGTCCACCATGTATACGTCATATGACGAGGTGGCTTTCCAGTGCCCTATAGGCGCTGGCTCTTGGTCGTCTCCTTCATCGGCGTCCATACCGTCGATGTCTTTGGAATCGAAGTCGAGCATGTCGGTTAAATCGTCGATAGTGGCTACAAAGTGGGTGGTGGGTGGGTTTCAAATTTCTTCGTCGTCCGCATCCCAACCTTGCTGACCATAGTCCGGCCAGGGCTCTCCTGATAAAGAGCGAGACATTAGTGAATTTAGGATGTCGCCAAAGGGCGAGTGTTGAAAGATGTCCGCGGCGGTGAACTCCGTGATCGGAGCCCAATTGGGTTCGTTTGGGAGGGGTGCGGAAGATTTGGAGTCCGGAAGGGAGTCCGACACCTTGGAGTCACGAGCTCCGCGAAGGACAAGATTGGTGTTCAGCTTGATCGCCGTAGAGACTGCAGCCCCCGAGGCGGCGTCTAGCCACCCATCCTCGACCGGCGCAGTCGGCTCCGAGCTAAGGGTCGGAGCGGACACCTGAGCGGCGCTCTGGGCACTGTCCGGCGGTAGAGCTAGATCATGCCCATCGTGACAGTGCGCGTGCTCGGCTGTGGCTCGAATCCATCGAAGATCAAGTCTCCGCGGATGTCAGCCGTGTAGTTTAAACTTCCAAATCTGACCTGATGGCCAGGGGCATAGCTTTCGATCTGCTCCAGATGGCCAAGTGAATTGGTCCGCATTGCAAAGCCGCCGAATATGAAGATCTGTCCATGAAGAAAAGTCTCACCCTGGACCGCGTCGTGGTTGATGATCGAAGAAGCCATCAGGCCTAAAGGTGACGACACAGAGGAACTCTCAATGAAAGCACCAATGTCGGTGTCAAAACCGGCGGATCTCGGGTAGGGGGTCCCGAACTGTGCGTCTAGGCGGATGGTAACAGGAGACAAGGGACACGATGTTTTTACCCCGATTCGGGCCCTCTCGATGGAGGTAAAACCCTACTCCTGCTTGATTAATATTGATGATATGGGTAGTACAAGAGTAGATCTACCACAAGACCAGAGAGGCTAAACCCTAGAAGCTAGCCTATGGTATGATTGTTGTTCATCCTACGGACTAAAACTCTCTGGTTTATATAGACACCGGAGAGGGTTAGGGTTACACAGAGTCGGTTACAATGGGAGGAGATCTACATATCACATCGCCAAGCTTGCCTTCCACGCCAAGGAAAGTCCTATCCGGACACGGGACGAAGTCTTCAATCTTGTATCTTCATAGTCCGGGAGTCCGGCCAAAGGTCATAGTCCGGCCATCCGGACACCCCCTAATCGAGGACTCCCTCAGTCCCATTCTGCAGTGGCTATCACGCCCTGCTCCTACGAACTGCATTTCCAAAGTTCAATGCGGTGCCGCACTATGAATATCTCAAGCTCAAGATGCCAGACCCTCGTGGAGTCATTACGGTCAATGGAAACACCGAACACTCTCTCCGAACAGAGGAGCACACGGCAGCCCTCGCGGCAGAAGTACAAAATAGCCTCTCAAGGCAATTCTCCAGTCCGACTGTTAAACGTCCGGACACCGTCAAGCGCGCCCGGAGTACCCTACAACAAGGCCGTCTGGCACGTTCCGAGCTAGCATAGCAGTGCCGCTCCAACCCCAGCCCTCGCGAGATTGTGACACCAGTACCACACGTACATAATTACGCTCTGGAAATACCGTGGACACAAGGGGAGGGGCACAACCACGACATGCCCAGAATGTGGCTCAACCGCACTAGGGGCTCCCGATTTTTGTGATTTTTCTTTTTTTTTTACTTTCAGGACTCCACTATTCGGAAGACCTGTCCGGCAATACAATCGCTGAACACACGATGCAATAGCCAGGGAGACAGCAAGCCACGTCGAACGTCCAGGTGGTCTCTATAACGAGCTAAATACCTATCTTACTTAATCTCGCAGCTTGCCCCTGGAGGGGGACATGTCAAATAATCCCATCTCTTACTTATCGCACTATTTGTATCGTTCTGCTTTCATAGCAGCCCTTTAATAAACAATACATAGATCTTGTCTATTATTGCGTTCATTTTTCATATAAATATGTTCAGTCATGACATTATGCAACCGTACACTTTGGTACGACCAATACACCAGGGGCTTCAGCACCCCAAAATACGGTGTGAGAAGATCGAACACTCTCATGAGTGCGGCACCCCGAACTTATAACATTATATGCATCGGCTCCGAATCATGTCTTGGGTCAATAGTTGGGTTTGCCCGGCTCCCATGTTTTGGTACCTTACATTCCGTCATATCAGCTAAGGTAGCGCTGGGAGAACTACTGCGATTGTGCCCCAGTTGAGCTGGGTTAACACCTCAGTAGAGAAAGCTAAAATTGACCATCATGATAGGGCGCGAGACCGGTCGCTGTTCGAGAGGTTTTTCGAGTCCCTAAAGACTTATGCTGCTTAGAGCGAGGAGCTGGATTTATCCGGCCTAGGCGTGGATAGCGCCCCGAACTCGGTCTTCCGAATACTAGGGGCTTCGCCAAAATTTAAAATTATAGAATTCTATGGCTAAGTGAGAGTGATAAAGCATTATAAGTCCGATTGCCTTGTTCGTTGTGCTGAGCGCCTCCCTCGAAGGACCCAAGAATGGGAACAAGAGTGCTCAGGTTTATCTCGAACACCCCAGCACTCGTGGCATGGGGGCAGAAGCCGACGACTTGCATCTCTCAGATTTAATAAACGGCCGCACAGAAGGTAATATTTTAAATTCATAAAAGCGTTGCTTAGCGCATATGAACAAGTTTTCAGCACACAGGATAAACACGAGCGAGTTTACTAAAAAATTACATCCCTGGTACATTCATCCGCTACAAGACGGGCACCCTTCAGGACGCCCTCATAATACATCTCGGGCCTGCGATGCTCCTTCCCCTCTGGTGGCCCATCCTTCACCAGCTTCTCAGCATCCAGCTTGCCCCAATGCACTTTGGCATGGGAAAGGGCCCTACGGGCGCCTTCGATGCATACGGAGCGCTTGATGACTTCAAGCCATGGACAGGCATCCACCAGCCGCCGCACCAGCCCAAAGTAGCTCCCAGGCATGGCCTCCTCAGGCCACAGCCGGCCTATAAGGCCCTTCATGGCCTGTTCGGCTGCCTTATGGAGCTTGATCAGCTGCTTCAGCTGGTCGCTCAGGGGCACCGGGTGTTGGGACTTAGCATACTGGGACCAGAACACCTTCTCTGTCGAGCTCTCTTCTTCGGCCCGGTAGAATGCGGCAGCGTCGGGCACACTGCGGGGCAGATCTGTGAATGCTCCTGGAGAGCTCCGGATTCGGGTAAGTAACACATAATTCATTTTCACATGCTTGCTTTGCATAAAGAATGCCTTACCCGCAGCTATCTTTTTCATCGCCTCAATCTTCTGGAGGGCTTTTTGGGCTTCGGCCTTGGCAGACTTGGCACTTTCAAGTGCCGAGGCAAGCTCGGACTCTCGTGTCTTTGAGTCAAGCTCTAAACTCTCGTGTTTCTTCACGAGAGCATCGAGCTCTTGCCACACCTCCGCCACGCGCACCTCTTGTTTCTCTCGCTCAGTGTGCTCCATGGCCGCATTGTCATCGGCCTTGGATAGTGCTTCCTTCAGGGTCGCCACCTCGGTGGTGGCCCCTGTAACATTCACGTTGGTCCTATCATTATTTGCAACCAGGTATTTTTATATATACTTACATAAGGTACTACATACCTTCCTTGTCCTCGAGCTGCTTCTTGGCACGGCCGAGCTCGTTCTCGGACCGCTCGAGGCTCTGCTTCAATGCATCAACCTCTGTAGTCAATGCGGTAGAGGTCAGCAGCGCAGCCTGCATTCCCATATTGACATATTTATGTTAGACTCTTGCGTATATCTTTTTAGATCCTCAGTCCGGCTTTTCTTTCCGAACACCAAACTGAGCATCAGGGGCTACTGTCTATGTGGTAACATTTTTATATGTATTAAATACATACCTCGAAACCTGTTAGAAGGCTGGTACAAGCTTTGGTTAGCCCGCTCTTGGCGGACTGAACCTTGTGGATCACCGCACTCATAACAGTGCAGTGTTCGTCGTTGATGGAGGTGCCGTTAAGCACCTCCAGCAAATTGTCCGGCGCCTCCGGTTGGACGGAAGCCGCCGGCGTCGTAGGCTTGCCCTTCTTGCAAGGGAGCCGCCTGCCGGACTCCGGAGTCACTAAAGGTTCGGGAGTGGTGTCCGGCCAATGGCCGGACTTAGATCCCTCTGGGGCTTCATCCCCTTTGGGCCGGGAGGTCGCCTTGCGGCGCCTCCAGGACCACCTCCTCCTGGTTTAGCCCCTTGTGGGACTCCACCTCGGCATCGTCCGTAGGGCGAGGGGAGGTAGAAGTCGGAAGTGAAGCGCTATTCACATCCGACGGATCCAAGGAACCACTCGACGAATCGCCGAGCTGAGCCTTGGGCGGACTGCATGATTAAATTCGGCGTCAGAGGATCCTGTACAATAAAGGAACGCCATGAGTTATTCTGGTATCCGGATACTTACGATTTAGCCAGGGGCTTGGCCCTGGATGGCCACTCCTCTCCGCCGTCTTCGGCGTCGGTGGCATAGTCCAGAAGAAGGGTCTTCCCCTTCTTGGACCCTCCGGCCTCCCCAGTTGGGGCGGCCTTCCTTTTCTTTCCTCCCCCCGTTGGAGGGGGAGAGGCTTATTCTTCCTCCTCCTCGTCTTCGGGGGAGGAGTGCGCTTCGGAGTCGTCGGGCGAAGAATCCGACACCACCAGGCGCCGGGAACTCCTTCGAGTTCCCGTGGCCTTCTTCTCCGGCACCACGTGAGGTGCCGGAACCAGCAGCTTCGCCAAGCGGGCATCTGCTGGGCCTTCGGGCAAAGGAGCCGGACAGTCGATCTGTCCGGACGTCTTCTGCCAGTCCTGTCAAAGGAATGGGAGTTTAGATCCCCCATAGAGTCAAACTATGAAAAACAAGTATCCTGTAAAGGGTAAAACAAGCTTACCACGCTGGCTTGGCGCTTCGCGCAGAATCCGCGATCCTCGGTAATGGGAGGGGGAACCTCGGAGCCCTTGAATAGCACCTTCCAGGCGTCCTCGTGCGTTGTGTCAAAGATCCTGGACAAAGTTTGGTGCTGGGCCGGGTCGAACTCCCACAAGTTAAAAGCCTGTCGTTGACACGGGAGGATCCGACAAAAGAGCATGACCTGGACTACGTTGACAAGTTGAACCTTCTTGTCCACCAGGTTTTGGACGCAGGTTTGGAGTCCGGTCATCTCTTCCGAATTACCCCATGACAGGCCCGTCTCTTTCCAGGAGGTGAGCCGTGTGGGGATGCCAGATTGGAATTCGGGGGCCGCTGCCCATTCAGGGTCACGCGGCTCGGTGATGTAGAACCACCCCGATTGCCACCCTTTGATGGTTTCCACAAAGGAGCCCTCGAGCCATGTGACGTTGGACATCTTGCCCACCATGGCGCCTCCGCACTCCGCTTGCCGACCGCCCACTACCTTTGGCTTGACGTTGAAGGTCTTCAGCCATAAGCCAAAGTGGGGCTTGATGCGGAGGAAGACCTCGCACACGACGATAAACGCCGAGATGTTGAGGATGAAGTTCGGGGTCAGATCGTGGAAATCCAGGCCGTAGTAGAACATGAGCCCCCGGACAAATGGGTGGAGTGGGAAGCCCAGTCCGCGGAGGAAATGGGGGAGGAACACCACCCTCTCATGGGGCCTGGGGGTGGGGATGAGCTGCCCCTCATCTTGGAGCCAGTGCGCAATTTCGTTGGACAAGTATCCGGCCTTCCTCAACTTTTTGATGTGCCCCTCCCGCTCCGGACATGGCTGGAGAAGGTTGAGGTGGGAAGTGCGGACTTGGGCGCTGGAGCTCGAGTGCGCGGAAATGGATAAGCGAAGGAGGAAGAAGGCGTAGATGGAAAGGGTGGATCCTTATCCCCTTATATGGGCGGACGAAACTATGTACCCCACCAGCCTGGTAAAACTCGCTTATCTCCCAAGCGCCTTGATTAATGGTGCAGTTGGGTTACCCACACCCGTATTGATGAGAATCCCGGAATAAGGGGACACGATCTCTGCTTTGACAAGACGTGCCAAGGAAACCGCCTCGCTAAACGCGCTGAGGTGGGACAGTAAAACGATTCGAATAAAGGCTTGGCCATGGCGTGATGTCACACTACAGAATACGTCAGCAGATTAGATTTGTGTAAATATTATTCTCTGTACGGTGGTATGTGGAACTTATTTTGCAGAGCCAGACACTATCCTTGTGTTCAAACATCTTCTATGAAGTATTCGGAGGAGGAACCCGCCTTGCAATGCCGAAGACAATTTGCGCCCGGACTCGTCGTCATTGAAGCCTGGTTCAGGGGCTACTGAGGGAGTTCTGGATTAGGGGGTGTCCGGATGGCCGGACTATGACCTTTGGTCGGACTCCCGGACTATGAAGATACAAGATTGAAGACTTCGTCCCATGTCCGGATAGGACTTTCCTTGGCGTGGAAGGCAAGCTTGGCGATGCGATATGTAGATCTCCTCCCATTGTAACCGACTCTGTGTAACCCTAGCCCTCTCCGATGTCTATATAAACTGGAGGGTTTTAGTTCGTAGGACGAACAACAATCATACCATAGGCTAGCTTCTAGGATTTAGCCTCTCTGATCTCGTGGTAGATCCACTCTTGTACTACCCATATCATCAATATTAATCAAGCAGGAGTAGGGTTTTACCTCCATCGAGAGGGCCCGAACCTGGGTAAAAACATCGTGTCCCTTGTCTCCTGTTACCATCTGCCTAGACGCACAGTTCGGGACCCCCTACCCGAGATCCACCGGTTTTGACACCGACACCCCCTGTTATTCTGCGGCAGCAGCCTCACACCATAGTCGAACCAGCGAACCCTCATACTCCTCTACATGTGGGCATCCACTGCCGCGTCTTCCTCGGCTCTGCGTCGTCCCCTTCCTAGGCCTCGCCGTCGTCCACCGCCCTGGTGCTCTCGGCACGGCATGGTCAACGTGGTCAAGGAACGACTTCCATGGGAAGAGTACTGCATGTTGATAGGCCGACAGTTGGGTCCACAGCAGCCGCAAGGAATTGGCTCCTTATTACGTGCAAAATAATTATTCCTCCACCTAACAGCAGGGACCCACCGGACGGGTAACCGTATTTCACAAAAAAAAACGTTTCCCCCTGACTGTTGGGACCCACCAGCTACATCTTCGCATGCAAGGAAGTGCGTCCGGGGAAAAAACGATTCGCCCCCCTGACTACTAGGACCCACCATCTACATCTTCGCATGCAAGGAAGTGCCTGACAGTCGGGACCCACCTGGTCGACGCATACATAGCATTGTCATTCTGGTCGCGAACGTGTACATACATACTGGTCGATGTAGAGGCGCGCACGTGTCGTAGTAGAGGCGCGCATGTAGCATGTACACGTACGTACAACAACGAGTGTGCAAGAAAAAAATACGGCCACATACGTACATACGGGCGGGGTCTCGAACGCTGCTCGCGCATACGTACGACCAGGGCTCGTGTACATGGCTGGATCGGAACGGAGAAACTGTGTCGTCGTCGTGTTCATGGGGAGGCAACAAAATGTGTCGTGTTCATCAGGAGGCAACGGAATGCGTGGGAGCCAACCGGCTTGGACGGAACAACCGATGGAAACGGGGCCTGGCGTACCGCAGAACGGAGGAAACGGCCTTGTGTTCGGCCGGCCACGTTCGAAACGGGATCCTGTTCATTGGGAGGGGTCTGGCGTACCGCAAAACGGAGGAAACAGACTTGTGTTGGACCTCCTACGATCGAAACAGGGTCCTGTTGATTGGGAGGGGTGTGGCGTACCGCAAAACGGAGGAAACGGACTTGTGTTGGAGCGCTACGGTTGAAACGGGGGTCCTGTTCATCGGGAGGGGTGTGGCGTACCGTAAAACAGGACTCCATGAGATACTGTTCATCTCCACCGTCGACCTCCTCCAACCTCCACGGGCTACTGTTCATCCACCATCGACCTCCTCCAGCCTCCACCTGCGACTGTTCATCCACGGGCTCCTGTTCATCCAGCCTCCACCGCGTGCTACTCCATCAGCTACTATTCAACCAGCCCTCTCCACGGGCTCCTATTCAACCACCCCTCCACGGTCTACTGTTCATCCACCCCTCCACCTTCTACTGTTCATCCACCCCTCCACCGTCTACTGTTCATCCAGCCATCCACGGGGTCATCCTGTTCATCCAGCCCTCCACGGGGTCCTGTTCATCCAGCCCCAACCGGCTCGATCGATCGAGGTCCTGTTCATCCAAAGGCAACACCACGGGGTCCTGTTCATCCACCCCCACCAGGAACTGTTCATCCAAACCCCCCCAGCAACACTCACTTTACATCTAGAGGCAGCATCGATCGGCTTCAGTTAGCAGCAGTAGCGAAGGAATCGCTCAATCGGGTTCAGTTAACAGCCATCGATCGATCGCTCGGGTTTAGTAATGCGTAGCCTACAGTGCAATCGCTCGGGTTCAGTAGGCGAATGCCTCGCTTGGGTTCAGTTAGAGCCCAACGCCTTGCACCCACGCGCGTGCGTCTACGAGAGAAATGCGCAAACCTCCGTGCATCGCTCGGCCCCGACCACCCACCGTAACCGGGAACACCCCGATATTTTCCACGCCCTTGCTTCTACCATGGTTTTTTCCGTCATGGACGGCCCAATGAATGTCATGCAGCTGCGTCTCCTGCCGCCCAGGATGAAAAGCCCATTTTATGATATTATTATTTTATCATAGAAGTAGGAGCCCACCACATCTATGATGATACCGGGTTTTGTCACAATTATCGTAATAGAAGTGTCATAAGTATGACAGAAAAAAATTTGTTCGGCCCAAAATGTCACGGATGTCTCTTTTTTTTGTAGTGGAGATCGCCTACTTCATGAAGATCTACCCTAGTGAGGCAAGTCCTTCGTGGGCGATGGCCATGGTGGGATAGACAAGGTTGCTTCTTCGTGGACCCTTCATGGGATGAGCCCTCCATGGACTTGCGCAGCCGTTACCCTTCGTGGGTTGAAGTCTCCATCAACGTGGATGTACTATAGCACCACCTATCGGAACCATGCCAAAAACACCCGTGTCTCCATTTGCGTTTGCACACTCCAATCCCATCCGTTTACTTTCTTGCAAGTTGCATGCTTTACTTTCCGCTGCTCATATACTCTTTGCATACTTGCTTGAACTATATCTTGATTGCTTGACTTGTGCTAAGTTGCTAAAATCTGCCAAGAACTAAAAATTGGGAAAAGGCTAGATTTTTAATTGGTCAAGTAGTCTAATCACCCCCCTCTAGACATACTTTCGATCCTACAATTGGTATCAGAGCGACGGTCTCCATTTGCCTTGATTTCCATAGCTTTTGCTGATCATAGCCTTGGTTTCACAACCTAGGAGAGTATGGCGTCTAGCGAGGGAAATTACCACCGTAGAGGTCCTTACTTTGATGGTACTAATTTTTCTAGTTGGAAGCATAAGATGAAAATGCATATTCTTGGACATAACCCCACCGTTTGGTCTATTGTGTGTATTGGCTTGCAAGGTGAATTCTTCGATGGGAGAGAACCAAACCGTGAAGCTACCGTGAAAGAGTTGAAGATGCTACAATACAACGCTCAAGCTTGTGATATCCTATTCAACGGACTGTGCCCCGGAGAATTCAACAAAATCAGCTGCCTTGAGAATGCAAAGGAAATTTGGGATACTTTGATTGATATGCACGAAGGTACCGACTCCATCAAGGAATCCAAATTGGATGTTCTTCAAAGTCAACTTGACAAGTTCAAAATGAAGGATGGTGAAGGTGTCGCTGATATGTACTCTAGGCTTGCTCTCATCACAAATGAGATTGCCGGCTTAGGAAGTGAAGAGATGACCAATAGATTCATCATCAAGAAGATCCTAAGAGCCTTGGATGGAAAATATGATACCGTGTGCACATTGATCCAAATGATGCCCAACTACAAAGATCTCAAGCCAACGGAAGTCATCGGAAGAATGTTTGCTCATGAGATGTCACTCAAGGATAAGGAAGAACTTCACAACAAGTCAAGTGGTGCTTAAAAAGCCTCATGTGATGCTCCTACATCATCAAGTGAGAAACAAACCTTCAATGAAGAATTGAGCCTAATGTTGGAGAACTTCAACAAATTCTACAAGAGTAGAAGCAAGGAAACAAGTTCCAAGTCAAGGTCCTACAATGACAAAAGATCTTTGAGTCGTGAACGTAATTGTTACAATTGTGGAAGACCCGGACACTACTCCAATTAGTGTACGACTCCCTACAAAAGGGGAGAAGATTCACCTAAAAGAATAAGTAGAAGAGAAGAATCACCACCAAGAGAGAGAAGGAGTAGAGATGATCGTTATGAACGAAGAACCTCCCGGAGAAGAAAGGATTCAGAAAGGAAGGACAAATCATCAAAGAGCTACACAAAGCGAAGACATCAAGCTCATGTTGGTGAATGGGTATCCGGCTCCGACTCCGTCCATCACTCCGAGAGAAGTTATCACTCTGACTCCGAATATACTCAAGATGAAGGTGTTGCCGGTCTAGCACTTGTATCAACCAACTCCTACGACATATTCGACTCACCAAATGAAGGAATTGGAAGATGTTTCATGGCTAAAGGCCCAAAGGTATCACACCCTGAGTATGTTGATTTCAATAGTGATGAAGATGATTTGTTAGGTGATGATGATTTACGTGTTGACAACTCTAGTGAAGAATACTATGATGAAATGTCAATTAATCATGCTAATCAATATAAAATGAATGACAATGATAAGGATAAGATTGAGCGTCTAACTAAAGAACTAAACAGTCTTAAGTTAGGTCATGAAACTACCTTGGAAGATCATCAAGAACTTTTAAAGACTCATGAGAAGTTACGCTTTGAAAAGCTCAACCTTGAGCAAGAGCATGAGTTTTTAAAGGCAATCAATGATGATCTTCGTAGGAAAAGTTCTCCTTACATTGCCAAGCGTTTACTCTTATCGACTTACATGCCACAAGTAAAATCTAGCAACAAAAGTAAGAAAGATTCTTCTTCTAGTAGTAACAATAATCATGCTGAATCCAATGTTGTTGCTCTAGTAGTTCTCTTGATTCCACTAATGATTCTCTTAGCCAAGTTACACTTGAGCAAGAAAATAGCTTATTGAAGGGAATTATAGAGAAAGGTGTTTACAAGAGCCTTGCCGGAAGAAAGCAATTTGAGGAAATTGTACGCAAGCAAGGAAGGCACCGGAAGAATCAAGGTGTTGGTTTTGAACGAAAGTTCAATGCCAATGGAGTTGAGTGGGAAGAAGATCAATACCCCAAGACGAAGTTTGTTCCTCAACAAGAGAACTATGATCCTACTTCTTTTCAAGGGACACAAGCTCAAGTTGATCTTCCACCACAAGACCACAAGCAAAAAGGCAAAGGCAAGCTCAAGAGGAAATTGATGCATTTGAAGAAGCTCCTAAGGCCTTGGTCAAGTGGGTTTCCAAGACTACATCAAGTTCTACTTCATCAAGTACGACTACAACCCCACAGATTCCCATCAAGATGATTTGGATCCCGAAGAAGAAGAACTAAAGAGTTATTGAGGGTGATTCCGCCAACACACTTCACTCACATCATTTTGGCAAGGACAAGTGCAATCAACTTCCACATCTTGCACTAGTTCAAGGAGTCACAAACCCTCTTGTTGGTAAGACAAGGGATAAGGTAACCTAATGCTTTCATGGACATCATCTTGTGTGTACTTCACTCTATGTCTATGGATATCCTTGTTTCTTCCTTGTGGGACTAACCCGTGTAGGTATTGAAAGTACAACTCACTCCAATGGGTTGCTCCAAATGATCTACATCAACATTGAGCAGCCACATCTTCAACACCTACATGAAGTCATCATCGACAAAACCCAAGGTTAGTTCATCCCTCTTAGGGGGGATATCACATCTAGGGGGAGCTTTACTCTAAGAATTGAGCTAAAGCAACTCTAATAATGTGAACACAACAATGCTTTATGTAAAAGTGGTAACCCCACTTGTGCTTAAACGATGGGTGTGACCTATGATTAAATGTTCTCATTTGACTCCTAAGTCAATATAATCATATATAGATGATCTAGTCATCGCAAATTGTTTGATAGATGCTAGAGTGTTTGTGCATGCTTTGCCACATATTCCATTTGCCATTTTATTGTGTGAGCATGTTGGTTGCATATTTTACTCATTCAAGGACATCCACTTGTTGTTTTGATTAGTTGGCTCTTTCTCTTTTGCCAAGTGGATGGACAAGAATGCCTAAGAACTTCTCTAGCTATCTATGCTTTTCTCATCTCAAACTCTATTCATGCTACATCAAAAAGTCTGATCAAGTCAGATTCGAACCACGCTGTGTGAGGAGCACTCAGAGTCCCCGATTCATCATAGACTTAAACTTACAAAACCTCTTTGTGCGTTTCGGTCTGACCGAGTCATCCGTTTCGGTCAAACCGAGTTCACTAAGTTGATCTAGGTTTTCATCTCAGGGCAACCGATTTGAACACTTTGGTCACACCGAGTTGCAGCAACCGCTTCCGATCCTGCAATCTTGGTGCCACTGAGTTGTTCCACTTGGTCACACCGACAGGGTCTGGATATAAATACCCACGGGTGACATTTTGGAAAATTCTTCAAAACTCCTTAGCCCGCGTGTGTCCTGCTCTGCCTCCTCGGGTCTCCGGATCGCCTCTTCACCGCCAGCGACCTCCCGCCGCTGGTTTCTGCCGTCATCGATGAAATCTGCTTCACCATCGCCGCTGTAGCAAACACCCGCTGAACTAGGGTATGTGTTCGAACCCTTGTGATGTATATTTAACTCCGATTCCTAGCACGAGGAAAATGCCATGATTCTTGCCACGAATGAAATCGATCTATCCAGCTAAATCTTCCTTAGGCCTAGATTGATTCGAAAATTTTAGGGTTAGCTCTCCGCAGAACTCATCTCGGACCGACCGAATCATAGAAATCGGTCTCACCGATTTGGCTTAGGCCATTGCACATGCGCTTTTCAGTCTGACCGGAAATTGCAAATCGGTGTGACCGAGTTCAATTCTCTATGAAACCCTAGAAATCTCGGTGCCACCGAACTGTGACTCGGTCTGACCGAGATCACTAGTTTAGGTTCCAAATGTTGCTTTGGTATCACCGAGTTTATCAATTCGATAGCTCCGAGATCATTTCTGTAGAGAACTAAAACTAAGATTTTTGACTCATTTGTTTTGCAAAACCTCTATACTTTGTGATGCTCATCTACTCTACCAGATCTATATCTATTCACTGGGTTTGCTGTCATCTTGCCTGCCAGGATGTCTGAACAGAGTGACAACCAGAACAGATCTGAACAGCAAGAGCATATGAGTGAGGGCACTAGTCCCTCAAGCAGCTATGATGACGGCTGCAGGAGCATACCTAGTAACTTGCCCAAGGCAGCCACTAGAGCAAGGAAGAAGAGAACCTCAGATTCTGAAGATGAAGATTATGTTGCAGCTAAGGATGAGGCCATCTCAAAGAGGAAAGTGGTGAAGAAGGAGTTTGGCACTGCTGCATCTACAAAGCCTGGCATGAAAAAGAAGTCACCAACTAGGAGAATCCCAACATCCAAGCCAAGAAAAGTTGCCAGGGGACAGACCATGAAATTCACTATAGAATCAGATGATGGTGAGGTAGCTGGTGATGACAACAAGAAGAAGAGGGCAAGAACCACTACAACAAAAGTTCTTGGAAAGTCAACTATGGCGAGAGATCCATCTGATGAAGAGGAAGGGGATGCTGCACCAGCACCTAAGGCACAAAAGCTCATGGGAGATGCAATCAAGTCAGGGGCTGCTCCTAAGCCCAAACCTGCTCCCAAAGCTACTGCTCGAGCCACCAAGTCTACACCCAAGAGAAGCACAAGAAACATCCCTGCTGAAGAAAAGAACAAGGCCCCAGTACCTGAAGCTGAAGAAGAAGAAGCTGAAGCCCAAGTGCTGAGAAAGCTCAAACCAAAGATCCCAGACCACAATGACACTCATCCAGTGGCAGATGACATGAGCATCAGGAAGGATGCAGGTATGAGACTTTGGAGGAAGAACGACCCTTATGCTGTGAGAAGGAGAACCGTTGTGGATTACAGGTTCCACACTAAAGAACAATAAGACTTTTATGAGACCATTCTGCTTGACAAGAAGCCAATTGTCTGTGACATGAGATGGATTGACTGGACATACATCAGAGAGAATGAAGATCACTTCCCAGGTGTATATGATAGTTTCAAGGCTTGTGGAGTTGACAAGTTTGTTTGCCAGAAGCTCACTAAGTGGAATGATGAGCTCATGCAATTCTACTCCACTACTCACTTCTATCCAGATGGCAGGATAGTATGGCTGTCAGAAGGTACTAGGTACCAATCAATTGTTGATGAATGGTCCAAGTTGATAAATGCCCCAACAGCTCATGAGGATGACTTGGATGTGTATGCCAAGAAGAAGAAAGACCACAACTCAATGGCAAGTATGTACAAGGCAATTCCTGATGAAGCCCTTGAAACTCATAAGTTTGGGTTAGTAAAGTACTTGTTGTCTGGTCTGCCTACAATCAACACCAGCCTGAGGCATACTCTTTTGCCGAAGTCTGGAGATCACATGATGATAAGAGGACATTCAATCAACTTGCTGCACATTCTTGATGTCCCTCAAAAGTTCAAGGCGATGAGTCTGATTGTAGAGACAATCAAGAGGACAACTGCAGATCAGAAGAGGTCTTGTGGGTATGCTCCACAAATTCAAGTGCTCATCAACTCAAAGATGGGCACAAGCACTTATTTGTTGGACAAGGAGCACTTACCTCTCAAGCCAAATTTTGAGGATAACACAGTGGTCATCGATGAGAATGATCCTTCATCAGTGCAAGCACATGAGAAGAGAGCAAAGGCAAGGGCAAAGAAGGTTGCAAAGATGCCAAGTGCAGAAGAGGCATCTCAGGTGTTCCTAAAGAGCAAACAAGATCAACTTGGATTTATGATCCAATCCACCTTGAGGATTGAGAAGGGCTTGGCCACCCTGACTCAAAATCAGGAGAGTTTGGAGAGAATCATTGAGAAAAAATCTATGATCTTGATGTCAAAGTAACTGAGATTCGGTCAGCCGTAGAGCAGATCCAGGAGGAAGCAGAGGAGAAGAAAGGAAAGACAACAACATATGTTTTTCAGCGAGTGCGTGTGCCATGAGGTTAGAGGTCTGATGCAGTGTCTGTTCCTGATACTGGAGCAACCACATCTGCACCAGCAGCCACAACTTTAGTGCCACCTCCAGCAGCCACTCCACCTGCTCCAGCTACATCAACAAAAGCCTTCGTCCTGGGAGTCATATCTACACCACCTCATGGAGACCAAGCTTGAGAGACGCATAGCACTATGCATATTTGAACTTTTTGGTAACTTGTTGCCGAAGGGGGAGAAATATGTATAGATCATAGTCTTCCAGAGAGAGAGGGAGAGAGAGAGAGAGTTGTTTTTTTGTCTCTCTTGCACTTTATTTGGTTGAACTTTACTGTATGCTTGCTTGTTACATTATGTCTTTTGTGAGATACTTGGATGATCATGGGTTTGATCATATGCTACTTTAATGTGTGTTTGAATGATATCATCTCTTATATCCATATATGATCATTCACTTTGCTTGGTGATGAGTGCATGCTTTTAATTGTTATCATTTTGAGCACTCCACCAAGATGTATGTGACATGGAAGAGTGACCCATGGTCCTAACAGATTGTGCATTTGCAGTCCAAAGCAAATTTTAAAAAGTGCACAAATTTAGGGGGAGCTCTTGCTTATCACATACTTCTCAAAGCGACAATGTATTTCAATCTTATTATCATTTGTCGAAGCTTTGATCTATATGTTGTCATCAATTACCAAAAAGGGGGAGATTAGTGCAACTATCCCTAGGTGGTTTTGGTAATGATTAACAACATATAGCTCATTGAACTAATGCTATTTCAAGATAAATATTTCAGGAAAGTTCAATGATTGGCATGGCATGGATTAGGAATGTGGACCCCTCAAAATGCTAAGGACAAAGGATTGGCTCAAGCTCTAAAGTTCAAGACTCTACATTTTACTTTTAGTGATCCGAGATCACATTGAGCCCATAGGAAAGCTAATACTATTAAAAGGGGATGAGGTGTTGCTTAATGGCTTGCTTGCTCTCAAAGTGCTTAGTGATATGCTCCAAAGCCCTCAACCACTTTCTCATATCCACATATGTCCCAAACCAAAAGTCAAACTTGGCCCCACCTATTTGATCTATCCGGCGCCACCAAGTTCATTTGACATAGCCACTGCCAGAAACCCTAGTCACTTCCAACTAACCGATAGGGATCTCGGTCTCACCGAGATAGGATTGCAAACTCCCTGTTTTCCTTCATAATGTTTCGGTCTAACCGAGATGAGCGATCGGCCCCACCGAGTTTGCAATGCAAACTCCCTGTTTCCTTTTCGTAACATTTCGGTCCCACCGAGACGAGCGAATCAGTCCCACCGAGACGAGCGAATCGGTCCCACCGAGTTTGTGTGACCAACTCTTTGGTTAGCTTATTACCAAAGTCGGTCCCACCGAGTTTGTGTAATGGGTCAAACTGAGATTACGTTATGCCCTAACCCTAATGATATCGGTCCCACCGAGTTGACATGTCGGTCCCACCAAAATGCCTAAGGGTCATATTATGAACTAAATCAGTCCGACCGAGTTTTCTGATTCGGTCCCACCGAGTTTGGTAAATTATGTGTGACGGTTAGATTTTGTGTGGAGGCTATATATACCCCTCCACCCTATCCTCATTCGTGAGGGAAGCCATCAGAACGTGCCTACACTTCCAGCATTCATTTTCTGAGAGAGAACCACCTATTCATGTGTTGAGACCAAGATATTCCATTCCAACCATATGAATCTTGATCTCTAGCCTTCCCCAAGTTGCTTTCCACTCAAATCATCTTTCCACCAAATCCAATCCTATGAGAGAGAGTTGAGTGTTGGGGAGACTATCATTTGAAGCACAAGAGCAAGGAGTTCATCAACAACACACGATCTATTACCTTTTGGAGAGTGGTGTCTCCTAGATTGGTTAGGTGTCACTTGGGAGCCTCCGACAAGATTATGGAGTTGAACCAAGGAGTTTGTAAGGGCAAGGAGATCGCCTACTTCATGAAGATCTACCCTAGTGAGGCAAGTCTTTCGTGGGCGATGGCCATGGTGGGATAGACAAGGTTGCTTCTTCATGTACCCTCCGTGCGTGGAGCCCTCCGTGGACTCGCGCAGTCGTTACCCTTCGTGGGTTGAAGTCTCCATCAACGTGGATGTACGATAGCACCACCTATCGGAACCACGCCAAAAACATCCGTGTCTCCAATTGTGTTTGCACACTCCAATCCCATCCCTTTACTTTCTTGCAAGTTGCATGCTTTACTTTTCGCTGCTCATATACTCTTTGCATACTTGCTTGAACTGTATCTTAATTGCATGACTTGTGCTAAGTTGCTAAAATCTGCCAAGAACTAAAAATTGAGAAAAGGCTAGATTTAATTTGTCAAGTAGTCTAATCACCCCCCCTCTAGACATACTTTCGATCCTACACTCACCTAGTTGTATATCTAGACAACATACTTTGATGCAAAGTTTAATTTGGTAAAGAAAAGCTAAAAATTGTTAGTTGCCTATTCACCCCCCCTCTAGTCAACTATATTGACCCTTTCAATTGGTATCAGAGCCTCGTCTCTTAATTAAGGGCTTTGACACCATATACGGTGAGGAGGAGCACCCCCGGTGTGAATCCTTCCTCGTCTACGGCTGATGGGGGATCCCCGGTCTCACGAGAGGAATTCAATGTGGCTTTGGACACATTGAAAACCTCCATAATGACCGAAGTCAAAGGCATGTTCAAAGAGTTTCTTGAGGTCTTAAATTATCCACCGCACCTTTGGAAGTGGCTGCTCCCACTAACAAGGTGGCGGATGTCAACTCCGATAAGGGGGAAGCTTCTAGTGATAAAGTTCCTTTATCTAGTGGTAGAAATGGTAGCGGCATCTTTGCCAATGTTGAACCACCTCTTACTTATGGAGGACCGGTTCCCTCCACTCATCTCTCCCTAATCTCTCCCTAATAATAAAGCACGGATTGGGTCTCCGGGTTCACCGTCGCTGCGTTTTTGCAAACAAGTCCCTCATCTTTTATGAAATCAACCCGCACTCCATATGGGCATCATCAACCGGGTAGAGGAAAAAACACGTCGTCGTTGGTCTCGCACACGAAGGAGCAGTCCGTCTCCAACACGAACACGAGTGCGAACTAAAAAAGTCTATCTGTCGCTTATTTTCCCCTCATCCCTGTCTCTTCTGATCTCTCTCACCTCTCGTTGCTTTCCGCCGTCGACTGATTCCGAAAAGCGCCGCGCTCGACGCAGGCGTGCTCGCTGCCGCCGCCGCCGCCGCCGCGCCCCCGTCCCCCTCTCCCCGGTGCCCGTCCTGTTTCCACCATCGCCAAATCCGGACGAGACCGGCAGGATCCGCCGCATCTCACGCCCGCCGCCCGCCGTGGCTTTCGGCGGCATCGGGGGCGCCGGTCCGCCCCCGCTCCTCCGGGGCTGGCAGAACGGCGGAGCGACGCTCTGGTCAGGTTCCTCTGCTTCGAGGGCGGCGCGTGGGCTGATGTCGAGGGCGAGGCGGCTGTGCCTCTGCGCCGGGCGTTCCTGGATGGGAGGGTGGTCGCAGAGGCCGCGTATGGCGGCAGGGAGTTCCTGTTCGACTTCTTGTGGATGGTGCGCATCGACGCTGGCACCGCCGAGGTGGTCGCCATGGGCTGGATTGACCGCGGGGCCTGCTTCTTCCCTGTGCCAGAAAGCGGGAGGAAGAGGAAGAGGGGCGAGCATGAGCTGGGGGACGGGGCATCGTCCGAGGTGGATGAGAGGTCCGACGAGAGCAGCGACATGGTGGAGTCCTCAATCCAGCCTAATCTCCTGCCACTCTCAAGCACTCCCCGTGCAGCAGGCCTGTAGGCTGCCATGGCAAGGCTACATCCATGCATTCGGTACTGCTATCTCCCCCCCTCTCTCCTGATTTGCCTCTTCCATTCTCTCATTTGATTTAATCCCTTGAGCATATTTTCTTATGTATGCCTACAACATGCTAGGTGATTGTCTGATCTACCATGTGATTTGCGGTTTATGCGAAGTCATGAAATCTGGTCTGGATAGTGACATGATTTACTCTGTTTGATCAAACAGGTAGAAGCCGAAGCTGTTTTACTTTAATCTGATGAAGTCCGTGCTGCTATAAGCTAGGAAATCGAAAAATTCAACATTGGCAAGCTGGTCTTGTGCTCTTTGTCTAAAAGCATATTCTGAAAGCGAGGTTCTTATTGTGGATGTTTCAGCGTCAACCTGAATTTTCTTTAACCTACTACAGAAAGACCTTCTAGGGTGATTAGCTGCAGTACTGTGACAAATAATCAAAAAAGATCATTGTCTTCTCATTTAATATTCTAGCTGCCGGCCAAACATTGAAGCTTGCACTACAACTACTTGATTACAAGTTTTATGTGAATTTTTTTGTACAGCTTGCACAAACTCAGTGAGATCAGGAATCATCATCTCTCACATTTTTTCTCTTCAAAGGGAGGTGTCATCTCCTACATTTTTTTCTCAGAATCAACCATGTTTCTAATCCTAACCAGAAAGTTTCCATCGCTCGGCTCCTGATGGCATGATGCCTCATTTAAATTCTCTTATGTCATGGTGTTTGTATTCAGAAAATTAATTTATGATGCCTCATTTAGATTCTCTTATGTCATTGTGTTTGTATTCAGAAAAATAAGGCATGCTTATCTTATCTCGGTGTGTTTGTGCTCAGAAAATTAATTTGCTTATTTTTGCTTTTTGAGGGCTATAACAATAGATTTCATTTTTGAAAATCTGCTTCTTCCCTGTTCCAGAGAGCGGGATGAAGAGGAAGAGAGGCGAGCCTGAGCTGGAGTACGGGGCCTCGTCCGGGGTGGATGAGAGGTCCAACGAGAACAGCGACAAGATGCAGGGCCAGCTTCTAGCCGCTGCGCGCGGCGCCGACGGGGGCAATGCCAAGTTCGCGTGGTATGGCGCTCCATCGGTGGATGTGGCCGCGGCGGCGGTGGAGCACGGGTTCGGCAGGATGAACAACCGGGTCCTTTTCCATCGCGCGCACGGCGACGACGTCCACCTCTTGCCGCCTCGGTCTCCTTATGCCAGGTCAGGTCAGAGTTCTGAATTTGTGGTTTTGATCGATGGCAAGCATGAATATAGGCATATAGCTATAGGATAATTTATCAGACACAGTTACCAATTCAGGATCTGTTCCAAATTGCATTCATATTATCCCTCCGTCCCATAATATAATTGATTCCATGTTATTTTAGCCTTTGGTTTCTATATCTTGATTCATACTCCTAGCTCAAAAATTATGGGGAAACAATTTTGCATGAACGACAGTATTAGTTTATCTATGAATGCAGTAATTTGATTGGGTAATGGTTTGTGGAAGGGAGGAATACGAGCAAAACTAAATCATGTTTCCTGCTACCTAGAGTCCGGGTGATGAAATATGTTCTGAATGTTCTGTGAAGCAGTGCATAAAGGAACTTACGAGTATGAAATCATTTTTATGCAGCGCAATGCTAGCAAATGCAGATGAGAACGGCGAGGCGCATATCATGTTGTGCCGTGTTCTGTTGGGCCGGCCAGAGGCCATCCCGGCCGGGTCCTCCAAGCTCCACCCCACCAGTGACAATTATGACAGTGCCATCGACAACATGCAGAACCCACAGTGGTATGTTGTTTGGGGCAAGGACATGAACATGAGGATCCTCCCAGAGTACGTCGTCAGCTTCAAGTGTCCCAACCTCCATCAGATGCAAGGTTAGTGAGTGCTCCGTCTGAATTGGTGTTGTAATTGTTCCGAGATGTGCCTGGATCTCATGTTATTATTCGTTGAAATTTTGGGTTTCAGGATCATCGGGAGCGAACTCCACGCTAAAGAAGCCTTCGCCGGTGGCTCATGACATGTTTCCGACGCTTCTAGCAGAGATCCAGTGGTTCATGCCATCTTCCAAGCTGCAGACATTGCAGGGGACCTACAATTGCTTCAAGGTAAATTGGTGGGGGTGCTTATTAGTATAGGGTGTGCCAATATAATAGCAATTACGGAAAGAAATCTAGAGAATTGGTCTCTGGCAGGGGGACTCTTGAGAATGGAAAACGGGGGAAGGGAGATGAGTTTGGGTGTCTTTTTTTATATATAGAAAAAGAGAGTGTGTTTTATCTGTAAGTGAAGTGTGTACGTGAAGTGCTTTTTATTGGCTAAGCCTAAATGATGAAAAAAATAAAAAGAATCTTCCCAACCAAGCAACAAACTCTATTGATAAAAATCAACATAGTAAAAATAGTTTAAAAAATGTACATAGTTATATATTTATTCACACTTTCTAAAAACTGGTCAAATTTTCCTTAAAAACCAAAATAAAAAGTATTCACAATATTTAAAAAACATTCAAATAATGTTCTCCCTAAAAAAATCGAGTTTTAATAAAACATTCACTTTTAAAAACAAAGAAATATTCAAGTTTTTCAGAACAAAGTAAAAAATAAAAATTGATTCACAAACTATTCCAAACTAATCTTCCATCAGATAAAGAACGCTAAGAGGGCTTTTTAACGTGCAAACTTCAGACTCTGAAAATAATAATTAATGCAATTTTATTACAAATGTTAAACTATAGTGCATAATATCACATGGATAAGGATGTATATAGATGGATTTTAAAGTGAGATTCACCCATTTCCACCGTTTGTAGTCCATATTGAAAAATCTTCTAAGACTTTATTTAGAAACGGATGGGGTACTTTGTTTGTAGTCTTTGTACAACCTGCTTCGTTCAGAAGAATGTTCTATCAAAGCAACCATGTCTGATATGTTCACATGAATTCTTTCATGTGGCTGTCCCTCACATTCCTTTGCTTTCAACTATTCCAGCCAGCTGCAATGAAGTCCTCCATAGAGAAGGGTTTGCAGAAAATGATCTTGGCATCCAGATAAGCAGGTCGGGGTCAAAGCCGGTGCCCGGGGGATTTCAATGGATCACCAACACGAGAAACTGAAATGGCAGGACCAGAAAAGATGGTCCCAGGTCTCACTGCAGCCGGATGTGCAAGAACACATCAATGATCATCTGTGAGACTGTGACACTGGAATTTTGTTGATGGAGCATTACCTCTGCTATTTAGCTTCTAGAGTGCAATGACTTGTATGTCCAACTATAACAGCTAGCAGCATGGTTTATCCCCTTCTGGTTGTACAATTTCTCTAGAGTGATGGCATAGGAAGAGCATGTGTATATGTTGAGGTTAGTCTTCTGATACTAATGCTCCAGATGTTCTTTGTAAACTAATGCTGCAAGTGTTTGTTTGGTACAAGACAAATAGTGTCCCAATTTTTACGAAAATGTGAATTAACTTTTACTAAAAATAAGAAATTACCAAAATTAACCTAATTATCGATGTTTATTTAAATTGGACATAAAAATGATGCATAATGGCACATGAAGCAGATTGTGCCCTTTTTTTGCCCGGTGCAACGCACGGGCATTTGTACTAGTCTCTCCCTAATTTAATAATAAAGCACGGATTGGGTCTCCGGGTTCACCGTCGCGCCCTTTTTTTAAAAAGTCCCTGTTGTTTTAGTTATTTAACCCGCAGTCGTTGTAATAAGTCAACCCGATGAGAAAAGAAAAGAAAAGAAAAAACCAGCCACTCGCCCTCCCAATCCTCTCGACCTCCGGCGTGGCAACACCTCCCGCACCGGCCCCAGCGCGCCGCCACCTCCCGCCCCGCCCCATCTTACCGATGCATTCGGGCAGAGCACCGCCGCCGCCGCCAGCCACTCGCCCTCCCAATCCCATCTCGAACTCCATCGCGCCGCCACCTCCCGCCCCGCCCCATCTTACTGATGCGTTCGAGCAGGGCGCCGCCGCCGCCGCCTGGGGGCGCTCGACATCGCCGTGCCGCCGTTCTGCTGGCTTCGCCGGAACTCCATTTGTCAGCATCTTCTCCACCCCTTGGTGATGAGCGGTTGAGCAAAGGAGCGGTGTCAGGCGCCGCCGCGCGTACATGCCGCGTTTGTGCGAGAGTGGGGACGGGCTGACAGGGGATGTGTACTTGGTTGGGGAACAAGAGAACGCGAAGCTAGGAGCAGGGGCCGATCGATAGGCAGCACGAGGACCTCGACAGTGCGGCGGTTCCTACTGGTTCTACATGTTCCTCTCTCTGCCTATCCATTACAAGCATAGAGGTGAATTCATGGTTGTTTGCTTCTTGGCCTAGCTGTTGTATTGATACGTGATTTAAAGTGCAGGGTTCTGAGGAAATCGGGATAAAATCTTGGTTGTCAGAGTTCCCTTGGAACTGCGCAGAAGATGGGGTGATGGATTCAGTGTCAAGATTCAATGAATATCCATCTGTTCGTGACCTGCTTGTTCACCCACTACTACCACAAGCAATGTATTTTACTTTTCTTGATGCAGCCCCAGAAAGGAATTATGGTTGGTTTAGTTCATAGAAAGATATCATAAAATCCTTTTTGTTTACATACTAACCGAATAATATGAAGTATTTTAGTTCTCATGGTAATAGACAAGCAACTTCAGTAGTATTTGATTGGAGTTTTTGTTTTTAAGTATATGTTTGGTCAAGATTCAACTTTCTTTATGTCCATGTTTTGCTGGTATAGTGCATCATCAAGCTTTGTTTTTATATGATGACATTGTGTAAATGAGCATATGGATGAGGAAAGTATTCTGAGCGCAGATGATCGCCGCCGCCGCCGCCTCCGACAACATGTGAGCCGCCTAATCGAGCGAGGACTCGCCGCTCATCCTAAGAGGACTCGCCGCTCTTCCATGCCGCCGCCGCTGCAACGCGGCGTTGTTCCAGCACCAAATCGCAGGTTTTTGCCGGTGCCTATTTACTTGCCCTTCGTCTACATAGTTGTGCGCAAGCTTCTGGCCTTAATATAGACTTTTGAAAACATTATACTTCTTGCCTGCACATTACTAGAAACATAATTACACTGCGTAGATTTAGCGGATTTACATAATACTATTGTCTCAGTAAAAAAATATTTTTCAAGTTCAAATTATATGCTGGCTTCAGATTATTTTCTTAAAAACCAAGAGCTCTTTTGGGGTTTGCAGTGGTGTGGTTTACAAGAGGTAGCCACGGTTCTTCAAAAAATTTAAGTGTTAGCAAAAGGAGTGGAACAGATCGAACTGAAGCTATTTTATTTAATATTGTCTACTTCTACTTGAACTTTGATGGGAATCTGATGTAACCATCCCGCAATCTGAAAATACTGTATGATGCAGAGAGAAAATTTCTGTTTACATGTAAGTGCGCTTAGCTCTGCTTACATTTCTCTATGGCGGCAAAGTTCAAGCAGTTGTAAGTAGTATACAAACATACTTTGCTCACAGTATAATCATCTGATGCAATGTGATAGTTCAAGCAAAATTTCTTCACCTATAAAACAAATTATGTTACTTCTCTTTGTGTAAATCTTGGATTTCTTGATCTTCTGAAAATGACTTTATTTCAGCAAGTGTAATTTGAATTTGTAATCTTTTTAAATATAGATGCATCTTTGCAAATCCAACAAAGTGGTGGGAATATCTACAACATGAAGTTTCTCAAGCTGATAGCCATTCTTCTGCATGTTTGTGCATGATCATGGTGCACATATATTTAATAGGGAAGGTCTTCTGCTATCACTATGAATGGTTTTTGCTGTTGTGTAAGTGATTTCTTAAGTGTTGTGTTGTAACACTTTAGAGTAAAAGAATAATTATGTATGAAGAATAATGTTACCGAGTCATGCAGAATTTGACCTTAGTTCTGACCAAATTAATCTTTATTTGTTTGCCAGGTTGTGTGTCAAACATTACTTCATGTTGTAGTCCATTTTTTCCTTTCAAAAGCCACATTATGCAATTTGGCTTTATAAGAAGTTTCACTTTATTATTAGTGGAGAACGGGAGATAAGGAAAGGGAAGGGGAAAACAGTAATTCTAGCAACTAGCCATTGTTCCGTGGCAAAACACAGGTGTTTGTTCTATTATGTCCATCAGAAATCTTTACGGAGGAGTTGGGACTGAGTGAGTGACATAGATTTGCTTGAGGTCACAAATTCTTTTCTGCTGTTACATGCATCTTACTTGAATTTTTTTCTTCAAGTTCTTCCTGTTTTCCCATATCCTCTGCTCTATAGAAGCTGCTACATCAAATTAAGTAAGTGCATCCTTCTTTTTTGTCCAAGTTTGTTCTATTCTATTACTCAGAAGTCTGTACAAGACTGAGAGAGTGAAGCATATTTGCTTGAGATTTGAATACTTTTTTGATGTTGGGTTTGTACGCTATACGGTTTGATTAATGAAAACTGATAAAAGTAGTGGCAAACACTTGATTGAGTAAGCTACTGGATTTTACCAGTAATACACAGTAGTTTCTTGCAATATTATCTGCATGACAAGAAACACCCATATTTGATTTTGCTCTGTGATTGGTTCAAATATCACTTTTTGGCTAAAGCTGATTGGATACGAGTAGTAGTGCCAACAGTAATAAGTTAAAATATGATTTTATCATGGCTCTAAATTTTATTGCTGATGATTTGTTTCAGGATATTTGGAGAGGCTATTTGCACCATAGTTCAAGACAGATGATAGAGTACAAGCTAGGCAACTCACTTATATTGGTACTTGTTTAAATGGTTATCTATTCTGCCGGCATATTCACATGCCATATTAATTTCAGAAGAACAATTTCTAATTTGTGTTGTGCTTGCATGCATTGTTATGTTTAAAAAGAAAATTCCAAACAAAAACAAATATAAAGTCACAGTTTGTATTTACGCACTGGATAGTTTCAATCGCGCTAAATTAAACGAAGGCTTTCAGAATAAATTGTGGCCTCTAAGCTTGTGTGTAGTCAATTACTAAATGTGTAATATCAGCACATATTAGCACGACTATTTCTTAAGTGCAGCCAGCCACCAATTTCATTTGATTTGAATTAATATATTACTTATATACTCATTTAGATATTTATTTATGTCCTCGATGGATTGATTTGAACGCCGCAATTTTATTAACCCGTTGCAACGCACGGGCCCTTTTGCTAGTTAATAATAAAGCACGGATTGAGTCTCCGGATTCACTGTCACAATACGCTTCTTTCCGTAAATTTACGCTTTCAGTTTTTTCCATCTATATTATTTTCCACATCCGAGGTGGTACTATTTTATATGCGTATCTCTCTCTAATCTTTACCTACTAATAAAACAGTGATGGCTACTAATAAGCACGTCGCCCTGAGCCTCTGCCTGACCACTTTGGTGGGCCTCTGTCTGGGCTGCGTCCGCGGTTCAGAAGCCCGACGAAGCCGACAGGCACGTACGTTGTGGGCGTAATCTCCTCCCGTGATCGATCGTGTTTTCTTTACCGAGTCCACGTCTGTCTTGTGCTGCCCTCTCCCGTTCGATTCAAACTCTTCTATGATCTTTTTCTATAAAATCAAATCCATCGAAAGTAAGAAATTTTCTTCGCTATCGGTCCTCCATGACTGACCCGCCGAAGAACTCTTCGCTCTCACTTTCCGTCCATGGCCGACGCCTCAGGATCGACCAGCTGGGCTTAGGGGAAGGTTGGATTCTGCGGAGGCGGACATGCAGCAAACGAAGACGTCGGACAGGAGGTGTACAGAGGGACCGATCCCACCGGGTGGTTCATCGAGTGTTGTCATCCCTCGATCAACCCGACCTTGGGCGCTATCTCTGCGGCCGGCTGTGGTGGGTCTCCTAACCTTGCGTGTCGACCCGTTGATGGCTGGTGGGAGATCGCTTCGTCGAGTTGCTCGCCCGCCTGCATGGGCCACGTCCACTCCAACCCGGTTTTCTTCTCTGCACGGAGGAAGCCGCAATCGACCATCATGGCAGGTCTTACCCTCGGTCAAATCCGGCGGTGGCACCCGAGGAAACTGCAATCGACTCCATGTTTAGGACTTTAGGTACGGCCGCTACAGTCGCCGGGTGGAGAAGAACTGTCAGTTGGCCTACCTCTGTTGCGGCGTGCACCGCCACGCCAAGAAGCCGACCACCCACATTGCGACGGCCACCCCGGTGCAGGAAGAATCCTCGAGCGAGGAGAACTGGTGTTCCCTGAGAACGTTAATGGCAGGGGAAGCCGGTGGCGTACATTAGTCGCCGCGGCAACGAGTCCAGTCTCCAGTGCAGACTATGAGATGAGCGACACCAGAACGGCTGATAGGCCTGATACTGCTACGAGTCTATGACATGGAAACGAACAAGTAGTATGGCTAGGGCAACGAATCCAGTGCAGGCGACGCGCCCCAAGCCCCCGGACAACAATTCCAGGTATGGTCGCCCGAGCAGAGGTGTTCGGGTGGTACGGGGTAACATGCGTCTGTTCCCGGATACAAGAACAGGGGAATAAGTTGGACAATGGGTAGTGGAGCAGCAGAATATCGACGACCTCCGGTTGATGCGTCCTCAGTTTGTGCGAAGGGCCACTCATCGCTTCATCTACTGATTCAGTGGAGTCAGCCGACACTGAAGGCGCATAGAGGCTATTTTTATGATTTTTGTTCTCGGCACTTTCTCTCAACCTGTGCAAATTCTGGCCATGGTGGCTGCCATGTTTGTTCTCACGCAGACTGATCTCCTAAGATTTGTGGTGCAGAAGCAGCTAAATAGGGCCGGTGGCGCGCTGCACGTCATAGACGGAAGAAGCAAATACAAGGCTACAGTTGAGCCTGTTCAACAATGGTTCGTGCTCTCATTGTGCAAATGTCGCACGCGGTGTCTGTCAGCCAACGCACATCGAGTCCCCTCAGCATAAATAAATCGAGAGAAAGAAGTTTGCAACCAGCAGGTGATATTCCTCATCTTCTTTCATTTTTTTTGCTTGACTTTCATTGGGGATTAGCAGCAATTCCAAGTTGTGGAACAATATAGCAATCAGTCTCACCTTAATCTCCTGTCCTTCTCCTTTCTTGCTTCAAGTTTATGTATCAGATGCATGTCATATGTTCCAATAAATAATGCTTAGGGAAGTACTAATGGCATGGAGATAGCAGAATAATCAATCTAAATAATTCGGTGATATATATAGGCAAAGAAATACATGCATCTGAAACAAGATCGGCATATATAGTGCCCTGACTGTCAGCGTAAGTTGTTCCTATTTATATTACTATGATGCAATTGTCATGTATTTGTTGTTTATTATTGGCCAAATGCTTCTTACATTGAATATAAATATGGTGATACTCAAGTGAAATAATTGTTTTTTTAATGATTTAATAGAAAACCTATTTAACTTCAAGATCATTCGGTGTATTTTTTTCATATTAATAGATTTTGATATACTTGGAAGTTTCAATGTGAAAAGGAAAAACTAAATTCGAGTAAGTAGTGAATACTTCTTTCTTTCTTTCATGCGAGTAATTTTAGATACTCAGACAACCGATGGTATTATTAGACTATAGGACACTTTGTTTTAACCTAGAATCATTGAAAGGGCTCTAGGAATGATATGTTTGTATACAACCGTGGGAGGTTTAACTTTTTATTGTGTTGCAAAAAATGGATCACGATGTATTTTTTAATCATTAATGGTGAGGTAGAGCACCACCGGAATTGAGTGTTTTGGAATCAGATAAATGACGATCCAGATTTTCGAATTGGCGTATGAAAAAGAGGGTCAATCAGCTATTATTTTCTCCCGTTGCAACGTATGGGCATGTTTCCTAGTTTAAATCATACGAGTTCTCCTCCTAAGATTGTGAAAAATTAGGATTTTGACTCTTGGGTCTATCGCTTTAAACGTCATTTAAACCATGTTAATACTAATCTTTGGAGAATTATTGAGCAAGGTTTCTATCTGCATGACCCAAGAATCTTTACCCCGAGAGAAGCCGCGGATCATCAATTCAATGAGAATGCCCTCTTCATCATCCAAGATGCAATTCCATCTGAAGACATTGCACATGTCCATCCATTCACCGTGGCCAAGGAAGCTTGCCACCATGTTCTTTCTCTTTACAAGGAAAGCGCAAGCATTCAACGCTCCAACTGTGAAGTGGTGCAAGATGAAGCTGATGAGTTTGCAATGAATGAATATGAAGAACCTCGTGAGCTTTACCAAAGATTAACCACTCTCGCGGTCTCTCTCCGATATCATGGGAGCAAGGATACGGATGATAATTGGATCAAGCGCAAATTCCTCAAGGCCATGATGCCTTACCACAAGGCCATGTCCTCCGTCATCCGTCAAAGGCCGGACTTCCACACCTTGTCCTCAAGTGAAGTATTGGATGAGTTTGTGGCGATGAGGATCTTGGACAAGATCGCCGATAATGTGGTGTTGCGTTCTCAAAGAGCAAAGAAGCCCAACCTTGCCTTGAAGTCCAAGGCTAGTGTAGACGAGGATGAAGAGGAAGATGAGGAGAGCAACCCCTAAGATATGAAATATGATTATCATGAGCACATGGCTCTTGCTTCAAGGCAATTTTGGAGCAAGAAGAACTCAAGGCCCAATTTCAACAAGAACAACTCAAGTGGCTTCAAGGGCAAGCAACATGTGAGAACATATTACAATTGTGGCAATATGAGCCATTTTGCTGTGGAGTGCCCTTACGAGAAGCGGGAAGACAATGGTGGCAAGCTCATCCAAAAAGAAAAATCCAAGTCCTTCCCTAACAAGAAAAATTCACCAAGAATACTCCGACCAAAGGGTTGGTGGCACAAGAAGAATACAATGAGGATGATGATGACGATGAAGATGGTGAAGCCATGGCCATGGCCTCCGTTGCCATTGCCACAACTCCATGGGTGTCTCTCTTCGATTCACCCAACGAGAACATCACCGCCAAGTGCCTCATGGCCAAAGCCACCAACAAGGTAACACCCAACATCAAAACTACCATCATTACTAATCCTTCCTTGATGGATTGCATCGATGAAAGTGAGGGGTCTAATGAGGAAGTAAATGAATTTGAGTATTTTATGAGTAAGCTCAAAGGCAAATCCAAGAAGCACTTCGTTGCTCTCTTGGAACAACTTGGTGAAGCCAATGACATGATCGAGGCTCATGAAGAAACCATCTCTAAGATGAAAGGTCATAGTCGTGACTACGCTGATGAGATATAGGATCTCTCTAATGCGCTTGAGGAAGAGTGTGTTCATCGTTTGGCTCTTGAGGAGTCACACAACGATGACCATGCTAAATTAAAGAAAGATCTTGATCATGCACTTGTCGTATCTCGTGTGCTCGATTCCGAGAAGGCTAAACTTGGGGTTGACCATGCTAGACTCAAAGAGGAGTTTGATATACTTGACAAGGCTCACAAAGTCTTGAAGGGTGCTCATTCTAGCCTCAAGGAGTCTCATGATCAACTCCAAGTGAAGCGAACCAAGGAGAAAGTCACTTTTCCTCATATGGTCTTAATTGATAATGCAAATGCTACTAACCCGTGTTGTGAGCATGTGCATCTTGTGGAGGAGAATGCCAAGTTGAAGGAGCAACTTGAGAAAGGCCCTGTGTCTTGCATACAAGGTGAGAAGAATCTCAATGACCTTTTGAGCAATCAAAAGGAAGTTGTGACCAAGGAGGGAGTTGGGTTCGCACCCAAGTCCAAGAACAAGAAGAAGAATGACAAGACCAAATGACCTCCTCCTCTCAAGCAAACTTTTGTGAAGGAGGGAGAGGGTGCTTCTAAGGATAAGAAGAACAATGTGAAGGGTGGTGATGTCAAAAAGGGCAATGCCACCCCTTCCAACAAAGCCGGCGACTTTAACCCTTCTTATGTGTTGTGCCGTGCTAGTGATGGGCATGTGTATGCTAAATTTGTTGGTTCTCCTTATGAGTACATTGAATGGTATATTTGTGTTCCTAAGACCCTTGTTACTAACATCAAAGGATCCATTACAAAATGGGTACCTACAACCAAGCATTGATCTCTTGTAGGTGTTTGCTTCCAGTGGGGGAACATGGTTGCTCGATAGTGGAGCCACAAATCATATGACCGGAAGCAAGGACTTGGTGGTGGACGTGCACAAGATCCCATCTATGCCCACCAATGTCGAGTGGGGGGATGCCTTGTCTTCTAAGGTATTGGGTCTTGGCAAGGTTGTCATTTCTCATGATCTCACGATCGAGAAAGTCATGCTTGTTGAGTCCCTTGCATACAATTTACTTTCGGTTCCTTAACTTGCACTCATGGGTTTTGGCACATTCTTTGATATTGATACCATGGCCCTCTTGTGGAGCAAGACTGTTAAAGTAGCCTTCGTTGGGCATGTCGAGAACGGTCTTTATGTGATTAACTTTTTAGAGCGACCCACTAAGACCGCGACATGCCTAATGGCTAAAGTTGATGTGGGGTGGCTTTGGCATCACCGTTTAGCCCATGTCAATATGAGATCTTTGCAAAGTCTTCTCAAGGGGGACCATGTCCGTGGACTAACAAATGTTAGTTTTGCCAAAGATCGTGCTTGCAGTGCTTGTATCGAAGGAAAGTTACATGAGAAGGCTCACCCTCCCACGACTATCATCTACTCGAAGAGACCCTTGGAGCTCCTTCACATGGATCTCTTTGGGCCTCCATCCTTTGATAGTCTTGGGGTAGAAAGGATTGCTTGGTGATTGTTGATGATTACTCAAGGTATACTTGGGTATATTTCTTCAAGAGGAAGAGTGAAACTCAACAAACTATCATCGACTTTGCAAATGAAGCTCAACGTCAACACGATGCAAAGATCTTGACAATAAGAAGTGACAACAGCACCGAGTTCAAGAACTACACCTTGGATGAGTTTCTTAGTGATGAGGGGATCAAGCATCAATATTCCGCACCATAAACCCCTCAACAAAATGGTGTTGCAGAGAGGAAGAATCAGACATTGATGGATGCGGCAAGGAGCATGATGGCGGAGTTAAAATGTCCTTACAACTTTTGGGCCGAAGCCATCAACACCGCATGTCATGCATCGAATCGGCTCTATCTCCGCAAAGGCTTGAACAAGACTCCATATGAGATAGTCACCGGTAACAAGCCCAACCTCAAGTACTTCCGGGTGTTTAGTTGTAAGTGTTTCATTCTCAATAAAGGTGTTCGTTTGTATAAATTTGAGGCTAGAGCTCATGAGGGCATATTTGTTGGTTATGCTACAAACTCTCATGCTTACCGTGTCCTAAACAAGTCCACGAGACTCATTGAGGAGACGTGTAACGTGGAGTTTGACGAGAATAACGGCTCCCAAGTGGAGCGAAGTGGTACTTGTGATGTAGGTGACGAAATTCCTCACCAAGCCATAAGAAGAATGGGTGTTGGTCATATCCTACCCATTGAGGAACCCCTTGTGGCCGAAGGAGAAAGACAATGCTCCACTCAAGTGGAGCCATTACCGACCCAAGACCCACACGCTTCCGAAGAATAATGTGAATGCCCTCAACCATGTGAACAAGATCAAGGGCAAGATCAACCTCAAGATGGTGGTGAGCCACCAAGTGATGCCCAAGGTCAAGTTCTCCCTTCCGAGCAAATTCAAGATCAAGAGCAAGCTCAAGATCAAGAACAAGCTCAAGACGGCGCTCAAGATGATCAAGTTTCAGCTCCTCTTTTCACACCTGAGGAGGAATTAGAGCGTCGTGTCGCTAAGATTGCATCCAAGCTCACAACCAAAGGTCATCTCATGGAGAATGTGGTTTGAAGCCTAAGAAAGGGGGTAAGCACTCGTAGACAATTAGCAAACTATTGTGAACATCACGCATTTGTTTCTTGTGTCGAACCCCAAAAGGTCTATGAGGCGCTCAAGGATCCGGATTGGCTCAATGCCATGCATGAAGAACTCAACAACTTCGAGCACAACCAGGTGTGGAGATTGGTGCCAAGGCCAACAAGGAATCATAATGTCATTGGAACCAAGTGGATATTCAAGAACAAGCAAGATGCTCATGGGATCATTGTTCACAAGACGACTCGTTTGGTGGCACAAGCACTAGAAAAAAAAGACACATCCATGACATTTTGGGCCGAACGGATTTTTTTTCTGCCATACATATGACACTTCTATGACGATAATTGTGACAAAACCCGGTATCATCATAGATATGGTGGGCTCCTACTTCTATGACAAAAAATCATGACAGAAAATGGGCTTTTCGTCCTGGGCGGGCCGGAGACGTAGCTGCATGACATTCTTTGGGCTGTCCATGATGGAAAAAATCATGGTAGAAGCGAGGGCGAGGAAAATTCGGGGAGTTCCCGGTTACGGTGGGCGGTCGGGGGCCGAGCGATGCGCGTTTCTCTCGTACACGTACGCGCATGTGTGCGAGGCATTGGCTCTAACTGAACCCGAGCGAGGCGTTGGGCTCTAACTAAACCCGAACAATTGCACTGCAGGCTACATGTTACTAAACCCGAGCGATCGATCGATGGTTGTTAACTGAACCCGATCGAGCGATTCCTTCGCTACTGCTGCTAACTGAAACCGATGGATGCTGCCTCTCTGGATGAACAGTGAGCGTTGCGGGGGGGTTGGATGAACAGTGAGCGGTGGCGTTGCCTCTGGATGAACAGGACCCCGTGGTGTGGAGAGTTGGATGAACAGGACAACCCCGTGGAGGGCTGGATGAATCGTAGACGGTGGAGGGGTGCCCGTGGAGGGGTGGTTGAATAGTAGCCGGTGGAGTAGCGCGCGGTGGAGGCTGGATGAACAGGAGCCCGTGGAGGCTGGAGGAGGTCGACGGTAGCCCGTGGAGGCTGGAGGAGGTCGACGGTGGAGATGAACAGTATCCCCTGGAGTCCCGTTTTGCGATACGCCACACCCCTCCTGGTGAACAGGACCCCAGTTTTGACCGTAGCGCTCCAACACAAGTTCGTTTCGTCCGTTTTGCGGTACGCCACACCCCTCCTGATTAACAGGACCCCTGTTTCGACCGTAGCGCTCCAACACAAGTCTGTTTCCTCCGTTTTGCGGTACGCCAGACCTCTCCCGATCAACAGGATCCCGTTTCGAACGTGGCCGGTCGAACACAAGGCCGTTTCCTCTGTTCTGCGGTACGCCGGGCCTCGTTTACATCGCCTGTTCCGTCCAAGCCCTCCCAATGAACACGACGACGCATTCCGTTCCGACCCAGCCGGTTGGCTCCCCATGAACACGACGACGATGTTGTTTCTCCATTCCGACCCAGCCACGTACACAAGCCCTGGTCATACGTATGCGCGAGTAGGCGTTCGAGACCCCGCCCGTATGTACACATACGTGGCCATATTTTCTTTCTTGCACACTGGCCACTGTAAGTACGTGTACATGCTACGCGCCTCTACTAGGACACGTGCGCACCTCTACATCGCCAGTATATATGTACGTACACGTTCGCGACCAGAATGACAATGCTACGTACGCTTCGACCAGGTGGGTCCCGACTGTCACACACTTCCTTGCGTGCGAAGATGTAGTTGGTGGGTCCCAGCAGTCAGGGGGGCGAATCGATTTGTGTTTTTTTTACCCAGACGCACTTCCTTGCATGTGAAGGTGTAGCTGGTGGGTCCCAGCAGTCAGGGGGGAAACATTTTTTTGCGAAATACTGTGGCCCGTCCGGTGGGTCCCCGCTGTCAGGTGGAGGAATAATTATTTTGCACGTAATAAGGAGGTACTTCCTTGTGGCCACCGTGGACCCAGCTGTCAGCCTCTCCAGGCATAGTACTCTTCCGATGGAAGTCGGTCGTTGACCACATTGACCACGCCGCGCCGAGAGCACCACGGCGGTGGACGACGGCGAGGCCTAGGAAGGGGACGACGCGAAGCCGGGAAAGATGCAGCAGTGGATGCCCATGCGTAGAGGAGTACGAGGGTTCACTGGTTCGGCTGCGGTGTGAGGCTGCCGTCGCCGCAGAATAACAGGGGGTGTTGGTGAGTAGAGGGATGGCCTGGGTAGCGGTGGGAGTAGTAGGGAGCGATGAGGCCTCTGCGGTATCACATCCGGCCACGGGAGGCAGGAGCATGCGGCACGACCAGCGCTGCTTTGGGCGGCTGGAGAACGAAGACCAGAGGTTGAAGAAGCACTACTGCTGTTGGATGGACATCATATGGTCACTGGAGTATTGACTAAGTTGAGAAAGCCCTTTGTCCCCGTCAACTTAGTAGGCCCACAAGTCAGACTGCCACTATACTGGGTCCCAGCTAGCAGGGGGGTATTCTTTCTTTTGCGTAATAAGGAGGCACTTCCTTGCGTGCGAAGATATAGCTGGTGGGTCCAAGCTGTCAGCGGCGGTAACATTTTTTTCAGTGGGTCCCAGATTTCAGGTGGAGGAATCATTATTTTGCGTGTAATAAGGAGGCGTAATAAGGAGGCATTTCCTTGCGTGCGGCCGTGGACCCAGCTGTCAGCCTCTCCACGTACAGTCCACTTCAGATGCATGTCGGTCGTTGACCACGGCTACCAGGCCACGCTGAGAGCACCAGGGCGGTGGATGACGGCGAGGCCTAGGAAGGGAACAACACGGAGGCAGGGAAGACTCGGCAGTTGTTTCCCACGCGGAGGGGAGTACAACTGTATGAGGGTTTACTGGTTCGTCTGCCGTCGCCAGAGAATAACAACAGGTGTGGGTGAGTAGAGGGATGGCTAGGTCGGCGATGGGAGTACGGTGGGGCGGTGAGGCCTGTGCGGCAGCACAGCCGGCCGCAGGTAGGAGGGAGCAGGCAGTCCCGCCGGCGCTTGTTTGAGCGGCTGGAGAGGGAAGAGCAGAGATTGAAGAAGCACGACGGCCGTTGGATGGAAATCCAACAGTCACTGCTTGTGCGTCAACCTTTTTTTAGGAAAGCCTCAAATCTGTGGAAAACAACATACAATCCATCTGCCATTATTTCTAATAATTTACAGCCCATTTGCTAATTCTTAAGGTTTTTTTGGAGCCCATATTCTTTTTGTTAGCATTACAGCCCATATTGTGGCCACGGTTAAAAAATTATATGAAATTTTGCATATTTCGGTGCGGTCCGAACTGTTTTTAATCCCAAAATTTCGAGTCACATTCAAAATGATTTTAAAAATGAATGTATATCAATATAAAATCCAACAAATTTTCCACGCATAAAAATAAATGCAATTAAATATTTCAAAATGAAAAAAAGATATTTGAAACTAATTGTCGGTTTGATGTGTTTTAAAAATGTACAGCCCATTTCTCATTACTGATAGGCCATTTTCTCGGCCAGCCGAATGAAGCTCTCCTCGTCTTGAAAGATTTGTAGCCCAACAGGCCTGACAAAGCGACTTGGCAAATCACAAAAAAACTGGGCTGTGGCTGTGGACCCAGCTGCGGCCGTGGACCCAGCTATCAGCCTCTCCACGTACAATACTCTTCCGATGGAAGTCGGTCGTTGACCACATTGACCACGCCGCGCCGAGAGCACCAAGGCGGTGGATGACGGCGAGGCCTAGGAAGGGGACGACGCAGAGCCATGGAAGACGCGACAGTGGATGCCCACGCGGAGAGGAGTACGAGGGTTCACTGGTTCGGCTGCGGCGTCAGGCTGTCATCACCGCAGAATAACAGGGGGTGTGGGTGAGTAGAGGGATGCCCAGGGCCAGCGGTGGGACTAGTAGGGGGCAGTGAGGCCTCCGCGGCATCACAGCAGGCCACGAGAGGCAAGAGGACGTGGCACGACCGGCGCTGCTTTGGGCGGCTGGAGCAAGATGACCAGAGGTTGAAGAAGCACTAATGGACATCGTACGGTCACTGGATCTAGAATCATTCATATTGACTAAGTTGACAAAGCCCTCCGTCCTCGTCAACTTAGTAGGCCCACAAGTTAGCCACCCACTATGGTGGGTCCCAGCTAGCAGGGGGTTATTCATTTTTGTGTCCATAATAAGGAGGCACTTCCTTGCGTGCGAAGATATAGCTGGTGGGTCCGACCTGTCAGCGGGGGAAACGTTTTTTTCGCGAACTCCACGTACAGTGCGTAATAGGGAGGAACTTTCCTTGTGTGCGAACATGGACCTCGTGGGTCCCAGCCGTTAGGCTCTCCATGTACAGTCCTCTTCTGATGACTCTCGTATGTTCACCATGCCGCGCCGAGCGCACCGAGGCGATGGACGACGGCGAGGCCCCAGACTGGAATGACCCGGAGATGGGGAAGACGCGGCAGTGGAGTCACAGATGGAGAGGAATGGGAAACTTGACTGGTTCGGGTGCGGGGTGGGCCTACACTCGGCAGAGAATAACAGGAGGTGTGGAGTGGAGGGATGGCCTAGCCGTCGGCGGGGTAGCGTTTCACCGAGGAGCGCAAAACAACGCCGCTGGACGCCGAAGGCTGGAGCAGGCGGTTCCGGCAGCACTGGGGGAAGAAGACGAGAGATTGAAGAAGAATGCCGGCTGTTGGATGTAAATCCAACGCCTTCTTAGGCTTCGACCTACTGGCCCACATGTCAGCGACTCCATTTGTTTTTTAGTCCATTTGGTGGGCTGGGTGAAACAATGATGTAGAATCTATGCAGTCCGTTTAAATCCCATTTGCATTTTTCTCGAAATCCGCGGACTTGCTGGGCTGGGTGAATATATCATGTTGGGCTAGACGGAGAAATGTTATAAAAAAATAAACACATGATTGCACGTCTATTACTGCATTGGTCAGTAAAATATTTGCAAGCTTATGTACGCAATCACTAGGAGTTAACTTGCCAAGTTATATATAAACAATTATTATTATTATTTTGTAAGAACTTTCAACTTACGAAATAAAATATCATTTAAATTTGATGAGTTAATAGTACGTGGGGTATTATTATTTTTTAGGCTAGACGTGGGACAGCTGAGTTGGTTCTATGGAAAAGTACTGGGAGAAAACTCAGTTTACATCGAAAAAGAAAGTGGGAGAAAATTCAGAGACCTGCCGGGTCCACCTAAGGAGGGGAATATGTTGGGAGGAAGGAGATTTAAAGCACGACAGCCGAGTGAACTAGTTTTTTTAACGGACAAGTGAACTAGTTACATACATAAGCAAATAGCCACTAAAAAAGCAATCAGGTTAATGGGTTCTTAAAAGAAATATTTCAGACAAAATAGATAATTACGACACATAGGCTAATGCATGAAACACTCAGATGATAAAGGTGCTTATAAACAGATAAAGTACAACATCTAGACCTTCCTGGCACGCTTGATCATGACGCTGCGGCTGTCCGTGTACTCGTCGGTTACAGGAAGCAGACACGCCCTCATGTCCAAGATCTGCCTGTACATGTCGTAGCATGCGTATGCGTCCTTGGCCGCGTAGGTTATGTAGGCTAGATTCAGAGGTACCTCCCACGTGTTCAGGCCATCTTCTTTCATGTTGGCGTATCAGGGGTCGATGATGGTCTCAGCGAGGTCAACCACAGAGTCCTTCTCCTGCCCGTTGCTGATGATCTTGTATTGCTTCTGGATGTCGACAAGCTTGTTGCACCAGATGGCCGAATCGTCGCGTTCTTCCTTCTCTCCACCGTAGCGAAGGTGCAGTCGGCGCGGCTGATGAAACGGGCGAATGCTCCAGAACCTGGTGCAGTCATAGGACTGAGGCGAGGCAGAGCTTCACCGAGTCCGTATCGTTGGTGTACATCACATTCAACTTGGTGCAGCCATAGTACTGAATGGCGAACTCAAAGGGGAACTCCTTGCTGAAGTCCATATCCAGTAGGCTCACCCCTCGGATCGCCATTGGAGTCTCTTCGAGTGAACGAGTGTGTAGGCGGCGGCAGCAGTTCGTTTTTCAGCTCTTGGGGAACTGGATTCAACAGTAAGCTGAGTGTGTACAGGCGAAACAGTTACTACCCCTCCCTCGTCCGCTGCACGCCCGGCAGAAGATGCACCCTGGGCGCATTCAAACGCCTCCATTAAGAAACCTACTCCGGCCACACGTCGGTTCACGAGCGGTCTATATTGGTACTATAATAACAGGAGTTAGTGGTCACTTTACTTAAATTTAATTAGCTTTAATAGAAATTTATACTTAAAACAAGCAATGCATTGGCTCGTTCTATCAGTGCCACAGGATCAACATGCACAACAATTAGAATTATTATTCTCAGGACGCACACGATCAGCACATTTGTTGCACTTTCACAAAGATAATACTACCAAGTTTGAACTGTTTGTTATGGTTGTTGTCCTCTGCATCATCATGCCGTGTTTCCCAGCTTGCAAGATTCAGAACCAACAAATAAGATCCAAATAATAAGTACAACAAAGATGCCTACACATCTCATTGATTCCCAGCTTGCAAGATTCAGAACAAACAAATAAGATCCAAATAATAAGTACAACAAAGATGCCTACACATCTCATTGATTCCCAGCTTGCAAGATTCAGAACCAACAAATAAGATTCAAAGAATAAGTACAACAAAGATGCCTACACATCTCATTGATTGCCAGCTTGCAAGATTCAGAACCAACCCATTAGAGCCTTTTGATAAAGTGAATATCGGGATTAAATCCATCTTGGCTAGCCATGTCATACAATCAAAGAACTTGGCGAATGCTCTTGACCGTCACAACATCTGTAGTTGAGTATTCATGTTTGCACAGCACAAACAAGGAGACAGGAGAGCATGATTTCACTTTAATAGCGGCCTCCTTGACCTCAACCTGCAGCTCCACTAGGATGAGGTCTGCCAGGAGTTCCATGATTCAATTCATGCACCTTTTTCTGCAGTTCACCTGAAATGAAGCAAAGATTGCATCATTCAGCTAGCAAGAAGTATTTGGTCTCGTGAGCTGGCAGGTTCTTCTTTAGTAGTTGCACTAAAATTGAGGAACATTAAGGTTGGCTGTCCGGCTCATGTAAGGTGCAACTATACTTTTCTTATCCTTTTGTGCAGTTCCATTAAAATAAAGTGCCATTGTGGTGACAGTGACGGCTCCATATTGCAAAGGCTAATAAATGTTGCACGAGATTACCAGCAGAACTTGACGAAGATTTTGGAAACTCCAATCACCATTTTGTGCAGTACCACCAAAATTAAGAGATGTTGCCCACGTGACATTTTAGTTGAACTGCACAAGACACTCATTCCAAAAAAAAGTGTTTTGTGCAGTTCACCAAAAGGTCACAATAGCAACAAGGTGAAATGGATATCCCTATCTGCACAAAAAGATAGAAAGTAAATAGTTGCTGGTCAATAAGAATATACGAACATATACAAAATGAAAAGAAGCATCTTAATATGTTCATGGCAATCACGCAAGGACATTAGAAATTTTAAAACGTCAGCAATGCTTCATGTTACCAGAAGCATTACGATCAACAATGAGATTCCTCAAATATGAGATTACTTTAATGGTTGCATTGCTTGTTTACCAGACACAGTAAATCAACAGCAGCTAAAGAGTTGGTTTAAGGGCATGGGACCGTGGGGACACCAGGACACTCAGCAGCGTAAAGGAGCAACTTACTTATCACACTGGGGAAAACAGCAGGAGTGCCATTTGTAACACAGTTTAATTGCATTTTATCACTGGAGGCATTAGATTAACAATAACACTGGTTAGACATGTCCCTAAGGTAATAGTGTGATCGCTTCATTTTACATGCGCCCTTACATTAACAACAACAAAAGGTTGGTATAAGGACATGCGACAGTGGACGCATCAGCACAATGTACCTACAAGGAGGCATAAAGTGGTGATGCCGAGTTTGTTCATGCTATGTGAGGGCAGCAAACCTAATCCTGGAGATCTTGTACTATATGAGGGCAGCAAATCTAATCCTGGAGACCTTTTACTATGTGAGGGCAGCAAATCTAATCCTGGAGACCTTTTACTATGTAAGGGCAGTAAATCTAATCCTGGAGACATTTTACTATGTGAGGGCAGCAAATCTAATCCCGAGACCTTTTACTATGTGAGGGCAGCAAATCTAATCCTGAGACCTTTTACTATGTGAGGGCAGCAAATCTAATCCTGGAGACCTTTTACTATGTGATGGTAGCAAATCTAATCCTGGACATACTCTGTTGACTTGTCCACCAGCCGCCACTTTCTATCATTTTTTCAACCAATAATAGATCTGTTCCTTATCCAGTTTGTATTGTGTTTTCCCATTATTTCCATTTTCAACCAAGAGACCGGTTGGGTATCCGGTCTCTACTACTTTCACCATATTATTTCCTCTTTGAATCAAGTCCTAGATTCATGCTACAACTTTCCCCCCTTTCTTCGTTGTTTGAACAAAGCCCTAGATTCGAATGCATGAAGTAGCTTTACCTCTAATAATACTAAAAACTTAGGTGGCTTTGGAAGAGCTGATGGGAGTAGAAAAAGATGCACATGCAGACACGTGGGGAGCTGGGGCAGTAGAGCAAGGCCACTTTCGAAGAACTTATACCCGAGGGTCGTCGGGATGTCGGCGGCGGTAGGTCGGATCTGCGGACAATACGGCAGGGAGGAAGAAGGGTCGGAGGACCTCCCGAGCCGACCCTGTGTTGGAGAGAACGGCACGGGCAGAGGATCGGGCCCCTCCGGCAGCTGTGGGTTTCCTCCCTCGGCGGTGATGACCGCGTGAACGATGCACCTTTTAGTCCTCTACACACACCGGCCAAAGGGATTCGGCCGGATCTATGACCAGCGGTGAACAGAGAGAAAATGTCGCTACCGCTGTCTTGTTTATATCTGGAGAGGATGAGAGAATGAAGAGAGAAACCCTAGTAAAGCAAGCGCTCAGGCCCCCGCGTCCATATATAGTGGAGTGATTATCTTTTTTCTCTCCACAACAAGCGTTTCAATTTGTGTACGTGGCATTAAAAAACTCTCTATTTAAGGTGACTACTGTACGACTCCTACTTACTACTAGCAGTACTACAGTATTATTCACTTGTGCTCCCCGCCCCTTCATTCATTGAACAACTCCACGGGTGAATAAACATACAGTAAGTACTATATTTATATAGAACGAACAAGCTCGAACTATTTTCGCGTAGTTAAAAGTTGAGGGCGGGGCTTTTCCCGGGCAGTACGCGCGGCAGTTTTCGGGTAGGCGCTTTGACAGAGAGGCGAGGAGGGTGAGCGAGTGGCAGATTCTCAAACATACTACTGGAAAGGTCGGGCTGTGCGATTTGACGGCGCGTTACTGCTGGAAAGACTTGTGATATGACCACTCACTATAGTCATGAATTACTGGCGCTCTGACCGGGGTGATGCCCTCTTCCGTTCCTCACTCTAATCTGGTGCATGACACGTCGACCCGGATGCTGGCTCTCCCACATGTCGGAGTAATAAGAAGGAGCAAAGAATGATGCGGTATATACTAGTACTACTACTACTCAGGTCGGAGGAGTGCGAACCATGACAGCCCAGTGAACCTGCAGTGCGAACCACGGCATCCCAGTGAACCAGCAGTGCGAACCACGGTAGCCCAGTGAACCAGCAGTAGAAAACAATGTGGTGATATGGCCATAAAAAACAATGTGCTACGGTCCACACTATAGCATGTGCAGTAACACTCCTCTTTGTTTGGATCCCTGAGTTAGAGCTAGTTTGAGTTGAAATAGCCTCAAATTATCGAAACAAGAGGGGTTAGTTTGAGCTAGTTTGCTCTAACCCATCTATAAAAACTAGCCCGGTGGAGAGGTTCTAATTCGGTTAGTTATCCTCGGGACCACTAAAAGAGAACTAAAAAAATCTCCCCCGCCCGCACCAGATTGGTCCCCCCCTCTCGCACGACTCCTCTCTATTCCCCATAGGGCTGCCCGCCCAAGCGCCGCTCGCCCTCTCTCTCCTCCGGCCGCCCTCTCCTTCCGGCCTCCGCCGCCCTACTCCGGCCGCCCTCTCCCTCCGGCCTTCGAAGGTCGCCCCGCTCCCCCTGCACCAGACGTTTTTCTCCCTCTGTCGTGTGCGGCGGCGGCGCATCTACTAGGGAGGTCGTGAGAGGGGTGAGTTTGTTCGTTCCTTCTCTGTCTCACAGCCATATCATTTATCTTGCTTGCTCTAGCGCTAATTTTGATTTGGAAAAGTAGATCCTGATCAAAATTGGTATAGATTTGTGGTGCACGCATGGAATTGTTTGATGCTGCTTGAGGAGGTAATAAATCTTTCTAGAGGCCCAAAGATTCAGTTCACCTTTCTAGGTATTTCAATTTCAGGCTTGCATTATTTCTAGAGGCCCAAATATTCAGTTCACCTTTCTAGGTATTTCAATTTCAGGCTTGCATTATTTCTAGAGGCCCAAAGATTCAGTTTACCTTTCTAGGTATTTCAATTTCAGGCTTGCATTATTTCCAAAGGCCCAAAGATTCAGTTCAACTTTCTAGGTATTTCAGTTTCAGGCTTGCATTATTTCTAGAGGCCCAAAGATTCAGTTCACCTTTCAGGTATTTCAATTTCAGGCTTGCATTATTTCTAGAGGCCCAAAGATTTGGTTCACCTTTCTAGGTATTTCAGTTTCAGGCTTGCATTATTTCTAGAGGCCCAAAAATTCAGTTCACCTTTCTAGGTCTTTTAGTTACAGGCTTGCATTATTTCTAGAGGCCCAAAGATTAAGTTCCCAGTCGGCGGCAAGCGGCCCTGCTACCCATGCCGGTGCCGACCTCAACTCGCAAGGGCCAGCATCGAAGGGATTCCTGGGGCTTGGGCTCTATAGAGCCTTCCTCCAGAGAGATGATGGCTAGCTCCTCCCTCAGTGCGTGAGGGGCTCCGGGCTCCCTCCCTATCGTGAATGACTTCCGTGATGAGTTAGCTCATGCTTTGTTTCATGAAGTGTTTTTTTATTTTGTGAAGCTTGATTGACGACTTGTATGTTTAAGTGGGATATCTCATTTGTATGGACAAAGTAAAAATTATCATGTTTTGCATGCTTGATTTGTATAGATGGTTCGTTTATGTCAATTGTGAGCGGGAGGAGGCCACAGAAGAGCCGGCCACACGAAATCCGGCAGGAAATAGGGTCCAAAGTAGTCAAATGATTGAGAAAGAGCATTCATTGTCAATCTAACCCTGCCATCTATACACCTCTTTGGTTTAGAGTTAGTTCAGGGTTAGAATCTAACTCTAACCTCTAACTGAGTTAGAGTTCTCCTCGTCTCGGTTCATCGCCATCATACTTTCCTGTGTTTTCAGTATCCTGCGAATCAAAGAGGCCTTTTTTCGGGAAAATCAAAGAGGCCCTTAGACTGGTTTAGGTCCGATCATTTTTTATAAACGTGTTATGTCCAGAATTTAATGAACGTGCTCCGGTTTCCATGAAAATAATCTGGTTTCATGTAGTAATTCATTCATTTATTTATTCTTCTGCGGGGGGTTTGCATGTAATTCGTGAGGTCTGAAATATAAAGTACCCCGGCATATGCTCGGAGTCATGCATGCACTACGACCCAGATGCTCTATGTCCCACATGTCGGCGAATGGGAGCACGTGGAAATAGCCTAGGAATACATATAGGAGGATAAATGCGTCAAAAAATATGTACTGTGAAGCGTAGCCACGGTTCGAAAAGGAGACCTAAAGTGATGACAGCTATAGGTCGCACGCACCCAACTAGTGGTACTAGACATACAACTAATTTTTCCCTCAAAAAAAAGAGGCACGAGTGCTCAGTACTCCTATTCTATAAACACGAGTCCCATCTGATAACAACGTCCGTGCTACAGCTAGCTCTCCTCCCTCGTTTCTCCCTTCTAATTCTAAACTCGGCCGACGCCCGGTGGGCGGGGTGGGTTTGCTCAACTGCGACCCCACCTCACAATGAAAATGTTACGACTAGAATAAAAATGCCATATACTCCCACCATTCCTAAATATAAGCCTTTTCAGATACTATTTCAAATGGAATACAGCATACAGATGTATGTAGACATAGTTTAGAGTGTAGATTCACTCATTTTGCTCCATATGTAGTAGTCACTTGCTAGAATCTTTAGAAAGACTTATATTTGGGAATGGAGGGAGTACTATACTAATAAAACATTAAGGCCACGAGGCGATGCAGTGCTGGTTACAGGAGGCAAGAAGAAGAGATGCATCCATCGACGACGTCCACCTCCTCGACTCAGGGCGCCGGCCCATTGAACGGCACCTAAGTAGCAACCCCTTTAACGGCCAGGTTGACGTGCTTCTGAACAATGGCGTCCAAAGATTCCAGCCGCTGGAAGAAGGCCACCGTCTTTCTGTCCTCGCTTGCCTTGTAGTGGCCTATGTAGACGATTTCCTCATAGACGTGGATGTGCAGGTCGACGGTTGCTTGCATGGCGAGGCGCTGCGCGGCGAGCGCGGCCTCGAGGTGCACATTCTTCGTCACGACCTCCGGCACCTGCAGGGCCACCAGGGCTTGAAAGAGTTCGCCACCATGGAGGCTGATGAGGGTGGCAGGCAATGAGGAGCCTGGGCGCGCAGGCTGGAGCAGTACGGCAAGGTCGTCCGCGCGCTTCTTGACGGCGGTGAACTTGCGGATGGAGTTGACCATCATGTCGTCCATGTGAGAGGCAAAGCCGGCGTCGGCGAGGGCTACGATGCCTGCAGTCGCCAGCACCATCTGGAAACGCTGCATGGTGCAGGGCCGCAGGCCGACACCTTGGATGATTTGGCACAGCCGACTGCCACTCGCGTCCATCGCCTCCATAGGTGCTTGTGGCTTCTGGTCACTTGGTCTTGGATTGGAGTGAGCAGTGTTGCGCAGAGACTTGGGAGTAGATGGATTGGAGTGGTGGGGCGCCTTTATTATATGAGAGTCCAGACTCTGTTGCATTCACATCGTGCTGGCTCTATTCTGCTTCTCCAATTAATTCCCTCTATATGTAATTGAGGATGCATCATTGACCGTTCAGCATCTCGGGAACCGCTACCCTCTCCCTCCTTGGCATTCAAGCACCTATGGACCCGTCGACGACGAGGTGGCTATGGTGACTTCGTAAATTTCAAGATGATAGTGTCGTGTGTGTGTGTGCGTTCATAGGGGTGAGTGTATGCGCGTGTATATGAGCGCTTGCGTCTGTACTATGTCAAAAAAACGTAAATGTGTGTCAAAAAGAGACTAGTCAGTATACTCAATATTGTGCACCTCAGAGAGGAAAACGATACATATTTATTTACGGTGCAGATTCACTCATTTTGCTCCATATGTACTTCGTCTCGGTGTAGTCTAGTCACTTGTTGAAATCTCTAGAAGGGAAAATACTCCTTTCTGGTTACAGGGCTATACTAGAAAGTAGTTGTACGTACTAGTACAATAGTGAGCTCACATAGCAATTTTGTCTCATGCAAGAGCCTGGCTATATATGCGTGCTCCAATGTTCGCAACTGCAACGTTCGGTTTGCGCTTGGCTCTTCCCATCTTTGAGAAGACAAACAATGATGTTACTACTACTGCTTCTATAGTGTCGAATCCACTGTTGCATGTCCGTCCACCATGAGCGGGACGGATAGCTTGTTGTAGAAGTACTACTAAGCAAAAGCCTGTCCTCGTTTGTGAGCAACCGCGCGCATGGGCGAGGGAGAAGGCGTGTAGTAAAATCAAGCTTCTCCTCATTGTACGAGTCGACGCGACACATCATAGCACTGGCCCCACATGCTTGCCTCTAAACTTGGTTGAAAGACCCACAGTGTACAATATATTTGCTGCAACCTCTAACATTTACCCACCACAAATTAAAATATATGTGGCCGTATGCAACATTCTGATGCAGAGGCCGGGGAGTCCCCCCTTTTCGAAAAAACAAATTAAAATATATATTACTGTCTTGACCAGATGAGCGTGCAAACTACAATCACCAGGGTGACAGGTAGGGCCAGAAGACTATTTTTTAAACTTCGAGATGGCCACATAGCATGGAGCCGAGCCCAACGATTTTAAGCTTACATGCACGGTACACGCTATCCTAGACTACTCTACACATGAAACTGCCACACGAGCATCCGGGCTGCGCTTGGATCTTTGCCTCTTCGGGAAGTCGAACAATGATGGAGTACTACTGCACTGGAGGAGTACTACAGTACGCTTCTAGCCATCTGACACCGATTGAACTGTTGCATGTCCACCACGTGCGGGAGGGAGAGCGTGTGGCGAAAGCTTCTCCTAGTTTTGCCAGCCACCACGCTCATGGGCGAGGGAGGGACGCTCCTGCCTTTGCGTGTATGATAGGTGGGCCCGATAGGTGTGTGGCCAACCTGTCATACAGCCAAAGGCAGGTGTAGTTAAGTCCATGAGGGAGAGGATAATCAAACTTCTTGTTGATGTACGAGTTGACGCGACACATCAAAGCACTGCACTCAATATATTTCAATAATTTGCGTTTACCGATGCATTAATTACAATGCATGCATGCATGCCGTGACTCTCCTTTTGATAATTGCATGTGTTGATTTAATGCACCTTGAAGTAGTATAAAATATGTGACGGTAAAGATTTGTAATGCCCCGACCCAAGTCGAGAGATGGTTGTGCACGAGGAGGGCGAGATCATGCAGACCGAACAGGACCCGACGATGGAGCTCTCTAAGGTCTCGATGGACCTCACCGTGCTCTACTGCCCCTTGTGCCTTCGCCCCTTGACGCCTCCAATGTATGAGGTTCGAATACACCTCGTCCGTTCGGCTGATTGAGCAAGGTGCATGTTTCTTAATTGATGTGTTGTTCGATTGATTTCTGTAGTGCAAGGGAGGGCACCTGGCCTGCGCGGACTGCCGCGTTGAGCGCCCCGGGAACCAGCGGCAGTGCCAGAAGTGCGAGCGCGGCGGTGGCTTCAACGTGCGGAACACGATGGTGGACTCCGTCCTTTCATCGGTGAGGGTGGAGTGCCCGCACGAAGGCTGTGGGCTCTACGTCACTTACCACAAGCTCGTCGATCACCAGAGCGTGTGTCCGCTCGCGCCCTGCAAATGCCTCGTGCCCGTCTGCGGCTACGAAGGCCCGCCGCCGGCGCTCTACCACTACATCAGCACCGCGCATCCCATGCCTGTGCACAGGATCCAGTATGGCAAAGTGCTCCAGCTGCAAGTGCCACTGTCGGAGCCATGGCTCTTGCTGTTTGCGGAGGAGGACGGCCATGCATTTTTCTTGGTCGGCGGCTTGCTCGACATCGGTGCGCCTAACATCGTGTCGGTCGTCTGCATCAGAGCGGGGGCGTCCCCACTGCCACAGTATGTGGCCAAGCTGTGGGCGAACGGCCCGTCGGGGGAGCCCAAAGGCACGACCGATTCCGTCAAGGTGGAAATGGAGGTGACAAGAAGCAAGGATCCCGGCGACGTCGACGTGCAGGAGCTGACCTTCTTGATAGTTCCGCCCAAGCTGCTGGCCGAGGCTAAGCTGGTGTCCCTCCACATTAAGATTGACAAGCTCACGTCCTAAATGTTTCTAAAGTGCCTTCTGTTTATCTTAGTAATATGCTAATGTAGGGATTACCTTGGTCTACTTTAGCTTAAGAAATGGTGGGTTTTGGTGGCGATGCAGCAATTACTTTGACATTAGATCAGTAATTTCCAACAGTCAAACAGATATTTTGTGTCTGTTGGATATAAAGTTCGTTTGGGTAAGAAGTACTACTTGTCATCAAAATGGATAAAAGGAGATGTATGTAGACGTATTTTAGTTCTAGATACGTCCCTTTTTATCCATTTTGATGACAAGCACTCCCTCCGTTCCACAATACATGCCTTCCATTTGTCAAAATATAGATGTATCTAGACATGTTTTAGTATATAGGTACATCCATGATAGAGCCAATCGGATGGTTGAGAACACTACAATTCGTAGCTACAGATGCGTGTGTGACTCCCAGATGCAGAGGTCGGGGGTTATCATCCTCCTTTTCGAGAAAAAACAGACGCGTGTGTGAGAGGACGAGTGCGTGCGTGCACCTCTTCTCTTCCTGTATAACGTACTAAACTCAGAGTACAAGTTTTTGTGGGTGGCACGATGGTGCATGCCAGAAGTCCCGAGAGATAGGTTTAATGCGTCTGAAGAAAAGACTAGCCTAGAGCTCGCCACACGGCTATTCCTGTCGAACGCCCCATTAACCGTAAGATATGTATACGACGGTGCCAGTTATTGCACGTACACAGTAGTACTCCCTCCTTTCCGGTTTATATGGCTTAATTCAAAAATCTCACCAACCATGATGGTGAGTGGTGGAATATTTTTTGTAGTTCGCAAAAGCACCTAATTAATGCTCTTGTTTTTCTCAAAAAATTATGTTTATCAATGCATTATTTGCAATGCATGCATGCATAAAGTACTAAAATTTTCTCTTAATACTTCCATGCAATGATTTAATGCACCTTGGAATCTGAACATGTGTTGGGGAACAACCAAATTGAGCCTTATAAAATGGAAAAACTAAAATTTTGAGATAAGCTCTATAAAACCGGAAAGGAGGGAGTAGAAAAAGAACTACTCCATCCGGGAATAGTGCCGCACTTCGAAACTAGAACCGTCAACAAATTTTGAGCTAGTGTCTCATCACATTCCAAATTACTCCACGCTATATTGAATTGCAAACCTGTTCACACCGATCACAACCTAAATGGTTTTGAGCGTATTAGTACTCGGTTACACTACAAAAAAAATACACTGCCGTGATGATACGTGTTTGTCACAGTAGGTCGCTTTTTTTGTCATGCATGTACATCCATGACGATTTTATGACAGAATCAAGATAGTCATACCTGTGCTGTCATAGAAGTGTTCCATGACATTACCAAAATTATCATCACGGAAGTGTCCACTTCCATGACAATAAATCGCGCGTCACAGAAGTGCTTTCGTCAAGGGTGACCGACACGTGGCATCCACCGTAACGGAACGCCGTTAAGCTATCGGGTCCGATTTTGGATCCGATAACTCGTTAACAGCCCGGACCAATGGGGATTTTCCACGTGTAAAATCATCATTGGCCGCAGGAAACATGTGTTGCCTCACCGTTGGGATAGATGTCATCCACTCATTGGACAGGAGGCGCCTATGATAGGTCGACACGTGGCACGGCCCAACAGTGGCCCATTCCGGTGAAAAAGGCCGGCCCAGTAAAAATTAGCAGGCCGGCCCATATAAGGCCTACTTGTGTGAGGTCCATTGAAGCCCACGGCCCATACGAGATGTGCCAATTCGGCCCGTCAACGGCCCGTTAAAGATTTGACACCATTGCAACCCGTCGTCAGTTCGAGCCCGTTAACAGCCCGCTATATATTTGGGCTCAATATCGGCCCGATGAGATTTCGACATGTTAACGGCCAATTTAATGGATGGGCCAATTTTCAGGATGTACATCTTTCGGCATTTTAGCAACCCATTTAAATGTTAGGCTAATTTCCAGCCCGATGTGTATTTCAGCCTGTTGACGGCCCATAAATCTGATGGACCATTTGTTGTCGGACCTGAGTTTCGGCCTTTTAGCGGCCCATTTAAGTGTTGGGCCAATTTCTAGCCCGGTGTCACTTTCAGCCTGTTGACGACCCATAAATCAGTTGGGCCATTTGTAGTCGGACCTGAGTTTTGGCCTTTTAGCAACCCATTTAAGTGTTGGGCCAATTCCCGGCCATGTGTGCCTTTCGGCCTGTTAACGGACCATAAATGAGTTGGGCCGTTTGTAGTCGGACCTTAGTTTTGGTCTTTTAGCGGCCCATGCCCTTCATGGTCCAATACCAGCCCGGTTTCTCTTTCGGCCTGCTAAAGGCCCACAACACAGTTGGGCCATTTACAATACGACCTGACTTTCAGCCTCTTAGCGGCCCATGGTCTTCATGGTCCAGTACAAGCCCGTTTTCTATTTCGGCCTGCTAAAGGCCTACAGTATAGTTGGGCCATATGTAGCCGAAACTTAGTAACGGCCTGTTAACGGCCCGTGAAATAAATTGGCGCCACCTGTTGCCCGCTTCGATGTTGGCCTGTTAACGACCCGGGAGGTAAGAGGGCCGACCATTAACTTTCGGCCTAGTAACGGCCCATTAACTTAATGGGCCCACTAAAGTTCGTACATGTCTTTAGGCCAAATTAGATAATTTTATCCCATTACGACGAGCAATTATGCATAGGACCAAAATTGATCAAGCAAAGGTACGGCATACAGGGAATAACGTTGCACATCCAGCATATATTACAGGAAATTACATCCACTGGGCAATCAAAGATTGATGCCAGTGTAAATAAATGAGCAGAATCTAACCATCTACAATGTCACAATCTGTAACCTCAGCACAGATGACGCCCATAAGCATGTGGGCAAGTTCTTGCTGCTTTGCTACACTGTCTCTGAAAAAATTGATCAGTTATTGTGTCACACGACTCTGCACCTCTGATTCATCCACCATTTCCATCATTGCTTCAGCCATTAATTGGTTCACAAACATACATTTATTCCGTTGCATTCGAGACAGAGGATACTGAACAGATTCAGATGGCGATTTTGGCAGGCTTGTATTATTGATAGTGGAGAGTGTCTCCACCACTGCATCATAACATAAATTAGGACGAGAACCAAATAGATTAATCATGAGTTATTGCCATATTACCCGGCCTAGATTTACTGGAAAGAAACAATGGGGTTGCCTTGCTGTTTTCAGAGTTTGTCTTCTTATCTTCAGCAGCCTGCACAAAATTAACACACTAGCATTGCTATCATTGGCCAAGTCAGATAATAGGAAAGCAACATTGACACAACGAACATTTGGGCAACTAGCCTACACCAAATTAACACAATATGGCACAGCTATCGTCATCCAGGTAAGGTAGTACGAAAGCAACATTGACACAATGAATGAATGGGCAACCAGAGAAGCACTACAATTCAGTAATGTGTGTGATATGAGATAGTACATTCATGCAGCTCAGTATGCAAAACTACCAGGCAGTTTTCCTTACAAAAATCAACATTGGCGCCTTTAACATTTTGCTACAACTAATTTTAGATCAGATAAAGGTTAGATTCACGTCGATTAACAAAATACATGTTGATGTAAAAATATAGTGATATACAACAGGTACTTACATCAGCATTGGAGCACAGAGAATTCCCGCAAGATATTTTCCTCGAATATGATCCCAATGGAAGAAGTCTTCTATCGTTTAACCTTATTTTCTAAAAGAGAGATGGGTAAGAAACATGTAGAAAATATGATCAAAATGCTATAAAATTTCATGATGCGAGGATACACACACGCTTCTTAGAATGGAGTTGACATTCTTTTGCTGGAGTGGAGCGGACTAGTTCTTTGGCCACTGGAATCTGCTTATTATCAGTGGGAGTTGGGTTTCTCTGTGCTGGAGCAGTATCTATGAAAAATGGAGTTGGTTTATTATCTCCTGGCGTTTGGATCTTTTGCAAAGACCTGGTTTGTAACCCTTCAGATTCTAACATAGTCGTCTTCCCCTTGCATGCCTTATATAGAAGAATGGTGATTCAGTTATAAAACATGCTACAACAGAGATGGAATAGGTACTGAAGAATAGAAAGGCATGACATATTGACATGTATTCCCTCCATCCCGAAATAAATGGATGGGTCTGGGCGTATTTCAGTTCTAGATACATCCAGTTTTATCCATTTCTGCGACATTTAATCCGGACGGAGGGAGTATGATGTAAGAGCTAGGGATACGACTTCAACATAGTAAAAAAACACTAAAAAACCCACTGCAGAACCAAAGTATTCAAACCCACTGATATGAGGTAGTACACTCATGCAGCTCAGGATGCAAAACTACCAGACAGTTTTCCTTACAAAAATCAACATTGTGGCCTTTAATCATACATTTTGCTACAACTAAATTTAGATCAGATACAGGTTGGATTCACGCCGATTAACAAAATACATGCTGATATAAAAATATAGTGATATACAACAGGTACTTACATCTACATTGGAGCACAGAGAATTCCTGCAAGAATCTTTCCTCATAAACGATACCATTGCAGAAATTCTTCTATCTGTTAAGCTTATTTTCTAAAAGAGAGATGGGTAAGAAACATGTAGAAAATATCATCAGCATGCTATAAAATTGCATGATGCAAGGATACGCACACGCTTCTTAGGATTGAGTTGATATATTTTTGCTGGACTGGAGCGGACTAGTTCTCTGGCCACTGGAATCTGCTTATTATCAGTAAGAGTTGGGTTACTCTGTGCTGGAGCAGTATTTATAAAAACTGGAGTTGGTTTATTATCTCCTGGCATTTGGATCTTTTGCAAAGGCCTTGTTTGTAACCTTTCAGATTCTAACATAGTCGTCTTCCCCTTGCATGCCTTGTATAGAAGAATGGTGCTTTAATTATAAAACATGCGACAACAGAGAGATGGAATAGGTACTGAATAATAGAAAGGCATGACATATTGACATGTATTCCCTCCATCCAGAAAAAAATGGATGGGTCTAGGCGTATTTTAGTTCTAGATACATCCTTTTTTATCCATTTCGGCAACATGTAATTCGGGCGGAGGGAGTATGGTGTAAGAGCTAGGGATACGACAGGACAACACAACAAAAAACACTAGTTGAATGTAAAACTATATGCTAGCAGAATACGTACAGAAATAACTAAGGCAACATATACGTGTATGATTTGGAAAATAAGATGGCATTGCAACAGAGCACTAGAACAACACTTCAATGTAAAAAAAACATGGTATGGCAGACAGATGAAGTACATACTGATGAATAACAATGCATAAGATATTCAGAAGCATGATGTCCAAATTAAGCAGATGGCATTGCGATAGAGTAGAATGACAGTACTTGAATTTGAAAACATGTTATCATGAATGGAATACGTACTGAAAAACAGGAAGGCATGACATATTTACATGCATGATCAGCATCCTAAGCACATGGCATTGCAACAAAGTAGATACACTCTAGGACATTATATGCATGTTGTACCCATATCACAGGCCAAGTTAGAGCAAGGACCTTGTGGGGTGAAGAGGATTCATCATCTTTATGCAAGTCTTCTGAAGAACTACCTTTACATGTTCCATCATATTGGGTATCATTGACATCAAGTTTATTGACCTTTACATTGCTCCGTGAGGTTCTTGTGGATATATCAGTGTGTGCAATTATATCTGACATGCATGGAAGACAACTAGTAGTTAGATTTATGTAATGAGTGCCTGTAGGAGACGACATAAATAGTAGGACTGGGGTTAACTAGCAGCAACAGGTCTCATAAACTAAAGGGAGAACACAGATGAAAGCTACAGAATATGTATCGTTTGTACTCGAGATTAACTAGATGGCACACAAAAGTATTAAAGAACAACATAGGTAATATTAGAAGTGGTATAATACTATAATCATCAGCCTGTGCAATATCATTGGCTGATGGATGATAATTATGGAACAGCGTTACCTAAAGAACAAGTATCTTAGCTGAACTATGGAACAGCGTGAACTCCTGAACAAGACCCGTAAGAGATCAGCATGAATATACAGTGAAATGTGATGATCTATTTTCCATGCTTAGATGAATAACAAAGCCATAAATGTTGCACACAAGTAAGATGAGGGTACAACCTATCTGGCTGCCATCCATAGGAGTGAGCATCATGTGCTGACTTGTCGATGGCCCTACAGTTGTTGTGGCTGTCCATGTCGGGCACGCGCATTCGATGCAGGGAACTGTTGAGTGGGGACTATAGCTCCCTTCTAGTGTATGCTTCCCTTGTTGGAGCAGCTGCGGTGAGTCGGAAGACAGTGTGTCTGAAGATGCAGATAACGCATAATGTTAAGAATGACATATGTCTTTGATCTGAAGAAATACACTAAGAGATCAACAGCAAGGTACGAGAGTGGTCACACGTCTGTTGACTGAAGACTAAATTGGGGTCACACGATTTTATTGTATTTTGGTACTATCCGATCTACGCCGGATGGCTTGATGGATGTCTTGTGCCTCCCAGCTAACACTGTTCGGAATCTTCCCCGAAGAGCCAGCAACCAACGGCAGAGCAGCCTGCCTCCGCCGACCGTGGCCCCGGCCAAAACCCCGCTCCCCACCCCACCGCACTGCCGTGGTTGTGCCGCCCCCGGGCCAATCCACAAAGACTCCCCGTCATCCAGATCCGGCGGCGACAGTACCTTCAACCCACGCAACTCTAAAAGATAGCCACCTAAGCGCTGCTTCCGCGGAGAACTTGCGGCCCCGCACCCTTATGTTAGACACCAGCCAACTGGCAGCCTAGGAGCTCCGCCGCCTCGAGGGGTGCTACTTCCCATTGGGAATCGATTGGCCCAGAATAAAAATTCAGACAACTACCGCCTAAATAAATTGATTTGAGATGAGGGTGCGACCTATCTGGCGGCATGGTGAAGTAGGCAGGTCCAGCTGCCGAGTTGGTGAGGCCGGCGCGGTTGCGATGGCGACCGGTGGAAGGGAAAGAGCGATGTCGCGACTGTCGATGGCTATGCGGAAGCAGCGCCAGGACTCTAGATGGATCCGAAGTTGGAGCCGCTCCGACGCCGTGAACAACGGCGGGGGTGAATCGGCTCCAGTATGGTTCACGCGGCCATCGTCGAGGCAACACCCGCAGCACGGAGTAAGAGGCACACGGCCCAGTGCACGACGACAATTGGACAGCATCTCCGGCATTAGGGAGGAGGGCAGCTATGAAATTGGTGCGGTGAGGGCGCCATGGAGGTGGGGCTGAGGTTTCGCTGCTCCGGAGAAGGGAGCTTCCCGGGGAGAAGGTGATTTGGCGCCCACGAGGTATGAATGGTGGCGGGCGGGGGGAATTGGGAGGGGAGTGGAACCATGTCTTATGGACGCATTTGTCTGAAATGTGAGGGGGAGTTACAGTTCTACCCTTGCCTATAGGATTCTCGGCTTGGGTCTATGTACTGAGGGTCGGGGATAGTAGAGTAACTTTGCTTCTCCCCAAATAGTGGGCGGGAGTGATTTCGGGCGAGGAGGGCGTGTTTTGAACTATATTGGGCGCGAGCAATTTCGGGCGAGGAGAGCGTGTTTTGAAATAGTGGGCGCGAGCTATTTCGGGCGAGGAGAGTGTGTTTTGCCGACCATGGTTTATGAATTATTCGGCACATGTCATTTCGGCTGAGGAGAAGGCGCGCTTGGATGAATTACGAACCTACCCTCGATGTACAACGGGCCAATTGATGTGTGTCCCACATAGGACAGTAATTTCGCGTCTCCCATTTATTTGCTCGGGCGAATTCCACCGAGCAGAGAGGATGTTTAATGCTTCGTTCAAATTTTGGGAGAACGAGCATCCACGTCTACCTTACCAAGTCGATTCGAATCAAATTTTGAAATATTAGCTTGCCACTTCTTTTTTAGATGGAGAGATGATGCTCGGGAGTAATGTGTTTTTACATGCTCGTTGCTAGCAATTTACTATATGACAAATAGTTGACCCACTCAAAAACGCGAATCAAACCCAAAATGAAATATCTTGATTCAATGAAATAGCTCGTTCAGTAGGTCAAAATAGTGAACTAACTCCAAAATTGAATACCTCAATCGAGTAGCATGTTGTACAGTATTATAGTACTCCATGAACATGTTGAAAGTCAAATTAATGAACTTGTTTGATATATGCATATATCCGTTCATGTGTGGATTGCAGACAACATGTTCTCCAATTTAAATATTTGAATGCAAGTTTATATCGAAACATGGTTTATATCAGTCTTTGATGCATAAAACGCGACCTCCCCCTCTCCCGGACT
>NC_041393.1:677589618-677599447 GCF_002162155.2 Triticum dicoccoides | reverse complement strand
TCTCTCTCTCTCTCTCCGACAATCTTCAATTATGTCGCACGCAACCGACACAAAAACCTTGTTGGTCCCTCTCCCTTTGTCTCCATCTCTCTCTCTCTCTCTCTCTCTCTCTCTCTCTTTGTGTGTGTGTGTGGGGGGGGGTCTTTCTAGTTCGCATGCATATATACATCATCTATAGGTCTCTCTCGCACACTATGTATGATACTCTAGCTAGTGCAAGCTAGATATCTTGGGTGCACTCATCGTACGCACACAAATTCCTTAGCTCTTTGCCCGTAACTCTCTCACGCACCACTATGTCGTCTCGGAGCTCTTCCCCCCCTCTCTCAAACTCTCCATCCACCTGGGTCACACATACATATGCATATCTCACTCGCACTTGATAGGCCCATCTAAAACTCTATCTCTCTCCCTCGTTCTCTCTCCATCTCACACACACACACAATCTCATGCCCAGCTAGCCAAGTATGATGGTCTCTCACTCAATTGGAGGCACACGCAGTCCCCCCTATATGTATATGACTAGCTAATCTTAGTCTCCATCACAAACATGTGCATGGTCTATCTCGATTTCTCTCGGGGCATCTTTCTATCGCGCACGCACTCCCTCGATCTCCCACCCATATAGTCCCCTCACGATCTCGAGGGGATCTCTCTATCACAAACACACCCTCTCTCCCTCCCCATCCCTCTCGACCTTTTTCCTTGTTGGCCAGACCTCTATTGGACATGTGCTACATGGGTGTCTCTCTCCGTTGCAAACAATCACACACTAGCTATCTTCGTGTATCTCCTCGCCTCGCTTTTCCATCTCGGAGATGTATGCATGATATGTTCGCATAAGAAACGAAAAAACACACACTCTCTAATTTATCGTTTGTTGTCACTTTCTCTTTCACACACATACTCTTTTTGCACACTTACTCATTCTCCTTCACACGTACTTGATCTGTCTCGACTGAGGCACTCTCCTCCGTCCATAGCATATAGATTTCTTGAAAAGTCAAACATCACAAAGTTTGACCATGTACGTGGAGAAAAAGAATTACATCTAGTACGGCAAACATATACCATTAGATTCACCATGAGATGTAGTTTTGTATGATGTATCTTTGGTATTGTAGATATAAATAACATTTGTGTAAACCTGATCAAAGTTTCCAAAGTTTGACTTCTAAAAAATTTACATGCACTGCATTATCGAGCGGATGGAATATCTCTTTCCCCCTCTCAGCTATCTAAAGCACCACTCAGCCTTATCGGGGCTCCTCAATCTCTCTCAAACTTTATTGGTCAGTTTGGTTCGTGACCTGACCCTCATGCCTTGATGGCCGGTACTGCCTTGTGTGGACGTGAGATGTAAAATATTTCTGCCTGGCCAGGCATGTGTGGTGCTGAAGCGTTTGGTTCATGCCTGGGCCAGGCAAAGCATCAACGTCCCATCAATCAATCCATGCATCAATTATTTAATGCTAATATCCATCCATGTTGCTGTTAGCCTCGTGGCCGCACGACCAGGCACGGCCAGGCGTTCGAAATCGGTCGCTTGGGCCAGGCTACTTGCAGTGTCTGGAGTTCAACCAGGCTAATTAAAGTGCAAGGGAACCCAGCCCAGACGGGCTTTATTTTTCACAGGGTAGCAACTAAAAAAGCGTGCATAAAATCCAGCCACAACCCCAGGCCACGCAAAAGATGCTCAGGATGCAAACCAAACTGGCCTTATATCTCCCTGGTTCACACATGCATACACATGTCTCGCTCGCGTTATACATATAGACCCATCCAACACTCTCTGCCCTTGTTCTCTCTCCATGTGACACGCACCCCCCTAAGTACCATAATCCCTCACTCCATCATAGGCTCTGTTTGGATCCATGGGTTAGAGTTAATTTGGGTTAGTTTGGAGTCAACTAACCCAAAAAGATCCAAACAGGAGGGTTAGTTTGGGTTAGATGCATCTAGCCCATCCAAAAAAACTAACCCATCCAAGAGGTGCTTATTTGGGTTAGTTCTTCTCGAGACCACTAATAAACACTTTTTTCTCTCGCTCTCCCCGCAGCAGATCCCTCCCCACTTCCTCGAAGCTTCTCGTCCTCTCCCTCCCTCCCTCTCACACCGCCCGTGAAGGTGCCTCGCCGTATCCGCGCTCCATCTAACTCTGCCATGCAAACACCTCTTTACTTAGAGTTAGTTCAGGGTTAGTATCTAGCTCTAACCTCTAACTGAGTTAGAGTATCCAAACAGGGCCATAGGCGCAAGCACTCCCCCTGTCGGTGTGAAAACCGGCGGATCTCGGGTAGGGGGTCCCGAACTGTGCGTCTAGGCGGATGGCAATAGGAGACAAGGGACACGGTGTTTTTACCCAGGTTCAGGCCCTCTCAATGGAGGTAAAACCCTACTCCTACTTGATTAATATTGATGATATGGGTAGTACAAGAGTAGATCTACCACGAGATCGGAGAGGCTAAACCCTAGAAGCTAGCCTATGGTATGATTGTTGTTTGTCCTATGGACTAAAACTCTCCGGTTCATATAGACACCGGAGAGGGCTAGGGTTACACAGAGTCGGTTACAATGGGAGGAGATCTACATATCCGTATCGACAAGCTTGCCTTCCACGCCAAGGAAAGTCCCATCCGGACACGGGACGAAGTCTTCAATCTTGTATCTTCATAGTCCGGGAGTCCGGCCAAAGGTCATAGTCCGGCCATCCGGACACCCCCTAATCCGGGACTCCCTCAGTAGCCCCTGAACCAGGCTTCAATGACGACGAGTCCGGCACGCAAATTGTCTTCGGTATTGCAAGGCGGGTTCCTCCTCCGAATACTTCATAAAAGATGTTTGAACACAAGGATAGTGTCCAGCTCTACAAAATAAGTTCCACATACCACCGTAGAGAGAATAATATTTGTACCAATCTGATCTGCTGACGTATCCCGCAGCATGACATCAGGCCACGGCCAAGCCTTTATTCGAATCATTTTACTGTCCCACCTCAGCGCGTTTAGCGAGGCGGTTTCCTTGGCACGTCTTGTTAAAGCGGAGATCGTGTCCCCTTATTCCGGTATTCTCATCAATACGGGCGTGGGTAACCCAACCGTGCCATTGGTATGACTTCTTAATTGAAAGTGAGTCCCAAACGGTCATGGGGAGGGCTCTTGGTATTCAACCTCTTTATAAAGAGACCAAGGCTCGACTCCTTTCTTTCAATCCAATCAAATCCGCCTCTTGCCTCGAGTTCCAACACCCAAAGCTCCAGATTCAGGTGCTTCGGACCTTCGATGATGTCTGGCTCCGACCTCCAAGGCCGGTGGATACCTTCCTCCGTTACAGAAGAAGACATGCGAAAGCTGAGAGATGCCAGGTATCTAACCGGCGAAATCTCGCATAGGCTGCCTTCTCAAGGGCAGGCTATTCCCACTCCCCAGCCCGGTGAGAGCGTGGTGTTTACATCTCACTTCTTTCGGAGGCTAGGCTTCCCGATTGATCCCTTCGTGAGGGGGCTCATGTTTTATTATGGGCTGGAATTTCACGACTTAGCTCCGGAGTCCATCCTCCAAATCTCATCGTTCATTGTCATGTGTGAGGCCTTCCTCCATATTACTCCCCACTTCGGACTGTGGCTTAAGACCTTTAAGGTAGAACCGAAAATGATTGAGGGGCAGCACGCTGAGTGCGGAGGTGCTATTATAAGCAAGATTGCCGATGCTCCATGGCCCGAGGGCTCTTTTCAAGAGGAGTTTGGCTTATGGCAACGAGAGTGGTTTTACATCACAGCTCCCAGGGGCACCACATGGCTGGCGCCACCTGCTTTTCGCTCGGGTCCCCCACCACGGCTAGCGTCATGGGTCAATAAAGGGCTTAACTGGGGGCCATCCAAGGACGCGCCCTTGTTGCAGGGCCGCATTCGAGATCTCCTAGAAAGAGATATCAATTTGGCTGTAGTGACGCAGGTTATGTTGATTCGCCGCATCCTGCCCTGCAAACGTCGTCCCCTCCGTCTGTGGGAGTTTAATCCGGAAGGACCACGAGCTCTCCAACATTTTATGGGTACGACGCCCGTGGAGATGTACAAATTGTTCTTCGGATCACAAGCAATGTGTCCGGACTTGTCCGATGACGCAGGTCTGAGCTGCAATCGTCCGGATACTCAAGTAAGTAGCCCTGTACCCGGACACGCTATCTGTGCATTTATCATAGAACTGCCCTTAAAAGAGCTATCCTTTAAACAGGAGTGGATAGCGAAAGCAAAGCTTACCAGGTGTCCGGCCGCCCTCCTTGAGACCACATCGGATCCCGTGTTGACCAGGATGCTGGAGATTCCACCTTTGGAAGAAGGCGAAGAGGGGAACAAAGAAGCTACCGCCTCCACGAAGGAGGCTGCCAGCAAATGAGGAATCGAGAATTCCTCTATCCAGGGAAACAGGAGGACCGCCTCTGAAGACCCGGAGGCGATGACCTCAAAGCGGGGGAAGAAATCTTTGTCAGAGGGTCCGGCGCTGGAGGGTGCCCCGACCGTATTGCGCCCCAAGGGGATCAGCTCTCCACCGAGCCGTAAGTAAAGAGAGGGGTTTTAAAATGAGAGACATCCCTATTTTATTTCTGATGAAGATAACCGAAATTTTACCTTGTAGTTTGAATCTCAACCCTTCTCAGCAGAGCTCATCTTCAGGGGATCTTCGTTCGGAGATGATGGAGAGCGGAACGCCTCCCCCAGCTGTATCGTCTTGCGAGGCGGGCGACCCCGAGGTGTCGTCTCGGAGGGTTTCTCCGAATCCGGCCTTCGAAAAAGGTCTTCGGACGAGTCCGGCACCGTCCGGTGCACGGTCGGAGGAGTTGAAGGGTCTACTCGGGCGAGCGTCTATCTCAGAAGAACACCGTGTGTTGATGAACATGGTGATTAGAAGGATTTCATCCGTGGAAAGCGGATTGTACGAGGCCGCCAGGAGTTTACTGACAGGTTTTGAGGTACGCGAAATGATGTACCTTTTGACAGATCCGCATATATAAAATGCGCCCTGTATAAATAGTAGCCCCTGAGACTCTGTGCGTTGTCAAAAATGACGGCATGTGGAGGATCATAATCCCAGGTATAATATGTCGCCTTTCCTATGTAGGTGGCTAAGAGTTCGGTGGCTAGCTGGACTGTTGGATTTGCCGATCTAAAGCGGCAACTTGACGTGGCAGATGCCGACATCGTGCTTGTCAACAAGCGGCTGGACGAGGCACAAGGTATGTAATGTCTCCGAAGACATGTGGTAAGAGGAGCTTAATGTCCGTACCTTATAACATGTGTGCTTAATGCAGATGGTGCCGCTGCCATGGAGAACCTTCGGGCGGAACTTGCCCGAGCCAAGGAGTAGGCCAGGAAAAGCGATGTGGCTGCCTTAAAGGCAGCTGAAGAGCTAAAAGCCGAACAGGCTGCTCACTGCCAGAGCAAGAAGGAGATGGCCGAGATGGCTGTAGAATTGAAGAATGCTGTCGACAGCTGCAAGCTTCTTGAAAGAGAAGATAGGGTGGCATAGAAGGACCTAGAGAAGGTCACTGCTGAGGCCAAGGATAATCGCTCTGCGATGAGAGCTATGAAGGAGGAGCTGCGTCAGGCCGGAGATATCCCGGCTGGAAAGCCCTATATGCTGCGGATGAAGTTCGGGGATCCTAAGTATGCTCCGTTGGACCGGAAGTGGAGCGCGGCGAACACTTATCTGGACTTGGCGGCGAGTGCCGCGGACGCGACCGAAGACTTCCGGGATCGAAATGACCACGAAGTGGAAGAACTTTTTTGGTCGCAGTTCCACAATCCAGAGCACCCACTTTTGGTGTCCGATCGTTTGGCCGCATGGGAGGAGCTGAACAGGTTATCCGGACTCGCCATGAAGCATGTTGTGAGTCATCTGAGACCGAAAAGGCCTGAGCCGAAGAGTTATTTTAGCTTGGTGCAATAGTTCCTTGGTGTGGTGCCGCATATTGATGCAATGAAGAGGTCAGCATGCATAGAGGGTGCACAGATGGCTCTTGCCCGTGTCAAGACATACTGGGCGGAGATGAAGGCCAGTGCTGTTGCATCCCAACATTCGGACGAAAGCCGAGTACCTGCCGAGCACTATTTTGGGGAAGTTCTGTAGGGCACTCGTTTAATAGAGACGCAGTGCTCGAAGGATGTTATGTTCGAATAACATGTATCATTGTAAAACAATGTTTCGATGGCATATAAGAGCTTTTTATACTTGTGCTTTCAAGGATTAGAATACCTCCTGTGCGGCCATTAATGTATATGTGTATATAACCTGAAAGATGGCAGTCGTTGGCTTCAGCCCCCACGCATATAATGCGGGGGTGTTCGCAGAAGGCGCATCTTCACACTTGATCCAACGTCTTGGTCCTATAAAGGAGGTGCTAGCGCAGCGAACTAGGCAACCGGACTATAATGCTTTATCACTTTCACTTAGCCATAGGAGTTTGACAGTGGGGCTACTGAATAGCCCCTAGGGGCACCACGCTCGCCCGAATTCGGGGCGTGTGTGTGCCTGACCGGGAAATGGCCCTTCGTTAATGCGGAGGAATCCTAAAGATTCCGGCAAGTCATCGAGTGGTTGACCAGTCTCTCGCTATATCATGACAGTCAGTTTTCGGCTTTCTCTACTGAGGTGCTCGCCTGGCCGAACCGGGGCACAATCGCAGTAGTTCTCCTGGTGCCGCCTTAGCCGATAGAGTGGAACGTAAGGCAGCAAAACACAGGAGCCGGGCAAACCCAACATTTGACCAAAGACATGATTCGGAACTGATGCATATAAGGCCAAACTCGCGACGCCGAACACTCCCTAAGGTATTCGGTCTTTATGAAAACGGGCTGAACAAAAGCCCTTGGTGTCCAGGTACGCGCAAAATTCTGGCGTGGCCACATGCCAAGACGCCAGCCTCCTCCTCGGTTATAACAAAAAACCGGGGGATGTTATCAACAAGAGACAGTAAAAAAGGTTTACGCAGGGTCTTAATCCGAAAAGAATTCTTGAAATGGGTCCCTACTGCACGTCTGCGCCTGTGTCTCCGTTGTGCCGTATCCTGGATGGGTGTAGCACGGTGTTCATCTGTAAAAGAGAGGAACTTAGTTGAAAACAATCGTGCGAGAAATCTATGTTGTATTAAATAAACAAAGTATAATACAGAAAATGGGTAGAGTTGAGCTTTATTGTCTCTTGGTGTAAACGCGCGGAGCCCCTTGTATAGGGGTATGCAGCTAGTAAGCCTTTGTATGTTTATGCAGGACTCGTCGAGCCATGTCTGGGGTCTTGAACGACCTGTTTAGGTGCTTTAACTAGTAAAGCTGGTTTAGTGTGCGGCTGTCAAGGCATCCGCACCATCGTCCGCGCTCGAGGAACACTCGATATTTCCCTTTAATGAGATGATGCCTCGCGGACCGGGCATTTTAAGTGTAAGGGATGCATAATGCGGTATGGCGTTAAAGCGGGCGAAAGCTTCGCGTTCCAGTAGCGCTTGATAGCTACTTATGAATGGGGCGATGTGGAAGGTTAGCTTTTCGCTTCGGAAGTTGTCGGGGGAGCCGAACATGACTTCTAACAAGAGGGAACCCGTACAATGGGTATCCGGGCCTGATGTTACCCCTTGAAAGGAAGTGTTGCCATGGCGAATAATTGTTGGGTTTATCCCCATTTTGCGGATTGTGTCCTGGTATAGCAGGTTTAGATCACTGTCGCCGTCCATTAGGACTTGTGTAAAGTGGAGTCCGTCAATTATTGGATCTAATACCAAGGCAGTCCAGCCTGCGTTTTGGATACTTCTAGAGTAATCCTGATGATCGAAGGTGATTGGTTGTAACAACCAGTGGAGGGACTCCTCTAGGACAGGCCGTATGGCGCGTATCTCCATGGCACCACTCTGTTTTCCCCTTTTGTCACGTAAAGTGAATTTACTGTTTTGACTTCTTGCGGGAACTTCTTTTGTTCTCCGGTGCTCTGCTTGTGGGGTTCGGCATCGTCCTCGCTTGGTATGTCGAGCCCCTTGTGTTCGGCGTTAAGTTTGCCGGATTTCTTGAAGACCCAACAATCTCTGTGGGTGTGGTTTGCAGGCCTCCCGGGAGTACTGTGGATTTGGCATATTTTGTCCAAGATTTTGTTGAGGTTAGATAGATCATCCCTATTATCCTTGGGGGGGGGGGGGCGGCTGTTTCTGATTCTGCCGAGAGCTTTTGAATCCGGCGTTGACTGTCGTGCTCTTCGGGCTGCTTCCCTTGGTCCGGCGCTGTTCCTTGCTACGGCGCAGTTTCCCGTTTCCATCTCTGACTTCGGATGTACTTGGGTCGCTGGTGCTGCTTCTTGCCAACCAGCTATCCTCTCCTACGCAAAAGCGGGTCATGAGGCTTGTTAATGCGGCCATTGTTCTTGGCTTTTCTTGGCCGAGGTGTCTGGCGAGCCACTCGTCTCGAACGCTATGTTTGAAAGCTGCTAGGGCTTCGGCGTCCGGACTGTCGACTATCTGATTCTTTTTAGTAAGAAATCTGTTCCAGAGTTTCCGGGCTGACTCTCCGGGTTGTTGAGTTATATGACTTAGATCGTCTGCATCCAGAGGTCGGACATAGGTCCCTTGAAAATTTGCCCGAAAAGCATCCTCGAGCTCTTCCCAACTTCCTATGGTGTTTTTGGGAAGGCTTTTAAGCTAATGCCGGGCTGGCCCTTTGAGCTTGAGGGGTAAGTATTTTATGGCGTGGAGGTCATCTCCTCTAGCCATGTGTATGTGGAGGATATAATCCTCAATCCAGACTCCAGGGTCTATTGTTCCGTCGTATGCCTCTATGTTTACGGGCTTGAATCCCGCTGGAAATTCATGGTCCAGCACCTCATCGGTGAAACATAGGGGATGTGCGGCGCCCCTTTATTTGGGTGTGCCGCGATGTTCGGATATTTGTTGTGTTGCATTGCTTACTAGAGCTTGCTTTCTTGGCCCGTAGATAGATCTGGTTGGGCCGTCTTTTCGATGCGAATCCTTGTGCGGACCGCATGCTGGATTGAGTGCGACGCCCTTTGCCGCTCTATGTCGGTCATGGGGTCGTCTATCCGACCTGGTGGCTTCCTTGTTTTTTTACTGTGGGGGCTCTAAGTGTAACGCCCTGGATCCGATGCGCCAGGTGTCTGCCAGTTATTCGCTGTCGTTGCCATGTCATTTGCTTGCGTGTTGCATTTTATCATGTCATCATGTGCATTTCATTTTGCATACGTGTTCGTCTCATGCATCCGAGCATTTTCCCCGTTGTCCGTTTTGCAATCCGGCGCTCCTATGTCCTCCGGCGTTCCCCTTTCATCTCGCGTTGTGAGTGGGTGTTAAACTTTCTCGGAATGGACCGAGCCTTGCCAAGTGGCCCTGGTATAGCACCAGTAGACCACCTGTCAAGTTTCGTGCCATTTGGAGGTCGTTTGGTACTCCAACGGTTAACCAGGTAACCGTAAAGCCCCTTCTCTCTTTGCAGCCCAACACCCCCTCCAAACTGGCCCAAAACCCATCTAACTCCCCTCCATGCTCTCGGTCGTTCGATCATGATTGCGTGGCCGAAAACCGCTCCTCATTTGGACTCTCCTAGCTCCCTCTACTTATAAATAAGCCCCTCCCCCCAAAATTCCCGGATGAAACCCTAGCAATCCCCTCTCCGCGCACCGGACATGTCCGTCCAGCCGCCGGACATGTCTACCCGCCGCCGCCCGACGAATCGCCGCGCGCCACGTGGCCCGCCGCCGTCCCTCCGCGCCGCGGCCCGCCCGAGCCCATCCGGGGCCCGCGCGGCCCGCGCGGCGCCGCCGCGCGCCCGAGCCGCCCCGTG
>NC_041393.1:677551624-677588923 GCF_002162155.2 Triticum dicoccoides | reverse complement strand
CGCCCGGGAGCTTCCCCGCCGGAGCTCCGGCGCCCCCGTGTCCGGGCTCCTCGCCGCCGGCCACCGCATCGCCGCGCCGCCCGGCCTCTCCCTCGCCTCCTCTAACCGGATCCGGCGAGGAGTGCCTCGGATCCGGCCCCCCCGAGCATCTCCCTCCTCTCCGGCAGCCTCTCCGGCGAGATCCGGCCTGCCTCGGTTCGCGTGCCCGCAGGTTGACTTTCCCCCCTCTGAAAACGACCAAGTCCCCGAGTATTACTGTAATTTTCATGCCATGTTCGTTGCGTCGTAGCTCTGCATACGTAGCTCCATTTTGTGCGTGTAATATGTCAAATTGTTCGCCTCGACGAGTGAATCGTTTCATTCCGTTGCATCATATTCATTTGAGGTCATCTTGATGCCTGATTCATCGTCGTAAGAGTGCTTCATGATGTTTTCTGCTGTATGTTATCAGAACGAGCTCTTTTGTCATTTTTGCCATGATTGATGTGTGCATCCTATGAGGTTGATGTCTACAGGTGTTTTGAACTGTGCCATGTCTTCTTTACAGAGGTGCTTACCATGTATTTTTGCGATCAATGTGGTGACTAGCACAAGCATGCAAACTAAGCATCGTGATATTGCTGATTTTAGTCCCTGTTCTGCTGTTATTTTGATGCCATGTAAACTTGATGCTACAGAGAGATCCATGCATATTTTGAGATATTTCATTAAGGATGTTTTCAAAAATAGGTTATTGTCTATCCATTCATGCCCTTGTTTGTAATTATGGAGTAGTCTAGCATATCGTTTTCGTGCTCTACTTTTGCTTCAAAATGTTTCCTGGCAGATTGTTTACATGTTATTCAATTTGGCCAAGCTTGCTATTGTTGATCCTTGCATGCTATGGACTTGTTCTTGACTTGGTTTGTTTCACAAACATGCCTTCTTGATGATGCTATGCTTATCTTTTCATGCAAAGACTTGTGGTGAGTGAATCGAGCTTGTTAAGTAGGGTTCATGATGTTGCTGTTTTGCGAGGTTGAATCTGTTATTTCGTGATGCTATATAAACATGGTGCTACTAATCATTCTATGCATAATCTGGAGATGTTCTATAAACATGTTTTGATCTACATGTCATGATCTATCCATCCATGCCCCTGGTTGAATTTATAGCTTGTTGTAGCTTGTTCATATCTTGCTCCAAAGTTGCTTCATAATGTTGCTGTCAGCCTGTTAACATTAAGTTCACTTGTTCCCATGTGTTTTGCTAGTGATCCATGCACCATATGACCTTGCTATTGCCATGCTTAGCTTCAAAAATATGTCTTCTTACTATTGGGTGCCTTGCCATGCCATGTATTACTCTGTGGTGAGTGGTACAAGCTCATCTACATGCCTTCATAATTATGTTTCTGCCATGTTTGAATCTGTATTATAACTTGCCATGTTTACATGGGTGCCATCATATTTTCTGATCCTTTTTGGCTCATGGTCAGTAAGGGTCTTTTGATCTATGCAATTAGTAGATTCATGCCATTCCTTTGTTTTCCATGATAAGTTCCTGTAACATGTTGATAACTTGCTCTAAACATTGCATCATGATGTTATTTTCTGCAAAGTCTGAATTGTTATTACTTGCAATCTTACCATGTATGTTTGAGCATGTTCTAGTGATTTCTGGAGTTAGCTCAGTGTTCATGTTTTGTTATGATTTACCTGTACATCATGTCCATGCCTTTTGTTATCATGTTGGGGTGCTGTAGCATGTTGTTTTGATGCTTGCAATAGGCCTAGTTGCTGTTTTGGACAGCTTGTCCTTTAAACTTGTTTCATGTGTGTGTGTAGAACCGTTGCTCCGTTTTGAGTCTGCTCTATATGAAACTTGCTTAGAATTGCATGTAGTTTCATATTATCATGTTGCATCCATGTTTTGAGGTGTTTGCTTGATGCTTGTATGCATTTTGCATCTATGCCATGTCTAACTTGTGTTGCTCATATCTTCTAGGCCGTAGCTCCGAACTAAATGAACTTTATATGTAACTTGACTAGAATCTCGTGTAGATCATCCTTGTGCATCTTAACTTGATGTTTAACAATTTGAACATAAGGTTTATTCAGATCTGGACCAATTTAGAAATTTGCATATGAGGACTTACCGGAATTATTATATGTTGTTCCCGGCCTCATTTAAACTTGCCTTGATGTGTTGCTCTTGTTTGCATCATCTCTTGCCATGAGTAGCTTCATGTAGTTTTGTCATGCATCATGCTCGTGTGTGCATCATGTCTTGTTCCTGTGTGGTGTGTTTACTATGTTGTGTGCTTCTTTTCGATAGTTCCTGTTTCATTGCGGTCGTGAGGATTCGTTCGTCTACGCTTGGTTGGGCTTCATCCGTTCGTCTTCTTCATGGACTCGTTCTTCTTCCTAGCGGGATTTAAGGCAAGATGACCGCTACCCTGGATCTCACTACTATCATTGCTATGCTAGTTGCTTCGTTCTATCGCTATGCTGCGTTACCTATCTTTTGCTCATCAAGCCTCCCAAATTGCCATGAACCTCTAACCTTTGACACCCTTCCTATGCAAACCATTGATTGGCTATGTTATCGCTTTGCTCAGCCCTCTTATAGCGTTGCTAGTTGCAGGTGAAGTTGAAGATTTCTCCATGGTGGACAGGATTTTGGTTGGGATATCACAATATCTCTTATATTATTAATGCATCTATATATTTGGTAAAGGGTGGAAGGCTCGGCCTTTTGCCTGGTGTTTTGTTCCACTCTTGCCGCCCTAGTTTCCGTCATACCGGTGTTATGTTCCCGGATTTTGCGTTCCTTACGCGGTCGGGTGATTTATGGGACCCCCTCGACAGTTCGCTTTGAATAAAACTCCTCCAGCAAGGCCCAACCTTGGTTTTACCATTTGCCTCACCACCACCTACCCTTTCCCTTGGGTCGGCCAACCCGAGGGTCATCTTTATTTTAGCCCCCCCGGGCCAGTGCTTGTCTAAGTGTTGGTCCGAACCGAGCAACCTGCGGGGCCACCTCGGGGCAACTCGAGGGCTGGTTTTACTCGTAGCTTGACTTATCCGGTGTTGCCCTGAGAACGAGATATGTGCAGCTCCTATCGGGATTTGTCGGCGCATCGGGCGGCTTTGCTGGTCTTGTTTTACCATTGTCAAAATGTCTTGTAAACCGGGATTCCGAGTCTGATCGGGTCTTCCTGGGAGAAGGTCTATTCCTTCGTTGATTGCGAGAGCTTGTCATGGGCTAAGTTGGGACACCCCTGCAGGGAATAATATTTCGAAAGTCGTGCCTGCGGTTATAGGCAGATGGGAATTTGTTAATGTCCGGTTGTAGATAACTTGACACCAGATCTGAATTAAAACGCATCAACCGCGTGTGTAGCCGTGATGGTCTCTTTTCGGCAGAGTCCGGGAAGTGAACACGGTTTTCTGGGTTATGTTTGACGTAAGTAGGTGTTTAGGATCACTTCTTGATCATTGCTAGTTTCACGACCATTCCGCTTGTTCTCTTCTCGCTCTTATTTGCGTATGTTAGCCACCATATATGTTTAGTCGCTGCTGCAACCTCACCACTTTACCCCTTCCTTTCCCTTTAAGCTTTGCTAGTCTTGATACCCATGGTAATGGGATTGCTGAGTCCTCGTGGCTCACAGATTACTACAACAACAGTTGCAGGTACAGGTTATGCGATGATCATGACGCGAGAGCGATACTTGATTGCATTGAGTTCTTCTTCTGCTTCTTCTTCGATCAGGGATAGGTTCCAGGTCGGCAGCCTGGGCTAGCAGGGTGGATGTCGTTTGAGTTTCTGTTTGTGTTTCATCCGTAGTCGGATGATGCTCTGATGTATTGTGATGTTGTATTCGTGTGGTATTGTATGCCTTATGTATGTATCCCCATCTATTATGTAATGTTGATGTAATGATATCCACCTTGCAAAAGCGTTTCAATATGCGGGTCTATCCTTGGTGGGACCTTCGAGTTCCTTTTGGATAGGGTCGCATATTGGGCGTGACACTAAGGCCTCCTCATCAAATTCCGGTAGTAATTTTCACTTCGGATAGCTCTTTGTGTGGTGACTGTCGCCGTACTTGTGTGCGGTGTTGAGTACTTTGCCCCATCTGATTCTGAGTGCATCTTCCGCTGTTTTGAGCTTCCGCTTCTGCTTTTTCAGGCTACGCGCAGTGGCGACGAGCCTTTGGTGGAGGTTCTTCTGCTCCAGCAACTTGTCCGGCGTGAGGTCGTCCAGACTATTATCTTCGCCGGGGACGGGTTGTTCGGTTTCTTTATCCAAGTTCCCCTGTTCGGACGGTTGCTCGACGGCATATTCGTTGTCCGTCGGTTCGCCCTGCTCTATGGCTGGGTCTCTGTCGAGGTGGGGTTTGGCACCGCACTTATGTTGCCGCTTTGATTGCTTTTCGAGGGAACGATCCCTCGTTGAGCCCTTTTGATCCTCGTCGTCGTTTCTTTTAGGTGTGTCCACCATGCATACATTGTCGGATGAGGTGGTTGTCCAGTGCCCTATAGGCGCTGGTTCTTGGTCCTCTCCTTCATCAGCGTCCATACCGTCGATGTCTTCGGAGTCGAAGTCAAGCATGTCGGTTAAATCATCGATAGTGGCTACAAAGTGGGTGGTGGGTGGGTTTCGAGTTTCTTCGTCGTCCGCATCCCAACCTTGCTGACCATAGTCCGGCCAGGGCTCTCCTGATAAAGAGAGAGACTTTAGTGAATTCAGGATGTCCCCGAAGGGCGAGTGCTGAAAGATGTCCGTGGCGGTGAACTCCATGATCGGAGCCCAATTGGGTTCGATCGGAAGGGGTGCAGAAGATTCGGAGTCCGGAAAGGAGTCCGGCACCTTGGAGTCACGAGCTTCGCAAAGGACAAGGCTGGTGTTTGGCTCGATCGCCGTAGAGGTTGCAGCCTCCGGGCCAGTGTCCAGCCACCCGTCCTCGATCGACGCAGTCGGCTCCGAACTAAGGGTCGGAGCGGACATCTGGGCGGCCTTCTGGGCACTGTTCGGCGGCAGAGCTAGATCATGCCCATCGTGACAGTGCGGCGCGCTCGGCTGTGGCTCGAATCCGTCGAAGATCAAGTCTCCGCGGATGTCAGCCGTGTAGTTCAAACTCCCAAATCTGACCTGATGGCCAGGGGCGTAGCTTTCGATCTGCTCCAGATGGCCAAGCGAATTGGCCCGCAGTGCAAAGCCGCCGAATACGAAGATCTGTCTGGGGAGAAAAGTCTCACTCTGGACCGCATCATTGTTGATGATCGGAGGAGCCATCGGGCCTAAAGGTGACGACACAGAGGAACTCCCAATGAAAGCACCAATGTCGGTGTCAAAACCGGCGGATCTCGGGTAGGGGGTCCCGAACTGTGCGTCTAGGCGGATGCTAACAGGAGACAAGGGACACGATGTTTTTACCCAGGTTCGGGCCCTCTCGATGGAGGTAAAACCCTACTCCTGCTTGATTAATATTGATGATATGGGTAGTACAAGAGTAGATCTACCACGAGATCAGAGAGGCTAAACCCTAGAAGCTAGCCTATGGTATGATTGTTGTTCGTCCTACGGACTAAAACTCTCCGGTTTATATAGACACCGGAGAGGGCTAGGGTTACACAGAGTCGGTTACAATGGGAGGAGATCTACATATCTGTATCGCAAAGCTTGCCTTCCACGCCAAGGAAAGTCCCATCCGGACACGGGACGAAGTCTTCAATCTTGTATCTTCATAGTCCGGGAGTCCGGCCAAAGGTCATAGTCCGGCCATCCGGACACCCCCTAATCCGGGACTCCCTCACCCCCCTCCTAAGTATGATTATCTCTTACTAGCCATCAGGAACACACGTATTGTCTCCTTCCATCCATACCTCTATCTCAATATCTCTCAGGGCATCTTCTATCGCGCACACACCTTGTCACTCGATCTCCCACCCATGTAGTCCCATCACGATCTCCAGGGGATCTCTCTATGACAAACATACACTCTCTCCTCCCCATGTCTGCATTTTCTCCGTACGTCTCTCTCGACCTCTCTCCCTTGTTTGTCAGACCCCTGTTGGACACGTGCTAGGGGTCTTGCTCTCTCGGTTCCAAACAACCACACACTATCTCATCACCTTGCCTCCGTTGCCGAAGATGCATGTGTGATTTGTTTGCATAAAACACGCATGCTTTTTCTCTACTTTTATCGTGTGTTGTCCATGTCTCTTTCACACATGCACACACATTTTTTCACTCTCTTTCTATCTCTCTCTCTCTCTCTTGCGTTAGGTACTCTGTCACGTCCATAAGCATATGGATGTTTTGAAAAGTCAAAGCTCAGAAAAGTTTGACCAGGTATATGTGGAGAAAAGCATTTACATCTGGAACGATCATTAGATTCATCACAACATGTACTTACTTCATACTATCATTTATCTTTGGTATTATAGATATAAGTAATTTCTTTATAAACTTGGTCAAAGTCTCAAAAGTTTGACTTAAAAAATGTTGGAACTACACTATCGAACGGAGGGAGTAGCTCTTTCTCTCTCTCTCTGCTATCTCTCACGGGCCTCCCCTCTCACTCGACCTCTCTATACCAATGGATTATACGCTCACTGTGCCAGTGTATAGCTCCGTATATTGTTTAGTTGACCGGTCAACCAATCCACATGCTGCCTTGTCAGCTCGTGTTCTATATCTTGGTGTGCTGGCCCATGTGGCAGTGGGTGAAAATATGTAAACTAGAGGACCATCTGACACGCGGTGAAGTAAACAAAGTTGAAACTACTCGGGGTAGCACCCCGCATGCTAGTAAATTCAGGACGCATTGAGGACAAACTTCTTGTGCGCGAAGGACGCACTCGCGCAAAATTCACCACTGCGCGGCAGCATGCACAGAAGGACGCACTCGCGCACACCCAGCACACAACACACACCAGCATATGTGTACACCGGCGTCGCTGCCAGTTGAGATGGACGGCGAGGCAGCCAACAAGCAGAGGCGGATCGAGCCAAAACCGCATCCGGCGAGCCTGGACTTCATCAGCAGCCTCCCCAACGACATGCTGCTCGTCATCATCGGCCTCCTCCCCACCAAATCTGCCGTGCAGACCGCCCTGCTCTCCTGGCGGTGGCGCCCCCTCTAGCGCTACGTCCCCCTCAACCTCACCGTCGACAGCTGCCTCTGCGACGGGGATTGCAAACGCATGGCCGCAGTCTCCAAGATCCTTTCATCGCACCCTGGGCCAGCCAGACGCCTTGACATCCGCATGTTCAGTACCAACTGCAAGGTCCAACCCAGGTTCGACGAGTGATTCTTATCCCCCGCCCTAGATCAGCTCGAGGAGCTCAGCTTTGAAGCTGGACGATGTTGCTCTCAGCCACCGTCCGTGCTCTGCCTCACGCCAACGCTGCGCCGCGCCAGCTTCAGCTCCTGCTATCTTCCCCAGATTAATGCCACGCCCGCCCTTCTTCTCCCTCAACTCAAGCAGCTCGACCTCTTCGATGTTGTCATCTCGAAGAAGGCTATGGAGCACCTGCTCTGCAGCTGTACTGCACTCGAGTACCTTCGTCTTGAGCATATCCACGGGTTCATTAGCCTCCACATCGCCTCGACGAATCTCCGATGGATTTATGTGTCTTGCTGGCCCCGCAACAAGACATCAATTGGGAAGAGATCACTCCAGCTGTTCCATGTTATGGTCATTGAGAATGCGCCTTTCCTTGAGAGATTGCTTGTATCGGATCTAGAAGGTCCAACAAAAATTAGGGTCATTGACGCGCCGAAATTGACAGTGTTGGTGTACTCGTCTGCCAAATTCTCCGAACTCTTTATTGGATCTGTAATCGTTCAGGTACAGCACTCATCTTCTTCTCCTTCTTCTTGAAATTCACATTTTTAAATTTCTTATTGATGTATTTACGACCGTCTCCAAGAAAATGATTCCCACAAGCTTGACCCAGTCCATGCGCACAGTGAAGATCTTAGCACTAAAATCTATCGGCCCCAATCTGGATCAAGTTGTTGGATTCCTTACATGCTTCCGTGCACGGAGAAGCTACTCATCGAGGTGAAACTTCTTTCCTATAAGTAAACGGTAATCACAACTTAGCTCAATTTTTTCGTAATTTTCCCAAATTACGATGACAAGTGTAGTGTTCAAAACTACATCTACGCATTGCACCGAAAGAAATGTTTTTAGTATTTTTTATCACGTGATCACCTGCATCGTTTTTATGCTGTACTACTATAGTAGCCTAGGCTAGTCATAGTGGAAAGTAACTTAGACTACTCCAGTAACTCTATGGTTACCCTAAGAGCAAGTAGTACCTCCGTCCTGGTTTACTCTTCCAATTTTGTAGTATCAAAATTTGACCATAGATTTAACTAACAAAATGTTAATGCATGTCACTAAGAACTATATTGTTGGATTCGTATTCGAACATACTTTCAAATGGTGTAATTTTTAGTGACATGCATTGGCATTTTCTTAGGTAAATCTATGGTCAAAATTTTATACTAAATACGAGGTAGTATTCCCTCCGTCCCAAAATTCTTGTCTTACATTTGTTTAGATATGGATGTATCTAACACTAAAATGTAACTAGATACATCCGTATTTAGAAAAATTTAAGACAAGAATTTTGGGACGGAGGGAGTACAAAAGTGGGCTATGTAGGCCAAAACATGTGCCAAATTCACTTGTGATGCATTTGGCATCGATGCCCCTCCATGGCTCACCTGGTGCCCCAATCTGAATCACCTACTTTGCTCCGGTGCCAAATTAACTCACGCAATGAAAAAACAATGCATGGGAGAGAGAGAGGACTGAGGCAATAAAAAACACTTGTTTGGGAGAGTGAGAGGCTGGTGTAGTTGGTTTGATTGATTTGTTTATACATGTGGGTCTGTGTGCACGGCGGTGCCAACTCTCTCACATCGCGAGAGCGGTGCCAAAATCTTTTGATTTGACATCGATGCGTATTATGTGGCATACTTTTGCGAAATATGGCATCGGCCACATAGTGGAAGGCAACAAATGCCCAATCTCTTCACTTGCTCCTAGTTAAATGAGAGGAAACAGAGAGAGAGAGAGAGAGAGAGAGAGAGAGAGAGAGAGAGTGAAAAAATATCACTAGCCAGCCAACCCTATCGTATGAGCAAATGATATTGGTACCTCTTGATGACACGGCAATATTATGCAGCCAGCTGCTCTAATATGTTCTCTTCTTTTGCAGATAAAAAAAGACCCGAAAGTGAAAAATGTGCTGCACTATAACAATCTCATCAAATGCCTTGAGCTCCATCTTACAGAAATTGATTTGATCGACTACCGAGGCAGCACATCTAAGATTAAATTGGCCAGGTTCTTTGTTCTGGAGGCAAGTGTGCTCAAGGTAATGAGGTTTGGCGTTCTCTGGCGCAACAATGAATGGCGTGCTGATCACCGCAAGCGTCTAATCCTAAATGACAAAGTCTCCGCAAAAGCGGAATTTGTTTTTGAAACATCAAGTGGCCAGAGACTCGAAAACTTATTTGCCCATTAGTGACTTGTCAGGGCGGTGGATTTTAGTTTGTACGATAATGCTGCATCCACCTAAAGTAACGAAAGTTCTTACGTAAACTTCCTAGTAATTCCCTCTTCGTAGGTGCAGCATTACTCCTAACATTTGTAATATCAGTTTGAAACTTGTAATATTGCCATATCCTATTCCTGCGTTTTCAAAATCCTACAAATCAAACAGGTCCTGAGTTGGTGATGATGTTGTGCCTCCCATCTTTCACCAATAGCCGTCGGATCTAGATCTGACGCATACAAACCAAGCTTCTCCATTTTTGCAAAAAGATGCCCGCACTTGTTCCCTATTTACAAACAACTCCTTGTCTCTCACAATTAGCCTTATCTCCTCCCCACCACATCTAGAAGGCCGTTCAAAAATCTGGCGCGATGGCCGCTACCGGAGCCATCCACCCCCAATCTTGGTGTTCCGTGCAATGCACGGGCATCTACGCACGGGAAATTATGTCGAACATGGCTAGTTGTAAGAAGGCTAGCTCTACAGCCATGATGATAGTGACTGCAGACGGTGAGGCTGACTATGGTATGCCGAACACGGCGCCTATACTCAGGTGTCATCTCCGGCGCAGGGTCTTGTCACTTCATTGTGAGGAGCAGCACGTAATAATTTGACCAAGGGGTAGTACAGTGCTAGTACTCCTACTACTACATTGGTAGTACTACTACTAGTACTAGTAGCACCACCGTCTGGATTTAGGAGTACTACCACGTCCATCTGGATTTTAGTATTTGACTAGCAATATCTAGTAATGCATGTCACAAAAATTTTACTACTCCCTCTGTAAATAAATACATGGTGTTTTATTCCTATCGGCGAGAGAACTTAATGTTTTTTTGCTAACTAGAGTACTAATAGGATTACATGCAATGAACTAAATACTACATGTCATGTTTGGTAGTCTCAAGTCATTGAAAGCATGCACGGCCCACATCTCTCATTGGTTGATATGTCACGAAATAAGAAACAAGTAGGGAGTTAATGCATCGTGCCTAAGTGTTTTGGGATTATTTGGTTTTTGTAATGTGACTTAGGCTGGTTGTAATGTTACACAACATTTTTGTTTACATGCATTAACATTTTATTAGTTAAATCAAAGGTCAAAACTTGGCGCAAAATGCAAAGGGGACCAATAAACCAGTAAACATCAAACTTCTCTCGTTTGGCCCCAACTAGAGGTCCGGTCTCCGGTGAGATGACTATACTGCACTGGCACGAAGGGGAACGCGGCTTAATTGACTTACGGCAACTGCCTTTGGGTGAATGACACGTGGGCCCAGGGGGTGGCTGGCCCACCTATCATACAGCCAAAGGCAGGTGCAGTAGAGGGCCTAGGAGTAGTACAAAATCCTACGCACCTACACACGCTAACCAAGGGCAAGAGTGATCACTCGAATCGCAAGATCAATTGACTAGAAGCTAAGCTAGACCCATGGAGGCGATGAGCGCGAGCATCAGCCAGCTGTGCCAGATGGTCCACGACGCCGGCCTGCGGCCCGACACCGAGGAACATCTCCAGGTAGTATTTCTTGAGGCCGCCAGGGCGAGGGGCCGCTTGGACGACAGTTTCATCTCCTTGTTCGATGAGGTCCTTGTCGGTTTCCTCGACAAGTTCATCGTCGTCAAGAAGCTCGCGAACGACTTTGACGTAAGCCTCCCGCCGACGCGCCCAGGCTCTGCGATGCCCGCCACCCTCAACGGCCACTATGGTGACAACCTCTTCGACGCACTGGTGGCCCTGTGACTGCCCGCCGTCGCGCCGGAGAATTTCCACCTCGAGGTCGCGCTCGCCACGCAGCGCCTGGAGCAGCAAAAAACCATCGACATAATCACCCACGTCTACGCGCAAATCGTCCACAAGGACTACTACATGCAAGAGGAGGACGATAGGACGCTGACCTTCTTGGACCGCAGGGCAACCTTGGATGACACTGTTCAGAAGCACGTTGAGCTCGCCGCCAACGCCGCTGCTCCTCACACGTCGGTTGGTGATCCGGCGCACTAGGGCGTGAGGATGTCGTTGATGGATCCGTATGTATTTTTATCTTTTCGTCAAATCCATGTAGTAGTATATGATACTACAGTAATTATCTTACCTTTCGCATCAACTTCATAATTTCGTACGTACTCCATGCATGAACGGCGCCAGAACCAAACTTCTCATTACTCTAGGCAAAATTATTATTTTATATCTATCGGTCGTGCCATGGAGCAGAACAAAAATTTACAAGTTACGAGTTCAAAAGGAAAAGCATGCCTGTTCGCGTCGCACCCCCACACGGTTGGTCCGGCACACCGCTCAAGCGGGAATGCGTGCGGTGTTACATTTTCAGGGCTCCTTTGATTCAAAGGAATTCCATGGGACTTTTGGAGGGTTAAAATCCTTAGTATTTTTTCCTACATTTGTCGTTTGATTCAGAAGATTGAATCCTATAGGATTTTTTTCTATGGAATCAAGTGTACTACATTTCATTGGAAATCTAGCATCCACTCCAACCTCTTTTTTCAATTCCTTTGTTTTTCCTATAGCATCAAACACTCTAGGCTAATCCTATAGGATTCAAGTGGACATGCCACTCAAATCATGTATTTCCCTATTCCAGCGTTTTGAAAATCCTGCAAATCAAAGAGGGCCTCACTTACAAGTGGGACCGCAGTTGAGCAAACCGACTATCGGCAAACCCCCACCCCGCCCAGCGTGTGATGGCTGAGAAAACAGGACGGAGAAGAGATGGTTGTAGCATGGACTCCAAGAAAATTGGTGTTGGATGGGACTCGTGTGGGTGGCGTGTGCCGTACTGCTAGACGTGAATGCTAGTTATGGCCCATGCCACCCCACTATATCGAGCCTATATCGAGGTACGTAGAACAAATTTCCTGCAGTCCATGCTCAGCCCTCCTCTATCTCTCTTCTCAGCCAGCCAGCGGACGCACAGAGCCCATCGTCTGTTTGCTCACATGTGGTCCCACATGTCAGTGAAAATGCAAGCGGACCCACTGAACCTGCACATATTTCACCTCGACGTGCTGGTGACAAAAACAAATCCAATAAAGATCTTCGGTGGCTGCTTTTGGAGTTACTCAAGAGTAGTAAGATTCTATTTACAGTTTAACCCAAGATGCACATCTCGTGGCTTCAACTACCACTCTATTTTCTTTCATGACATGACCTGGATGCTGGATGTCCCACGTGTCGGCAAAAGGAGGAAGAACCCGACCAAATCTTCGGTTGTGCTTTCGGATTAGACTAGTTGTGCTAACTTAAAATTTTATTGTGTACTCCCTCCGTTCCAAAATACTTGACTTCCGTTTGTCCAAAAATGGATGTACCTATATACTAAAACATGTCTAGATACATATATATTTTGACAAATAGAAGGCATGTATTGTGCAACGGAGGGAGTAGAATGGATGCAAGTTTTTGTATTGGGAAGAAGAGTACATCCATATATTGACAGAGCGCAATTTAGTAGATGTTCTATCACTTTTACCTAGCACAGAGGCTAGAGATGAGATTAGTGCACTTGTTGATACTCCTACTAGAATAGAGCCTAGACATGAGACTAGATGCGAGGAAGCAACGTCTACTTCTTTATACTCGAAGAAGAAAGAAGCACGCAAGATCGAGCCTCCGCAGATCAACAATGAATGCAGCGAGAAGGCACTAATCCAACTTACAGGAGTAGTAAAATGTTTTCTTGCGGTTCTTGTTTTCTTTGGTCTTGCTTTTCTAGTCAAAATTATCGTTGGAGTTCGTGCAAAACGGAGGTCCGTTTGGGGTCATGCGTTGGAGTTGGCCTTATAAGTGGGACCGCAGTTAAGGAAACCGACTATCGGAAAACCCCCACCTCGCCCGCCGCGCGATGGCTGAAGGTAGAGAAACGACGAGGTTGAAGAGATTGCTCTAGCACGGACTCCAAGAAATAATATGGTGTCAGATGGATGTCGTGGTGGTGGCGTGTGCCGTACTCCTGGACGTGAATGCTTGTTTTGGCCCATGCCACCCTACTACTCCTACTACTTACTCCTACTATATAGTACTAGTATCGAGGATTCGAGGTGTTGGTTATGTACAGTGAACACATTAACATATGGCTATAGTAAAAACACCCGCCCGACGCGCGAAGCATGTGAAGCTAGTACAAATAGTGTACTACTATTGTTGATTGGCCTCATCCGAAACCTGTTGCAGTGCACGTACAATTATGTATTCGAAAAATATTTTTTTGTCTCATCACACCACTTACTCAGAGAAGCGACTCGAAAGCCATTCATAAATTTAGTAAGTTTATCACAGGCATATCATTTTATTACATACAATAGGTCATCAACCCACATCGACAACGAGGATACATTATAATACTAAAGTTTTCACCACACAACAAATAACAAGCAATGAAATGAACTTCAACTCAACCATTCCTCAGCGTTGGAAACGCTTGCTTTGAACCACAAGTGATTCTCTGGGACGGGCCATCCATTATCGACCTGGAGACCAACGCAGGACTGATCATCCAGGCTGAAGTGGCCTACTATATCAGTACCAGGGTAGGGAACCACCCAAATGTCCGAGGTATAGACACAGTTGCTTCTCATAAATGGTAGTAGCGTTGTGTCAATAGCAGTTGGATCGCCTTTCACCATCATTGGATAGTTTTGTCCAAGGAAGAGTGAGTTTTCTCCAAGACTATCAATTCTGTACCAGGGAGAAGGAGTTGGCGCTAGCACACTAGTATCCATCCCGAATACCATGCAACGGGTGCTGGAATAGGTCCGAAGAATGCGACCATGGGAGACTACACCTGCTTCCTTAGCAGTAACATCATCAGTGGGCTGTATACACCCAAGAAGAGGTGATACATCAGAATTAGTTGCCACGCTCCAAAGAGTATATGGGCGCTGCTCGTCCTCATGCTCATGATCATCACCATCATCATCTCCCCCTTGGTTATAAAAAATTTCAAGTATAGGTGGTGGAATGTTCACAGGACCTTGGAAACACAAGAAGAAGGTCAATTAGTAAAGGGAAACTTGCTAACCCGCATGCATGTGGAAGAAACAATTATAATTATGGTGGAAGACAAACGTACCGAAACTACGAGGATGCCATGCAAAACAGTGCCACAAGTGGTGGCAGCAAACACAAGGCCCTCGTATTGAATTGCATCACAGTACTCATCCGTGTACAGAAACTGATTTTGAGCAATATCTATCGAGTCAAACCACCAAGGGTGGCAACAAGCTTGTCGAAGATAGCAACAACTTCACAGTTGTTGTAATTCCAAGAGCGGTTGGGAACTCGACAAATTGCTATCTTCCATAGAAGACAGTCATCATGATCGTATTTGAACGTGCGTACAATACCAGTGTGCTCAACCTCTAGGCAGTCTGCTGAGATTTTTGGAAGTGGAACCCGGTCACGAGTGTACACATTCACAAGTTCCCACTCGTAGTTGGACCCAATGTAAACAACCCAATCTCCATTTGCGCCTGCCCAAGCCTTTCCCTCAAGCGATGGCATCTTAACATCATACGTATCATTATCAAGCGGCATCAACTTGCACAGGGCGAGGCCTCCGTCATGCCGGCGCCAGTCATCAGGGTCACGGCAAAGAAGATAGGGGAGATCAAACCGCTCCTTGACTCTTGGGTTCCTTGTAATGATGTTATTAGTTGAGTCGAGAATGGGCTTGAACGAACCTGCCATGCTAGTGGAGATGATGACGTCGCACCGATCAATGAGTTCCTCCACCACGTCATCTTTCAGATCGGGGCAAGAATAACGGGGTCGTTTCTGGCCTGTTCCCTCCATGGAGAAGACGGACGAACAATGGCAGAAGAAAGGGTGAAGGGCTGAAGGAAAATGGAGGAGGGAGAGGAAGAGCGTGCGACAACAGTTCCAAATCGAGAGGGAAAGGCGAAGAGTCGGTGGACGGTTGCCAGTTTGCCATGGTTCACAAAGAGGCACCCCGGCCTACACGTCCCTTCGAAAATACCCCAACTACTTGTTGTCATCTCACTAATATGTTGGAACGGGACCACATGTCAACGAAACATGGTGTGTAATTTCTCGTGCAAAATGCGATCTGGCCGTGTTGGCCCGAGGTGCCGCATTAGTTATCGACCTTTATTTTTTTAATGGCGTGCCGTTCAGTTTTGAAGCACGACTAACTAGTACTGTACGCAGAGAAAATATAAACTACTCTACCATTACTCCACCTCCAGTACTAGTAGTATAAAAAAGATATATAGGCTGGAGCTACAGCGCTTTCTTACCAAGGGCTGCCCACTTGCTTCTCACACTACCACCCTCTCTCCAGATCTAAAAAAGACGAACCCTCTCTCCCTCCTCACCGGTGGTCACAGATCCACCAGGGAAGAAAAGGACGTGCAGCATTGACCCACTCGTCGTCGGCGAGCGAGGTCATGCACTGACGACAAGGCCGTCCTCTCAGACCTAGCGCCCTCGCGGGATGGCCTCCGTCCCCAAGCTCGCTACCGTAGTGTGTGCGGAGGACGATGACCATGAGCGAAGCCACTTCCCGCCGACCCTCAGGTATGCTACCTCTTTTCGAACCATATCCTTGTTCTATTGCCCCATCTGCCACGTCGTTGCATGTGGATCTTTTTCCACTCCACCATCTTCCCAATTTGCTATCCTCTGCTCTGCTGGCCACGCAGGCGAAAACCATAATTTGCACTATTAAAGGAAACCCTACTTCATGCAGACTAATCCATGTCTCGGTTGAATAAGGAAAGGAAGGGAGACTGTACTTTCCAAGAGAGTAGGCATCGAACCCGCATCTAGGTTGAAAAGGGGAAAATCAGTAGCTAAGGAATGAGTCTCGTGTCTCTTGGTTGAAGAAGGGTAGAAAGGCATGACAACGCAATAGAGAATGACCAGGTCGATCGGTTTGTTGTCCTCACATAGGAAAAAGGTGGCTAAAGAGAACAAAAATGGGACATAATCCACATATGCTACCTGGATATTTGTTGCTCTGGGCAAGCATACCTCCCTCACCACTCTGCGTCCGTGGAAGTACATCGTACTGGTGCGCCCACTGTCCGAATGGGCCTCCCATGCTCTCATTGCCACTTTTTTTGCTGTTAGTATAACGCCAGCAGTCAAGTCAAGCAATGCTACTTCTAAAGTGATGCCACATTTAACTAATGCCGTTCTCAGTCTAATGCCACCGATAAATTTAAGCAATGCCATTTAATGTCACTGGATTATTTCAGGGTTAGCTATTGATTGTGGATGTATTAAAGATTTTTCAGCTAAGGCATTCTAATGTTGTTGCACAACCAGTATACCAACGATGAAACTTGTTACTACCTTCAGACTTTTGCACTATTAATGCTTATAGATTACATACCTCACTTTAATGCTCATGCACAGCTAGTATACCAATGCTGAAACTTGTTACCTTTACATTTTGTATTGTTAATTCTTATAGAAACCTTCTAGTGCTAGAGTTTATTAAAATCTGTTCAGTAAAACCATTGTACTGTACCCTGTAATAAACTAACTACTCTACTGTTGCACTAGCCACTGGATTAGTGTATATTTGTAGTATTCAAACGGTGTAGAGTTCACTCAAATTATCCCGGTAAAGCTAGTCACACCTTTGTTAAAATTAATGTTCATTATGTTATCGGAGGAGGTCTGTATGTTTGTCTCTAATGCCTGTCGACTACATACCTGACATCATGATGTAATGTTAAGTCATTTCCTTTTGTACAGTGTCACTGAATTGTCAAGGCGGTGATGGCATTTTATTTTAGTAGAATTGCACAAAATTTTCTTAAAAGAAGAGGAAAGGTCAGGAATGGCTCGGTTTTTCAGAAAAAACTATGTATGCCTTCCTGACATCAGCCGTTGTTGCTTTATTTATTCCTTCAAACAGGTTGTTAGAAACAGTCTTGCTACATTTTCCCATTAAGAAATTGGAATGCTTATATTTGTGAGCCTATGATTCAACTAGTGCCACTTTTATAGTAATCACACTTTCAATATCTATGCAAACAGGGATGCTCGATTTTAGTGGAGCTGCACAAAAAGTCCAATTGGTTCAACATTAGGAGCATGTTTTTTTTCCAAACCTTTATATCCAATTGGTGGCACTATGAGTTGTTCATTACGAAGTTGCTACTATCTTGCTACTCTTTTTGTACTGTCATTAGATAGTAATACTAGTGGTTTGCTAGCTGCTTGATATGTTTACTAGCTGCTTGATATTTGTGCAGACAGATATGTCTGCCCATTGCTATTTGGTAAACAAACAAAGTGTCCGCAATTTTGGTTGAACTGCACAAGAGAATAGTATAGTCACTGCATGCAGTGCCATTTGAAAATAGACACAAAGATTGGATAGTCACTTCATGGACTGCAGAAAAGTAGTACTATACTATTTACTGGCCAACAGTTCGTGCTTCATTGCTTTGGTCTGATTATACAATGGGCATCATTTTGCCTAAGTTAAAGTTTGTATTCCAAAAATAGTCTCACGGTGTGATCGAGAGAAGACCAAATCATATTGCAGTGGATGTTCCTCCATCATGTGTGGTTCATTCTCATGGTTCCAGCCGTTGGTGAAACCACTTACGTTTGCAAGAGGAATTGTAGACTTCACAAACAAATTTGTCTTTCAGTCTTTACTGAATGTTGGCCAAGAGAAGCATCCATGTTAGTAGGAAGAACAGATGTTTTTCTAGATCTTTGCTTTTGGAGCTACATATTTGTATATGATCTGTGAATCATTGAGATGCATTAACATGTTGATCTTATGTATGGGAATCATACTAGTTAGTTTTAGTTGCGACGCAAGATCCGAAGTGGCTGATCTTTGCTTTTGGAGCTACATTTTTGTATATGATCTGTGAATCATTGAGATGCATTAACAGTTACTTATTTCTGTTCGCTCAGTGTTTACAAGTTACTGATCGATCACTAGCTAGCCTACAAATGCGCTCCTGGCAGTTTTATTTGCGACGCAAGATGCAAAGTGGCAGTTTTTGAATAAAAATGCCTACCTCTGAAGAAACTGACAAGCTACACTATCGATCCTACACGGACAAAAATGCCTACCTCTGAAGAAACTGACAAGCTACACTATCGATCCTACACGGATAAATAGTGGATCACGCACGTACTACCTCCTTTCCGGTTTGCAGGGCTCACTTCAAGAAACGACCTACTCGATCCTACACGAATAAATAGCGGATCACGCACGTACTAGTACCTCCTTTCCGGTTTGCAGGGCTTAATTCAAACCTCTCACCAACCAAGGTTGTAACGCCCTAGATATAATTTCCATATTTGTATCCAACTCTTGCCGTCTCCGGCGCTAAGTTATATTTATTTCTCGGGTTCGGGTCTTTGTCTCCGTGTGTTGTTTTTCTTTTTCGTGCATCTCTTATCATGTCATCTCGTGCATTGCATTTGCATACATGTTCATCTCATGAATTCGAGCATTTTCCCCGTTGTCCGTTTTGCATTCCGGCACTTCGTTCTCCTCCGGTGGTCATTTCTAGTCTTCTTTCGTGTGTGGGGTTCAAACATTTCCGGATTGGACCAAGACTTGTCATGCGGCCTTGGTTTACTACCGGTAGACCGCCTGTCAAGTTTTGTATCATTTGGACTTCGTTTGATACTCCAACGGTTAACCGAGGGACCGAAAAGGCCTCGTGTGTGTTGCAGCCCAACACCCCCCAAAAATTGTCCCAAAACCCACCAAAACTCTGCTCCATGTCCTAGAGCGTTCGATCACGATCGCGTGGGCAAAAACCGCACCTCATTTGGACTCTCCTAGCTCCACTTATGCCTATTTAAACACCCCCCATTTCGGATCTCGTCTTCCTCCCCGTCCTCCTCCTAAAAAAAACAGATCTCCTTCCTCCGCCGCCGACGGACGTGTCCGGCCCGCGCCGGACAGCGTCCGCTCCACCCAGCCGCCCGCCTCAGCCAACACCGCCGCGCCACGTGTCCCGGGCGGGCGCCCACATCGCCGCAGTCCCGCCGGCCCGCCCGAGCCCGCGGGGAGCCCGCCTCCTCGTCCGACCGGGCCACTCCCTCCGCCGCGCCCCGCTTCTTCTCCCTCGTCGCCGGGCCACCGCCACCTGCGTCGCCAGCGCCCCACCGCCGCCGCGCTCCGGCCGCCGCCCCCCGACCGGCCGCCGCCTCCTCGCCGCGTCTCCGGCCAGATCCGGCCGCGGGAGTGCCGGATCCGGTGACCCCGACCTCCCCGGCCTCTTCCCCGAGCTCCGGCGAGCTCCTGGGCCTCTCCGGCGCAACTCCGGCGAGCAGCTACAGTGTTTCCGGCGAACTCCGTAAACCGCGCCAGATCTGGATCTGGGTCGTTTCGGTTGACCTCTCCCCCTAACCCTAGTTTTTCGTGCTATGTTTGACTGCTTGTATCTCCGCAACCGTAGCTCCGTTTTGGGCATATGATATATCAAAATCTTCGCCTCGACATGTACATCATTTCATTCCATTGCATCATTTGCATTTGAGGTCATCTTGATGCCCAAAATGCTGTTAGAAGGAGGCTTCATGAGTTAAATTGCAGATCCATTAGTTCATCATGCACTTTTGTCATTTTTGCCATGTTTAATTCGTGCATGATATGCCTGTGCCCCTTTGGGATGAATTGTTAAGCATTTTGTCTTCTTTCCAGAGGTGCCACCCATGCATTTTTAGGATGTGTGTGTTGTCTTGTGCAAGCTTGCAAAGAGAGGTACCTGAGATTGCTGATTTCAGGGACTTAGTGATTTTCACTAAGTCTGGGATATTTTAGTTCATGATGCTATATGTCCAGCTTGTTTCCTAGTGATCCGTGCCTCTTTTGAGGATGATCAGTAAGGGAGTTTTGATATTTATGTTATGCTATATCCATCCATGTCTTTGTTTGCATATGTGGAGTGCTCTAGGTTGACTCAATCGAGCTCAACTTTTGCTTCGTTGTTAATCTAGGCAGATCGTCAACTTGTTTGCGATTTTGCCGATGCTACCGTTAGTGTTCCATGCATGCTATGCCTTTGTTCTTGCCATGTGTAGCTAGCACATTGTGCCTTCTTGCTGGTTATATGCTTTTCTTTCCATGACTTGCACCGTAGTGAGTGCATCGAGCTCGTTTACATGCCTTCACGAGTAAAATTTCTGCATGTCTCAGTTTTCACTAAGTCTGAAAACTGATTGTGTTTTAGCTATGTTCGTGTGCCCGTTAATATATTTTGTGATCCCTTTTGGCCCCAGGTCACTTTGGGTGTTTTGTTAAGCTTGTTGAGTAGCTCCATTCCATATTCTTACTTGTTATGTTCAGGTCATCTATCATGTTGTTTTGCTGCTCCGAAGAGAGCATCGTGATCTGAAATTTCAGACTAGTGTTAATTTCACTAAGTCTGGAATCTGTTTTGCATATTCATTTTTTCCATGCTTGTTTGAACCTCTTAATGGATGAATTTTCCTATGGCTCAGTGCTAGTGTTTTGTTAACCATCTTGTGTACATCACTACCATGTATTTTGTTTTCATGTTTGGTGACTGTAGCATGTTCATTTCGTTGCATTTAGGAGCCTACTTGCTGTATATCGCAGATCGGTTCGTTTCGTAAACGCTCGCCATTTCCAAACCGTAGCTCCGATTCCAATGATCTTTATATCGTTTTCAAGCGATTTCATCCCCTCTATCCAGTGGCACACTTGGTTTTCCAAGTTGATGCCAGGTTCATGCATTTCCTGTCATATCTTGCATTTTGCATCCCGCATGGCATCCCGCATAGCATATCGTCATTTCATCATATTGCTTGGTCTTGCCCGTGGTTGATTGTATCCTTGTTGCTTGTTTGTCTTGTTGGGTAGAGCCGGGAGACGAGTTCGCTACCGAGGAGCCCGTTGAGTTTGCTTGTGAGGATCCAGTCAACTCTGACAACTGTGCAGGCAAGATGATCATACCCTCGAAATCACTACTATCTTTGCTATGCTAGTTTGCTCGCTCTTTTGCTTTGCCACTGCTACGATGCCTACCATTTGCTTGTCAGCCTCCCAATTGCATGATTGAACCTCTAACCCACCATTGTCCTAGCAAACCGTTGATTGGCTATGTTACCGCTTTGCTCAGCCCTTCTTATAGCGTTGTTAGCTGCAGGTGAAGGTTGGAGCCGTTCCTTGTTGGAACATTTATTTACTTGTTGGGATATCATTATATTGCTATGTTATCTTAATGCATCTATATACTTGGTAAACGGTGGAAGGCTCGGCCTCTCGCCTAGTGTTTTGTTCCACTCTTGCCGCCCTAGTTTCCGTCATATCGGTGTTATGTTCCCGGATTGTTGCGTCCCTTACGCGGTTGGGCTATAATGGGAACCCCTTGATAGTTCGCCTTGATTAAAGCTTCTCCAGCAATGCCCAACATTGGTTTTATCATTTGCCGCCTACCCCCCCTTTTTCCCTTGGGTTTCCGGAGCCCGAGGGTCATCTTTATTTTAGCCCCCCACGGGCCAGTGCTCCTCTGAGTGTTGGTCCGAACTAGAGCCCTGTGCAGCGCCACCTCGGGGAAACTCAAGGGTTGGTTTTAGTTGTACGGATTGCTCATCTGAGTGTGCCCTGAGAAATAGATATGTGCAGCTCCTATCGGGATTTGTCGGCACATTCGGGCGGTGTTGCTGGACTTGTTTTAACCTGTCGAATCATCTTGTTGTACCAAGATACCGAGTCTGATCGGTGTGTCTTGGGTGGAGGTCTATTCCTTCGTTGATCGTGAGAGCTTGTTATGGGCTAAGTTGGGACCCCCCTGCAGGGATTGATCTTTCGAAAGCCGTGCCCGCGGTTATGGGCAGATGGGAATTTGTTAATGTCCGGTTGTAGATTACTTGAACTAAACTTAATTAAAATGAATCAACCGTGTGTGTTACCGTGATGGCCCCTTCTCGGCGGAGTTCGGGAAGTGGACACGGTGTTGGAGTTGTGCTTGCGCAGGATGTTCCTTTAGCTTCTCGCTCGTGCTTCGCCTTCTCTTCTCGCTCTCTTTTGCGTATAAGTTAGCCACCACATATGCTAGTCGCTTGCTGCAGCTCCACATATATTTGCCTTATCCATTCCTATGAGCTTAAATAGTTTTGATCGCGAGGGTGCGAGATTGCTGAGTCCCTGTGGCTCACAGATACTATAACTCCAGATGCAGGTCCAGGTGATTTCGCTCCAGTTGACGATTACGAGCTCAAGTGGGAGTTTGACGAGGACTCTCAGCGATACTACGTGTCTTTTCCGGATGATCAGTAGTGGTGCCTAGTTGGGGTTATCGATTCAGGGCCTTGTCGCATGTTGGGGGTCTTTTCTATTTTGGCACCGTAGTCGGGCCATGAGTGTTTGTTTGATGGATGTTATTTATGTACTCTGATGCGACGTGGCGAGTGTAAGCCAACTATGTTAACTCCCCCTTTTATTATATATTACATGGGATGTTGTAATGATTGCCTGACTTGCGACGTTGCCTTCAATGCGGTTATGCCTCTAAGTCGTGCCTCGACACGTGGGAGCTATAGCCGCATCGAGGGTGTTACAAAGGTACTCCCTCCGTCTGGCTTTATTAGTCCCGTGAGCAAAGCAGCAAGACCAAGGCATGGCAATAATTAATGGCATGCAGAAGTTTGAGCCTAATTAATTCCAGTGATTTAAGTGGCTGCATGCGTGCCCTCGGCTGCGACTCATTGCATGCTGCTTCGCGTACTGCCTGCGAGTGATTCTGAGTGCCTGCATGCAGCCGGCCGTAATTAAGGCAGCTAACTGATGAGAAAAAAGATACGCTTTAATTGTTGCGGGCTTTTTAAATCCGTGGAATCATTATTGACAAGGAGGGAGATGATTCGAGTGCACTTGTTTGACCGCATGCCGGCGTGCGACCCAGACGGGACGGGACGGCACAGTCATAATTTCAGTTTCCCTAGTTTTCCACGGCAAGCTGGCGCGCTAAGCCATTATGCATTGAATTCCGATGACCGTCGCGCTACCTTCCCCCTATAAGTATTGTTTCCCGCCTTCTCCTGTGCCACCGTGACCCAACTCACCATATCCTCATAAGCCCCCACTGGCCCGACGTAGCTCGCCACGTCCGCCATGCCCCCGCCCGTCCGTGGTAGGCGACGCCGGAGGCGGTCACCGCCAGAACTAGTGTTCGGTTTTTCACCGGAAGGCAGACGGAGGGAGGAGGCATTCTATCTGTCTTTAGATGGCAATGCACAGATCATGGAGTTGTTGGAGCGCGACCGCTTTGCGGAGGAGCAGGAGTTGTTGGAGCGCGACCGCCTGGCGGAGGAGCAGCGTATCACCGATTTGCACCGCCAGCGGGACATGGAGCAGCAGCACACCAACGCTCTGAGTCGCGAGTAGAGTGCCCGCAACTGGGCCGACTACGTGGAGGCCAACTAAGGGAGTCCTGGATAAGGGGGTGTTCGGACAGCCAGACTGTATACATCGTCCGTACTATAGAAGCGTCAAGATACAAGACTCAAGACTTCGGCTCGTGTCCGGATGGAACTCTCGTTTGCATGGAAGACAAGCTTGGCAATCCGGATATTATGTTTCCTTCCTTGTAAACCGACTCCATGTAAACCCTAGCTCTACAGTGTCTATATAAACCAGAGAGCATGGTCCTTAGAAGGCCGATCACAATTACAATCATACCATCATAGGCTAGCTCTTAGGGTTTAGCCTCTACGATCTCGTGGTAGATCTAGTCTTGTATTCCACATATCTTCAATATTAATCAAGCAGGAAGTAGGGTTTTACCTCCATCGAGAGGGCCCGAACCTGGGTAAACATTGTGTCCCTTGCTTCCTGTTACCATCAGCCTAAGACACACAGATCGGGACCCCCTACCCGAGATCCGCTGGTTTGTACACCGACATTGGTGCTTTCATTGAGAGTTCCTCTGTGTTGTCACTTCGAGGCTTGATGGCGTCTTCAATCGTCAATAACACGGTCCAGGGTGAGACTTTTCTCCCCGGACAGATCTTTGTGTTTGGTGGCTTCACACTGCGGGCCAATTCGCTTGGCCAGTTGGAGCAGATCGACAGCTTCGCCCCTGGCCACCAGATCAGGTTCGGAAACTTGAACTACACGGCAGATGTCCACGGAGACTTGATCTTCGGCGGATTCGAGCCTACGCCAGGAGCGCCGGACAACCACGACGAGCACCGCCTAGACCTACTATCGGACAGTGCCTGGGACATCATCCCCGAAGCAGCCTTGGATCTAAATCCAGGACAGGTTGCGTTGCCTATGGACGGAGGGCTGGACCCCGCTCCGCAGGCCGCACACTTATCGGCGGTGGAGCCGAACACGGGTCCCACCTTTGTGGAGGCCTGTAACCCCGGACTCATATCCGGCTGTTGGTCCTGTTCCGCTCACTCTCGAGCCAGTCGAGCCAGGTTGGGCTCCGGTAATGGAGTTTACCGCCGCGAACATCTTTCAGCACTCGCCCTTTGGCGACATGCTGAACTCCTTGAAGTCTCTCTCTTTGTCAGGAGACTCTGGGCCGAGCTATGTCCGGCCCGAGTGGGAAGCAGGCGACGAAGGAATTCAGCACCCACCCACCACCCACTTCATTGCCCCGATCGAAGGATTAACCGACGTGCTTGACTCCGAAGACATCGACGGTATGGACGATGATGCAGGAGAGGCTCCAGAATCCCTGGAGCGCGGGACTACTACCTTGTCACACGATATATACATGGTAGATACGCCCAATAAGGACGGCAGCCCGGACGATAAAACACCCGGGCAAAAGCCAAAGAGGCGGCGCAGACACCGCTCAAAGTCCAGCAATGGCAAAAAATAGCGACAAGAGCGCAAGAAGGGTCGATATACCCGCAAACTCTGAAAGCAATAATGACCACATGGACCCAGCGATGGAGCAGGACGAGCCAGGTCACGCCAAATCAAGTTCAGTGCAAATACCCGATCACAATGATCCGGAGGGACGAGCTTAGGATGCCGCCCCAGAACAGGAAGACAGTCCAGACGATGATACATTCATCATCCCGGACGAACAAGTGGAACAAGACAACCTCCATAAAAAGCTTATGGCCACCGCAAGAAGTCTAGAAAAGCAGAAGCAACGGCTCAAGGCCGCACAGGAAAAGCTAAGTCGCAGATGGAATAAGGTGCTAGACACTGAAGAAAGATATGGCGATGACCGCCATACGAAAAGCTATCCGAAGCGCAAGCTACTGCCAGAGTTCGACGACGCGGCCGTTCCACCAAAAGAAAATTCGACCAAGAAACCAGACGTACCGCCTCACAACCATAACAAAGCGGCTGCGGACACTGCGCACGATCCACGCGAGCATCCGGATAAAAAGACCGGTGCAGCCAGGTCCATATATGGATCTAGAAGACACACCCCAGCGCAGGACTATGGTCATCCAAACGCTTATAAAATCCAGATACCAGTTCGGAATCAACCCCGGACACAACAATAGCCGACTACATGCCACAATGCGTCCAGATACAGAGGGGCTGCTCACCCCCTGTGCTTCACCGAAGAAGTACTGGACCATGAATTCCCACAAGGCTTTAAACCTGTGAACATAGAAGCATACGACGGCACGACAGACCCAGGGGTCTGGATCGAGGATTTTATCTTGCATATTCACATGGCTCGTGGGGATGACCTCCACACCATCAAATACCTTCCCCTCAACTTGAAGGGACCAGCTCGACACTGGTTGAAAAGCCTCCCAGAAAACTCAATTGGGAGTTGGGAGGAACTCAAAGACGCTTTCAGGGCCAATTTTCAAGGGACTTATGTCCGGCCTCCGGATGTAGACGATCTAAGTCACATAATCCAACAGCCCGGAGAGTCCGCCCGCAAGCTTTGGAATAGATTCCTCACTAAGAAGAATCAAATTGTCGACTGTCCGGACGCCGAAGCCTTAGCGGCTTTCAAACACAGCATCCGTGACGAATGCCTCGCCCGACACCTCGGCCAAGAAAAGCGAAGGACAATGGCAGCCTTAACAAGCCTTATGACCCACTTTTGCGCGGGTGAGGATAGTTGGTTGGCCCGTAAAGGCACCAGCGACCCCAGCACATCCGAACTAAGGGATGGCAACGGGAAGCCACGACGTAATAAAAATAAACGCCAAAACAAGGAAGAGAGCCCGGATAACACGACGGTTAACGCCAGATTCAGGGGCTCTCAACCTGATCAGAATAAGAAGCCATTCAAAGGCACTAAAGACTGACCGTCCGGTCTGAACAGAGTCCTGGATAGACTATGCCAAATTCATGGCACCCCGGAAAAACCTGCGAACCACACCCATAGAGAATGCTGGGTCTTCAAGCAGTCTGGCAAATTAAATGCCGAACACAAGGGGAGGGGCACACCAAGAGAAGACGAGGATGAACCTCACCAGCCGAACACTGGGGTACAGAAAAAATTCCTGCCAGAGGTTAAAACAGTAAACATGATCCACGCGACTCGCACATCCACGAGAGGGCATAAACGCGCGCCCATAGAAGCGCACGATGTAGAGCCCATCGTACCCATGTCTCACTACTGGATGTCTCGTCCGGTCACTTTTGATCACATGGACGGCCGAACTAGTATTCGGCGCGGCGGATCACAGGCCTTGGTGCTTAACCCACTAATCGACGGATACCGTCTCACCCGTATCCTCATGGACGGCGGCAGTGGTCTCAATTTAATATACGAGGACATTGTCCGCAGAATGGGGATAGACCCATCCAGAATTAAACAAAGCAACACCACCTTTGAAGGGGTGATACCAGGCGTTGCAGCCTGCGCCAAGGGCTCCGTCGTGCTGGAAGTAACATTCGGCTCCCCAGGCAACTCCAGAAGCGAAGAGCTGCTCTTCACTATAGCACCCTTCCAAAGCAGCTATCACACATTGCTAGGAAGAACGGTCTTCGTCCGCTTCAATGCATTGCCGCACTATGGCCACCTTACACTCAAGATGCCCGATCCCCGTGGCGTCATCACCGTTAGCGGAATCATAAAGTGCCCTTCACGCACAGAGGAATACGCGACGGCCCTGGCGGCCGGACTATAAGCAGCCTCCAGTTTTAGAAAACAGGATTGGTCATTACGACCACAGACACGGTTAGACGAGTCTGGTAGCCCGTATAAATTCAAACAGGGCACTGTATATGTAATCCCATAAGGGAAACAAGGGGTTGTCTATGCTTAATACAGCCCCATGCTTGGCTCGACCTTATTGGCAGGCCAACAGCTTACACTCTTATTAATGATCGCATACTTACGTTGCACCCTCCTACGAGTTTTTGGTTTTTACAGACAATGTTCGCGCGATAGCCTTCCAGGATACGGCACAACGGAGACAAAGGCGCAGACGTGCAGTAGGGCCCCGTGCAATAGGTTTCTTTTTAGATTAAGCCCCTGTGTAAACCTTTTCTACTGCCTCTTGTTGTTTAACCATCCCATGGGTTCTATACCCATAGAGGATACTACCGTTTTTGGCATTTGGCCACGGCAGACTAAATTGCACGTACCTAGAAATAAAGGGCTTAAAATAGGCTCTTGACAACCTATCTTCTTTTAAAAAAGACCGAATACCCTCGGGAGTGTTCGGCGTCACGAGTTTGGCCATATATGCATCAGCTCTGAATCATGTCTTTGGTCAAAATGTTGGGTTTGACTGGCTCCTGGTTTGCCGCCTTATGTTCCGCTATCATCCGGCTAAGGCAGGCCAAAGGAGAACTACTGCAATTGTGCCCTGGTTATTCCGGATGAGCGCCTCAGTAGAAAAAGCCGAAAACTGACAGTCATGATACAACGAGAGACTGTTCAACCACTCGAAGACTCACCAGAATCCCTAAAGATTCCTCCGCCTTAACGAAGGGCCGTTTCCCGGCCATGTACACATGCGCCCGTATTCGGATGCACGTGGAGGTACCAGGGACTACATAGTAGCCGCACCATTAGACTCCCATGGCTAAGCGAAAGTGTTACAGCTATATCGTCCGGGTGCCTAGTTCGGCGTGCGATCACCTCCTTAACGGACCAAGATGTTGGATCAAGTGTGATTATGCATATTTTTCGCCAAAACCCCTGCATTGTCCGCGAGGGGGCTGAAGCCAATGACTGCTATCTTTCAGACTACTTATGCATATAAGAATAGCCACAAAGGGAGGACAATCATACTTCCGGGCAAAAGTATAAACATAGCCTCATAATTAAACTAAACATTGTTTTTTACAATGATTCGACTTATCACTCGAATAAAACACTCTTCGAGCACTGCGCCTCTATCAGGCGGGCAGCTTCTGTGACTTGCGCCTAGTAGCGCTCGGCCGGATGTTGGCCCGCCGCCGGATCCTGGCTAGCTATTACAGTGGCCTCCATATCCGTCCAATAGGAATTCACGCGGGCTAGAGCCATCCGCGCACCCTCTATGCATGCCGACCTCCTCATGGCGTCAATCCGGGATACGGCGCCAAGGAATTATTGCACCAAACCAAAGTAGTTGTCCGTCTTAGGCCCCTTCGGCCAAATATGGACTATTACAGACCGCATTGCAAGTCCGGACAGCCTGTGGAGCTCCGCCATAGCAGCCACCTTCTCATTCAGTGGCAGCGGGCGAGTGGGAGCATTAAACTGCGACCAGAAAAGCTTCTCCACTTCTTCATCGCCTTGACCCTCGAAGAACTTGACAGCGTCAGCTGTACTATTCACCAAGTTTGCATATGCATCCGCAGGACTCATGCGACCCGCCACGAGAGCATACTTCGGATCCAAGAACTTCGTCCGCAGTAAGTACGAGTCCCCAGCCATGATTTTGTCAGCTTGTTGGAGCTCCTCCCGCATACTCCGGATCTCGGTACGCATCTCCTTGGCGGCATTACGTGCCTTGTCCAGCTTGGCCGAGCTAGCCTTATTCTCCTTTTCAAGGAGTGCGTACCGGTCGGCGGCATTTTTTTTAACTCTTCAGCCATTTCGGCTATCTTTTCCACGCTTCGGCGACGAGCAGCCTGTTCGGCTCTCAACTCTTAGGCCACCTTTAGGGCAGCCGCATTGCCAGCTCGAGCTTGTTCCTTGGCTTGAGCAAGTTCCGCCCTCAGGGCCTCCACGACAGCAACACCATCTGTAGTGCCAATACATTGCATTAATATTATGCCACTTTGGCATTTTCATATACATTATAATAAAAACCAAGCACATACCCTGGGACTCCTCAAGCCGTTTATTCACCAGCGTAATATCGGCATCGATGGATCCGATTTGCCTCCTTAGCTCGGCAACTGCGATAGACTGGTCCGCTGCCGGATCCTTGTATACATGTGCACATGTACGGCGCAGCCATCAGTATATGATTCCCCATTTTTCGCCTATGGCGGGCAACCAGAGTCTCAGGGGCTACTATGTATAGGGAGCACACCTAGTGCGTGCTTCATAACCAAAAAGTTGTGCATTTTTTCACTACATACCTCAAAGCCTTTGAGCAGGCTTGTAAATGCCTCATTCAAACCGCTGGTAGCAGATGAAATCTTTGTAAGCACCATGCTCATTAAAGAGCGGTGCTCCTCTGAAAGCGCGGCTCGCTCCAGACGGCCCGTCAGTACGTCCGGCCGGACACTAAACTGCGCTGGACCCTTCTCATCGCCCCCCATGGGAGCCAAACGCTCCGGGCTCAGGGCGGCTGACGTACTAGCCTCCAGCTTTGGCATATCCAGACTCCTCTGTGACGACACCTCCGTGTCGCCCACCTCATGAGGCGGAGAGTTGGGTGGGGTTTCACTCTCCATCATCTCCGGGCGAAGATCCCCCGAAGACGAACTCTATTGAGAAGAGCTGCTCGCCGGACTAAAAAACAAAGTCCTGGTTATGGATCTCGAAGTAACATCTCACCTTCGAATTAATGAATGACTTACGGCTCGTTGGAGGGCTGGCCCGTTGGTGGGCATGACGTGGTGAGGGCGCCCGTCGCGGCAGAGCCCCTTGGTGATGCTTTCTTCCCTTGCTTTGGCGTCTCCGCCTCCAAATCTTCGGAGGCGGCCCTCTTCTTCCCGCGTGGGGAGGAGGCTTTGACCTTCCCTTCCCGATATCCTCCATAGGAGGGTTAACGATTTTCCCGGTCTGGATGCGTAGCGCGTGAAGTTCGGCTTCACTGCCCTTTCCTTCGTCCCTCTCTGAAGGGATTTTGCTGAGCGCCCGGTCCAACATCTTCGCAATGGTGGGACCAGGTGAGCCCTCAGGAAGTGGTGTCGGACACCTGATTCTCTTCGCCTTGTCAAGCCATTCCTGGCCACGGAGGGAATGTTAGAATAATAATCATGATAAATATAAATGAAGTGTCCAGCTTTAAGGTTACTTACTTGGGCATCTAGGCGATTGCAGCTTAGGCCCGCATCCTCGGTGGTGTCTGGACACTTTGCTTGTGGTCCGAAGAATAATTTACACATTCCTTCGAGCGTCAAGCCGAAGAAGTGCTTAATAGTCCGCGGACCTTCTGGATTAAACTCCCACATACGGAGAGGCGGACGTGTGCACGGCAATATCCGCCGGACTAGCATTACTTGAATTATGCTGACAAGATTTATGTCCCTCTTAATAAGCTCTCGAATGCGATTCTGCAGTTCTGGTACATCACCAGCAGGCCCATAACTCCGTCCCACATCGGTCCAAGACGCCAACTGTGATGGAGGGCCTGAGCGGAACTCAGGGGCAGCTACCCACTTTGTGCCTCTAGGAGCGGTGACATAGAACCATCTCCGTTGCCATACATCGGACACTTCCGGAAAAGAGCCCTCTGGCCATGGGGCATTGGCGTTCCTGCTTATTATGGTGCCTCCGCACTCCGCATGTCGCCCCTCGATCATCTTCGGCTTCACAGTGAAGGTCTTTAGCCATAAGCCGAAGTGTGGGTTGACGTGGAGAAAAGCCTCGCACATGATAATGAAAGACGAGATATGGAGCATGGCGTCTGGAGCCAGATCGTGGAAATCCAGGCCATAGTAGAACATAAGCCCCCTCACAAAGGGGTCGAGGGTGAGGCCTAGGCCTCGGAGGAAGTGAGGAGTAAACACGACGCTCTCATTGGGCTCCGACGTGGGGATGACTTGCCCCGGAGCGGGAAGCCTGTGCTAGATATCGGTAGTCAGGTATCCGACCTCCCTAAGCTTCTCAATATCCTCCTCCTGAATCGAGGAGGCCACCCACTGGCCTGCTGCGTCGGATCCGGACATACTAGAGGATCTGGGGTGTTGAAGCTTAAGCTTTGGGCGATGGAGCTCGAGGTATGAGAAGGAGCAGGAGAGGTGGAGACGAGGCGTAGGCCTCGACCCCTTTATAAAAGGGATGAATACCAAGAGTCCTCAGTGTGACCGCTTGAGACTCATCTAAAAAGAAACACGGAATTATACCAATAGTCGCCGTAGGGTCGCATATGCCCATATTGATGAAAGATCCCATATTAAGAGGGACACGATCTCTCCTTTGGCGGGACGTGCCGATAAAACCGCCTCGCAACGCGAGTCGAGGTGGAGCAGGAAACATTGGTTCGTGTTGGACCAGGTCACGATGCAAGGGCAGGACGTACGAGCCAACAGAACAGATTTATGCTAAGGGTGTGTGAAGATCATCTTGCAGATTCGGACACAACCTACATGTTCGATAATCACCTTGGAGTATTCAGAGGAGGAACCCACCTTGCAATGCCGAAGACAAGACCGCGCGCCGGATTCATCGTCATTGAAGCCTGGTTCAGGGGCTACTGAGGGAGTCCTGGATAAGGGGGTGTTCGGACAGCCAGACTGTATACATCGTCCGGACTATAGAAGCGTCAAGATACAAGACTCAAGACTTCGGCTCGTGTCCGGGTGGAACTCTCCTTTGCGTGGAAGACAAGCTTGGCGATCCAGATATTATGTTTCCTTCCTTGTAAACCGACTCCATGTAAACCCTAGCTCTCCGGTGTCTATATAAACCGGAGAGCATGGTCCTTAGAAGGCCGATCACAATTACAATCATACCATCATAGGCTATCTCTTAGGGTTTAGCCTCTACGATCTCGTGGTAGATCTACTCTTGTATTCCACATATCTTCAATATTAATCAAGCAGGAAGTAGGGTTTTACCTCCAACGAGAGGGCCCAAACCTGGGTAAACATTGTGTCCCTTGCTTCCTATTACCATCAGCCTAAGACGCACAGATCGGGACCCCCTACCCAAGATCCGCTGATTTTGACACCGACACCAATGCCCGGCAAATATCCCTGGAGGCTGTCGGGCACACATTCGTTCGCGACGCCGATTTTTACTACCAGCTCATCAAGTGGGTTTCCCGCTTGGAAGCTGAAGCTTCGGTGGACCATGCCGGCATGGAAAGGGCCAACGCGCACGAGCAACGCGCCCTGTCACACCTCTGGCAAGTCCGAGGCGAGGCGCAGTACGCCGGTGCTGGTGTTTAGTGTGTACCACAGATGGCGGCCGGCATCGTCCCAGTTAGCTAAGAGTAAGTTAGTACTTGTACGCTACTAGAGTATTAGTGGGAGTAGATAGTTAACTTGGCTATGATGGTTGTCAACATGGAAGTTCAGTACTCTATATGTGGATCAGACCTGTTACTTTGCTCTGAATGTTGAACTTTTCGTTTGAACGTATGGAATGGGCTGTTTTTTTAAATGGGTTGTATTTGTCCTCCACGGGTTTAGAGGCTGACTTGTGGGCCTAGCAAGTTGACGCATACACAATCAGGAGATGATTGTACGTGGAGAGGATGACAGCAGGGGCCCGCCAAGGTCATGGCAGTACGCAAGCAAGTGCCTCCTTATTTCAAGCCAATAAAATAATGGCTCCTCCTAGTGGATTTCTGACATCTGGGTCCCATGCCATTGTCAACGTAGTCAATAAATGAGAGAATTGCACAACGAGTGGCTGACACCAGGGACCCAGCAGCTTGCCCAGTTATTTTTGTTTTGGGTTAATTTGATAAATGCCATCCAAATCTGGTGTATCCGAGAAATGCCACTGCAATTTCCAAACTTTGAAAAATGCCATTTCATGCCATTTCTAGTGGCATTTTTCGAAGTCTGGAGTGGCGTTTTTCAAAGGTTGCAAACTGCAGTGGAGTTTTTCAAATTTTGCAAAAATTGCAGTGGCATTTTTCAAAGTTTGGAAATTGCAGTGGCATTTTTATGAATCGCCATAACTGGAGTGGCATTTATCTAATTTGTTTTTGAGACGGAAGCAAGGTGTCAACTGGGCTGTGCGGGACACTTTGGCCTGTCTAGACAACCTTTTATTTTATGTTTACCACATAAAGAATATGGGCTCCAAAAAAACCCGTAAGAATTAGCAAATGGGCTGTAAATTATTTGAAATAATGGCAGATGGGCTGTATGTTGTTTTCCACAGATTTGAGGCTTTCCATAGATGGCTTGTATGCTGTTGGATGTGCATCCAACGGCCGTCGTGCTTCTTCAATCTCTGCTCTTCCTGCTCCAGCCGCTCAAACAAGCATCAGCGGGACTGTCTGCTCCCTCCTCCCCGCGGCCGGCTGTGCTGCCGCGCAGGCCTCACCGCCCCACCATACTCCCATCGCTGGCCTAGACATCTCTCTACTCACCCACAGTCCCACACCTGCTGTTATTCTCCGGCGACGGCAGATGAACCAGTAAACCCTCGTACAGTCGTACTCCCCTCCGTGTGGGAAACAACTGCCGAGTCTTCCCTGCCTCCGTGTCGTTCCCTTCCTAGGCCTCGCCGTTGTCCACCGCCCTGGTGCTCTCGGCGTGGCCTGGTCAACATGGTCAACGACCGACATGCATCTGAAGTGGACTGTACGTGGAGAGGCCGACAATTGGGTCCACGGTCGCACACAAGGAAATGCCTCCTTATTACGCGCAAAATAATGATTCCTCCACCTGACATCTGAGACCCACCAAAAGGGCCTCTGTATTTCGCGAAAAAAATGTTACCGCCAACGACAGCTCGGACCCACCAGCTATATCTAAGCACGCAAGGAAGTGCCTCCTTATTACGCACAAAAAAATGAATACTCCCCCTGCTAGCTGGGACCCAGTATAGTGGGCCTACTAAGTTGACGGGGACCAAGGGCTTTGTCAACTTAGTCAATATGCATGATTCTAGCTCGACTGACCGTACGATGTCCATCCAACGGCCGTAGTGCTTCTTCAACCTCTGGTCTTCTTGCTCCAGCCGCCCAAAGCAGCGCCGGTCGTGACGCCTGCTCCTGCCTTCCATGGTTGGCTGTGCTGTCGCGGAGGCCTCACCGCCCCCATACTACTCCCACCGCTGGCCAGGCCATCCCTCCACTCCACTCACCCACACCCCATGTTATTCTGCGGCGACGGCAGCGCAGCCGATCTAGTGAACCCTCGTACTCCTCTCCGCGTGGGCATCCACTACCGCATCTTCCCCTGCTCCGCGTCATCCCCTTCCTAGGCCTCGCCGTCGTCCACCGCCGTGGTGCTCTCGGCGCGGCGTGGTCAATGTGGTCAACGACCGAATTCCATCGGAAGAATACTGTACGTGGAGAGGCTGACAGCTAGGTCCACGGCAGCCGCAAGGAAGTGCCTCCTTATTACGCGGAAAATAATTATTCCTCCACCTGACAGCAGGGACCCACCGGACGGGCCACCAGTATTTCGTGAAAAAAAACGTTTGCCCCTGACTGTTGGGACCCACCCGACGGGCCACCGTATTTCGCGAAAAATAATGTTCCCCCTGCTGTCAGCTCAGACCCACCGGAAGTGACTCCTTATTACGCACAAAAAAATGAATACCCCATGCTAGCTGGGACCTACCTTGGTGGGAGGTTGACTTGTGGGCCTACTAAGTTGATGGGGACGGAGGGCTTTGTCAACTTAGTCAATATAAACGATTCTAGCTCCAGTGAATGTACGATGTCCATCCAATGGCCATAGTGCTTCTTCAAACTCTGGTCTTCTTTCTCCAGCCGCCCAAAGCAGCACCGGTCGTGCCGCATGCTCCTGCCTCCCGTGGCCAGATGTGCTGTCGCGGAGGCCTCACTGCCCCTTACTATTCCCACCGCTGGCCAGGCCCTGCGGCGACGGCAGCCTCACACCGCAGTCGAACCAGTGAACCCTCGTACTCCTCTCCGCGCGGGCTTCCACTGCCGCGTCTTCCCCGGCTCCACATCGTCCCCTTCCTAGGCCTCGCCATCGTCCACCGCCCTGGTGCTCTCGGCGCGGCGTGGTCAATGTGGTCAAGGAATGACTTCCATCGGACGTGGAATGTACATGGAGAGGCTGACAGCTGGGTCCACGGCCGCAGCAAGGAAGTGCCTCCTTATTACGCGGAAAATAATTATTCCTCCACCTGACGGCGGGGACCCACCGGACGGGCCACCGTATTTCGTGAAAAAAACGTTTCCCCCTGACTGCCGGGACCCACCAGCTACATCTTCGCACGCAAGGAAGTTCGTCCGGGCAAAAAAAACGATTTGCCCCCTGACTGCTGGGACCCACCAGCTACACCTTCACACGCTAGGAAGTGCATCCGGGCAAAAAAACGATTCGCCCCCCTGACTGTTGGGACCCACCAGCTACATCTTCGCACGCAAGGAAGTGCGTCCGGGCAAAGAAAAGTCCCAAAATTATTCGCCCCCCTGACTGCTGGGACACACTAGCTACATCTTCGCAGGCAAGGAAGTGCCTGACAGTCGGGACCCACCTGGTCAAAGCGTATGTAGCGTTGTCATTCTGGTCGCGAATGTGTACGTACATATATACTGGTCGATGTAGAGGCATGCACGTGTCGTAATAGAGGCGCGTACGTGTCGTAGTAGAGGCGCGCATGTAGCATGTACACGTACGTACAGCGGCCAGGGTGCAAGAAAGAAAATACGGCCACGTACGTACATACGGGCGGGGTCTCGAACGCCTACTCGCGCATACGTACGGCCAGGGCTCGTGTACATGGCTGGGTCGAAACGGACAAACAGCGTCGTCGTCGTGTTCATGGGGAGGCAACAGAATGCGTCGTGTTCATGGGGAGGCAACGGAATGCGTCGTGTTCATCGGGAGGCAACGGAACGCGTGGTAGCCAAGCGGCTGGGTCAGAACGGAATGCGTGGTCGTGTTCATCGGGAGGGCTTGGACGGAACAGACAATGGAAACGAGGCCTAGTGTACCGCACAACAGAGGAAACAGACCTCCTACGTTCGGAACGGGGTCCTGTTGATCGGGAGGGGTGTGGCGTGCCGCAAAACAGAGGAAACGGACCTCCTACAGTCGAACGGGGGTCCTGTTGATCGGGAGGGGTGTGGCGTACCGCAAAACGGAAGAAACGGACCTCCTAAGGTCGAAACAGGGGTCCTGTTGATCGAGAGGGGTGTGGCATACCGGAAAACGGACGAAACGGACTTGTGTTGGAGCGCTACGGTCGAAACGGGGGTCCTAATCATCGGGAGGGGTGTGGCGTACCACAAAATGGGACTCCACGGGATACTGTTCATCTCCACCATCGACCTCCTCCAGCCTCCACGGGCTACCGTCGACCCCCTCCAGCCTCCATGGGCTCCTGTTCATCCAGCCTCACCGCACGCTACTCCACCGGCTACTGTTCAACCACCCCTCCATCGTCTACTATTCATCCAGCCCTCCACACCACGGGGTCCTATTCAACCACCCCTCCACGGGCACCCCTCCACCGTCTACTGTTCATCCAGCCCTCCACCACACCATGGGGTCCTGTTCATCCAGAGGCAAC
>NC_041393.1:677544416-677551288 GCF_002162155.2 Triticum dicoccoides | reverse complement strand
TCATCCAATCGATCGGCTTCAGTTAGCAGAAGTAGTGAAGGAATCGCTCGATCGGGTTCAGTTAACAGCCATCGATCGATCGCTCGGGTTCAGTAACGCGTAGCCTGCAGTGTAATCGCTCGGGTTCAATTAGAACCCAGCGCCTTGCTCGGGTTCAGTTAGAGCCAACGCCTCGCACACACGCGCGTACGTGTACGAGAGAAATGCGCATCGCTCGGCCCACGACCTCCCACCATAACCGGCAACTCCCCGAAATTTTCCTCCCCATCGCATCTACCATGGTTTTTTCCGTCATGGACGGCCCAAAGAATGTCATGCAGGTGCGTCTCCGGCCCGCCCAGGACGAAAAGCCCATTTTCTGTCATGATTTTTTGTCATAGAAGTAGGAGCCCACCACATCTATGATGATACCGGGTTTTGTCAGAATTACCGTCATAGAAGTGTCATATGTATGACAGAAAAAAATTCGTTCGGCCCAAAATGTCACGGATGTGTCTTTTTTTTTGTAGTGTTATAAATACTAGTATGCCAAGATGACTGCACATTCCTCCTCAACTCCTCATTCACAAAAACAAACAAGTCATTTAGCATCCTTCCCTTGCGTCTGCCATGGCCAGCGTGAGTTCTGGGTCAAGAGATTGCCACCAGGGAGAGGCGAGCATGGAAGCGGAAGCACGAGAGATGTCCCGCCTTGCTGCGAGAGCAACCGACATGTCCCGCCGTGCGGAAGTAGCAGCACAGAGGTCCCGTCGTGCCGCTGAAGTAGCACGGAGGTCCTGCCGTGCCGTCGATGCAGCAGACTGGTCCGGCCGCACCGCGAATGCAGCAGAGATGTCCTGCCGCGCCGCGAATGCAGCAGAGATGTCCCGCTGCACCGCGGCGGCCTGGGAAAATTTCTCGCGGGCAGGCGACGACTGTTACAGACGCATGCATGCGATCGTCCATAGCCAGATGGATCAGATCTCCGGCTGGGCGAGGTTGTAGGATGACATGAAAGCCTCGTTTGAACAGGCTACCGGCGTCATCTGGCAACTAAGGGAGGGCAATGAGAGGCTCCGGGCCGAGCGCGACCTGCTGAGGGAGAAGATCGTCCGAAGTGCAGACCAGCAGGAGGAGACCAGTGCCTTGTTGAAGAGGACCGGCGTCATCATCAAGAAACTTATGGACGAGAATGACATGCTCTGCAATGAGCGCCAAAGGCTGGTGGAGGAATCCGTGGATGTCCTCAATCAGCGTCTTGAGGACACGAAAGAGCTCATCGCCGCTCGCCGCGGAGACTAGTTCCCACGGCCTGCAGCAATGCATCAAGAAAGTAGAGATCAGCGAGCCAGATCCTTGTCTTCCTTCTTCTTTTGCCCTTGTGTATTTCGGGCGTAGCCGCATGTGGCTTTTTTAATTATCTTTCTAATTACGTAAGACAATTAATCATTCTTATATATTCATCAGTCTTGCTATAAATCGCATTAGATGCTATATAGGCCTATCGGATCTTACATCAAGATCCATGCTTTCAGATTTTCTTTTTTCTCTCTTAAATCTCAGTCGAGTGAGACATAGCCACGCCATTAAACAGAGGCTCGGGTGCCATTAATGGACACCTTGGGAGATTGGTGGACGGCAGATGGAGGTCAAAGGGCTCTCCTCCCGATAAGCACGCGCAGGGGTCTGATCGCACGCCTCTCGTACTCAAATAGCTACCCTGCACGGTGCCTCCTAGCTAATAAAAAATGGGGACGTGTGGCGGCACGTAAATGATACTAGTAAGTAGAACGCCCACGGTTTCAATAATACTTGTGATTCCGATTGTAACGTGACAGCACTTGTTCCAAAATGACTTTATTGATTGTTAATGTGTGCGCCTTCGCAAATCGGACTGCAAAATTACCACAGCATGTTGGTGCCATGTCATGGCACCAAGCCAAATTTCATTATTTTCATGTGTGTTTTGGATTAACAGGAATTAAAAAACTAAGTTTCTCAATGTTTCCAACCCAGCCACGATGCCCAGAATTTTGAATTTCATTCCCATTTCTTGCATGGAACCTAGAAATTTACCCGAGGACACACATGTGATTTTTCAACCAACTTTGGTGCACTGTAACATATGCTTGTATTTCAAATTTGAATTATGCACACAAAGGTGACATGTTCCCTCCCAGAACCACGAGCCTTCTTGAGAGAAGCTCCGATTTGCAAGAAGCTTATACCAAAATTTGTTCCTATTCAGTCAATTTTTTTACCACGGCATGGTACTACCATGACATGACACTATGCCAAGTTTCATGATTTTAAAACCAAGTTTCTCAATGTTCTCGACCGAGCCACAATGCCCAGATGTTTGAATTTTATTCTCATTTTTTGCATGGGACCTAGAAATTCAACCGAGGACACAAATGTGATTTTTCAACCAACTTTGGTGCACGGGAGCATGTGCTTGTAGTTCAAATTTGAATTATGCACATTAAATGACCAAAAACTCAATTAATGTGTAAATCAGGCCAAACGAAGCCGGAATAATTCCAAAATTTAACAGGGCACTCATGTAGTTATATGTTGCATTTGTAAATAAACTCAAGGGGGACAGCGTATATCGTTTCGCACTCAAAGGTGGCACGTTCCCTCTTAGAACCACAAGCCTTCTTGAGAGAAGCTTCGGTTTGCGAGAAGCTTATACCAAAATTTGTTCCTATTCGGCCAATTTTTTTACCACAGCATGGTAGTACCATGACATGACACCCATGCCAAGTTTCATGATTTTCAGACGTGTTTTGGATTTACAAGAATTTTAAAACCAAGTTTCTCAATGTTCTCGGCTGAGCCACGATGCCCAGATGTTTTAATTCTATTATCATTTCTTGCATGGGACCTAGAAATTCACCCGAGGACACAAATGTGATTTTTCAACCAACTTTGGTGCACGAGAGCATGTGCTTGTAGTTCAAAATTGACTTATGCACATTAAATGACCAGAAACTCAATTAGTGTATAAAAAATGACAAACGAACCCGAAATAATTCCAAAATATAATAGGGCACTAATGTAGTTCTGTGTTGCCTTTGTTAAGAAACTCAAGGGGGGGCAGCGTATATCGTTTCACGCTCAAAAATGGCACGTTCCCTCTTAGAACCACGAGCTTCCAAATCGGCCCAATTTTTTACCACAACATATTAGTGCCATGACATGACACCATGCCAAGTTTCATGATTTCCAGGCGAGTTTTGGATTTACATGAATTTAAAATCTAAGTTTCTCGATGTTCTCGGCCGAGTCATGACGCCCAGATGTTTGAATTTCATTCTCATTTCTTCCATGGGACCTAGAAATTCAACCAAGGACACACATGTGATTTTTCAACCCACTTTGGTGCACCGAAGCATGTGCATGCAATTCATATTTAGATTATGCACATTAAAAGTCCAGAAACTCAATTAATGTATAAAAAGGCCAAATGAACTCGAAATAATTCCAAAATTTAACAGGGCACTCATATAGTTCTATGTTGCCTCTGTAAATAAAATCAGGGGGAGGCAACGTATATCATTTCGCACACAAAGGTGACACGTTCCCTCTCGGAACCACGAGGCTTGTTGAGAGAATCTCCGGTTTTTGCAAGAAGCTTATACCAAAACTTGTCCCAATTCAGCCAAAAATTATACATATGAAAACAGGGTTTAGATTATCCCGAACATCTCGCTACCTAGAACAATAATGTACTATTATTTGAATTCAACATAAAATGGATACAAATATTTGAACTACAGAGCGTATGGTACGTGTAGTTCATAGTGAAATATGATTACTGTTATATGCTTGTTTTTTGTTATCAAGATAATATTCAAATTATTGTATAACTTGACAACAATCGTATTCAAATAAGGAAAATTGATTCAAATTTAGTCCATATGGTAGACGACAATATATATGTTCACATGGTGGAGTAAAGTGTTCATATATGATGGAAGATCAAAATGTACGACTACATCAATTATAAACCGCAAGGTCACCTAACGATATATTCGAATTAAACATAACGTGGATTCAAAATTTGAAATTCAAGATCATGGCATCTATAATCATATAAAAAGGGACATTACTCTTTCTTTGGTGGGAATTGATTTGTTCTTTGTTGTTGTTGAGGGAAGTGCGAATCGATTTGGTATTGTGCAGGGTAATCATGTTCTCCCGATTTTTTTTACATTTTTCTTGTAGTTTTTTCAATGGCATCTATAGCAATATAGTAAAAGGGGACATGACTCTCTTGTGTCTTGTATGAATAGTTTTTTTTACATGTTAAGTTTGTTCTGCCGAACAAGGAATCTGCACCTTGTTATCCCGAAATTTTCAAGCTCGAGTATCTTTTGTCTTACCTGCTTTGAAACTCCCGACTCTTCAACCGGCACCGTGCCTTGTTATCCTGAAATTTGGATGCGCGCGAGAACTCCCTCCTCATCCAAAATCGGTCCCGCAGCCCATACACACAAAATCCCCCTTCTACCCCTCAGCTGGAAATGAAGCTCCACGTCGCGGTGTCAAAACCGGTGGGGGTACGCTGGTAACTTACCCTACATTTTGGACAAGCGCGTCCCTAAGCTTGGCTCCCCCCTCCCCCTTCCCCCCCCCCATTCGTACACCGAGGCCGCCAAAACCCGCGAAACCCCACGCTCCTCTGTCGGCCTCCTGACCGCCGCCCAGCCGGAGACTCTTCCCCGACTATGTCGTCCACCTCAACAACTCGCCGTCCCTCATCCACCGCACCGGATGAGCATCCGTTGTCGATCTCATCGTCCCGCCGGATCAACCGCCCCGTCCTCCACCTCCAAGGAGCTGCCCTGACGTTTGCCTCGTCTATCGCGCCACCTCAATCCCCACAGTGTCGTCTTGACATGCCCCACCAGAACCGCAGCACCCTCACCAATTCCTCCGATGAAGCCGAGGCCAACTCAGCGCCACCAAGGAGGTTCTGCACTCACCGCTGCATTTTATCTTTTATCCGATCTCACGGGGCTGCCGGTGCTCGATACCGAGCAGACATGGCGGGTCTCCATCGACGGCGCCGTTGCCGGCCACATCATCCACGGCGTCTCTCCCCCATGGCGTTGCTTCCTTGGTGGCGACTTCCACAACGGCACTAGCTGCAGCTGCTCCGGCTCTTGCTCGTGCTGCGGCTCTATTCTTGTTGTCGGTCGCGCTGCTACACTGCTCCTGCTTTCGTTCGTGCTACTGCTCTGCTCTTGCTCTCGCTTGCGCTACTGCTGCTGCTGCACGACCTCTGGCAGCTACATGATGTTGAGGTCCACAAGGCTATGCCAAAGAGGTTGTACACTCGTCGCATCACTTTGTTTCTCCATTCCTGTGTTCTTCCAATTCATGTGAGTCAAACTCCTAGGTTGACTGAAATCCTATGTTTCCAAATGCTCTGTTTTGCACGTGCATTCCTATCCTATTCCTGTGTTTTTCCTGTCCCTGCGTTTATAGAATCCTCCAATTCTAAGGAGCCCTTACAGATTTACTTCATTTTCAGATAGGCGTCAAAGAAAACTTTGTGTGTTATGTCCTGCTCCTGTCGTGCCATCATCCACCCCACCTGAGGTGCACCATCAATAGAAACGTTCACTGCAGCAGAGATCCCCCCTACAGACTTTCTTTCGCCGCCTTAGATCATCTTCCTCATTGCCGACAGCCACGCCAACTGCATTACCATCATTGACTGAGCAGATGAACCTGAGGACTACACAGTTCCGGAAGAGAGGTCGCAATCTTTCGTGTTTGCTTATGTTATACATCAGTTATTATTACCTGCTACTTTATCGTTCAAACTTGAGTTTTGAATTTCCCATGGGTCTCATATCGAGCCAGCAACAAATAGTATCTGCCTACTATCTGGTTCATCTGGGGTCTTCTATGTGGTTCATGTTGGGTGGGCAACAAACAATAGATGATCCATTGTCTATCTTTTTAAACTGAAGCTATAATCTACCTGCTACCATTAGTTTTGGATCCATCCACTCGTTTGCTACCATCAGTCTTGATTTTGCATGCACCCCTTAGGCCTTACAAAATCTAACTATTTTTTTATTATGCATGTCAGATATTGTACACAATCGTACTGAACATGTAGAGAAAAAGAGAAGACCATTGCGTGGGAATATAATGTCATGCAGACGCCGCTCCATGGTGGGGAAGTGCCCCCCCCTCCTGCATTTCTAGATTGTATTCCAGAGGAAGATAACTGTTCAGATGGAGATTCAGAAGGAGCCGACCACGCCTGTTTACCACCTGAGGTGTTTGCTCTAACCTGGCATGCTGATGTTGGTCATATCATGCATATGGCGCCTTGCATTGCTTACATTATACATCTTATATGTCATCAGCTTTGTTTAGATTTGCTTTGTGTGAATGCCACATGTTTGGTTTCTATATCATACTCCCACCATTCCTAAATATTTATCTTTTTAGAGATTTCAACAAGTGACTACATTCGGAACAAAATGAGTGAATCTACACTCTAAAATATGTCTCTATACATCCGTATGTGGTAGTCCATTTGAAATCTCTAAAAATAAAAATATTGAGGAAAGAAGGGAGTATATGGGAATTATGCAATGCCATATTCTTTAGCCAGGCATCATATACATGAATCATGCAATGTCATCCTGTTTAGCCAGTCATCGTATATGTGAATTGTATCGTGCCATATTTTTTCCATAATGTATTCCATTTGTCAACAATGTTTATACATTCATCTACTCTTCCTGTGCATCAGCCATTTGAGTCGGTCATGGGAAAATCCGGAGTGAAAACAAGATCTTCTGAGCAGTCAGTGCTACCTGTCGATGCAGATTTCTTGCTGGTTACAGATAGCTCCTCGGAGG
>NC_041393.1:677517275-677543977 GCF_002162155.2 Triticum dicoccoides | reverse complement strand
TTGCTCATATCATGCATATGGTGTCTTGCATTGCCATGCCATCTGCTTAGATTACACATGCTTTGTGTGAATGCCTCATGTTTGCTTTCTATATCAGATATGTGAATTATGCAATGCCATGTTTTTCAGCCAGTTATCATATATGTGAATTATGCACCGCCATCGAGCCAGGCATCATATATGTGAATTATCTCATGCCATCTTTTTTTTCAATTACGTATTCCATTTGTCGACAATCTGTGTATATTGAACTACTCTTCATGTGTATCAGCCATTTGAGCCGGTTATGCAAAAATCCGAAGTGAAAACAAGGTCTTCAGAGCAGGCAATGGTACCTGTTGAAGCATATATCTCGATGGTTACAGGGAGCTCCTCAGAGGAGGATTCAGAGACAGATGACCAGTCCTATATCCCACCTAAGGTGTATGCTCTAAGTTGCAATGTTTATATTTCTCATATGATGCATATGGTGTCTTGCATTACTTAGTTTAGACATCATATGCACAATATTGAATTCTATCTGCTTAATTTAGAGATCATACATGCGAGTGCCAGCTGCTTAATATATGAATCAATTATGTCAATTATATCATGCCATCCTGTATACTTAGACAACAGGTATGTGAATTATTTCATCCCAACCTATTTTAGAAAGACATCATATAGTTTTGTCATGTCATCCTGTTTAGATACTCATCATATGTTGAATTATGCCATTATATCATGTTAAGGTATCCATCATATATCTGAAATTGTGTCATGCTATCCTGTTTAGTTAGGCATCCTATATGTGAAATTGTGTCATGATGTCCTGTTTGGTTAGACAACATATATGTGAATTACCACATTTGTCTATCATACAATGTATGTACGTTCAATTTCTTTTCTTGTTTATCATCCATTTGAATTGGAGGGGGTGATGGCAGTATCTAAGGGAGCAAAAACCCATTCTTCACAAAAGACAGTGCTACCCGTCGATGCAGATAGAACCATGGTTGTACTGGCCCACAAACTAGCCCCACCACACATAATCGAGACTCTTCCAGATTGCACACTTACACCGTTGGGCAGAGAACCCGCTACAACCCATCTAACCGCAACCCCAGCGGATAGTAACCCACTTCAAGTTGACAAAGCACCATGTCCACCACAGAGTACCCCCACACGAGCAGTTTGTAAAGCTACTGCAGTGCCCAAAGCATGAAGACCACCACAGCTAACCCAAACTCCACGTTTAAAGCAGAAGAGCAACTGTTCTCAGGTCAGATTCCGTAGCTATGGTCCATACTCCTTTGTTGTTGCATCACTGTATTTACTCATACCAACTACTTTTGAATTTGAAGGATCCAATTGAAACTCCAATGGCGCAAGAGGTATGTTTTAAACCTATTTCTTTAATTGGATTGTTGTTCTAACTTCTTGCTCTATGTTGATTTCAGTTTAAGTTGTATAAACAGTTATGTTCTCATGTGATGCACATTACAAGTGCTGCCAATGCTGTGTAGTTTCTCACACTTATATTCTGTCTATGCTGTTGTGTCTTAAAAATATATGAGTTGAACTGTGTCTCTATCTTGATTAGGGAACATAAACTAGAATGATATGGACAATACAGTGACCATAGTACATAGATATATGTTTGTTTCATGTTGTTATCCTGTCCACCTTACTACTGAACCGGTTTACCAAAATGAGTTTCGTATACTACATGCTAAACCTGTGATGTGTCTGCTTGTTTCTCTTGTAGTATGCAAACAGAATATTGGAGAAGAGCACCCCACTATGCAATGGTAGAGAAAGTAATGAAGATAAGGTTCAAGATAGTGAGACAACCCTGTTGGTCTCCAAGAAAGGTGATAAAAACGATCTTGTAGACAGTGAGAAAACCCCACAGTTCTGCGTTGATGCAGTGTTCGAGTTACTGGCCAGTACCGCTGGCACAAGCTCTTCGAACTCGCTGCCTGAATCACTTCGGCTTCTTCAGTCTCAGCTACAAGCTTAAAGGCATCAGTCAGCTGTGTTGCGGCAAGAAGCCGAAGGACTGAGGAAGTCCCTGTAGAATTCAGATGCGCACTTTCTTGTGCAGCAGAAAGCGCTGGAGGATTTAAGCACCAAACAAGAGAAAGTTAATAAGCTTGCTAAGCATCTTGCCAGCATTATGGGTACTCGGGATATTGTTTCTTGAACTCTTCTGAAGTGGTTTCAGTTCTGGACTTGTTTTGCTGCGGCGTTTATATGCTGCTTTGTTCCCTATATTTGCACTGGTGGTGAACTTTGATGCCCAGTGGATGTAATATGTGTAATAGCCGTGATAGCCTAGCATAAGTTGCTTGCTTATTTATTTCCTTGTTGTCTTGTTTATTTGTTTGCTTGTAGTCAGTGCAGTTCTTTTTCCGCAGTTTGCTAGTGGCTGCAATAACCTATTTTTTAAAACTAGGCCACAATAACCATGGGCTAATATTTACTATAGTGACACTGGGCCTCCTATGGGCCGTAGAAATAGTGGGCCTTCTACGGGCCGTAGAAACAATGGGCCTTCTACGGTCCGTAGAAACAATGGGCCTTCTACGGGTCGTATCATCAATGGGCCTTATACGGGCCGTATGATCGATTGGCCAAACATGGGCCAATAACAGGCTGCATTATGGCCGTAAACAGGCTAGAGTTGGAATCATCCATTCATGGGCCGACCATAACGGGCCATCGTTAATAGGCCATATTTGATGACGCTATGAAAATGTCCCAACGTATTAACGGACCACAAACGGGCCGATTGTAACCACGGGCTGAATTTGGCCCACAAGCAGAAAATGACAGTAACGGGCCGTAAGTAAACGAATGCTGGAAATGAGCCCAAGAATAAATGGGCTCTGAGAAGGCCGAAAGATAACATGGGCTGGAAATGGCCCAACGGAATAACGGGCCGTTAATGGGTATAAAGTGATACACTGTTCATTACGGGCCAGTTTCACCACGGGCCGTTAATGGGTGTAAAGTGATACACTGTTCATTACGGGCCAGTTTCACCACGGGCCGTTAATAGGCCAAGAGTTACATAGGGCCTCATATGGGCCGAAAGACGTCATGGGACATACATGGGCCAGAAGTGAAAACGGGCTGGAATCATATTGGATGGCCCAGATGACACTATTGGGCCTAATTCGGATAGGGCATAACGGGCCTTGGGTTAGTGGGCTGTAAATGGGCTATATGCGAACATGCCGTTAACAGGCTTTACATGGGCCGGCCCGCCACCCTTTGACCAAGTCAAACGGTCCGGCCTTTTCACAGGAATGGGCCTCTGTTGGGCCGTACCACGTGTTGACGTATCATAGGCGCCTTCTGTCCAATGAGTGGATGACATTTGTCCCAACAATGAGCCGACACGTGTTTCCTCCAGCCAATGATGATTTTACACGTGGAAAATCCCCATTGGTCGGGGCTGTTAACGGGTTATCGGATCCAAAACCCGACCCGATAGCTTAACAGCGTTCCGTTATGGTGGATGCCATGTGTCGGTCATCGTTGACGAAAGCACTTCTATGACGTGCGATTTATCATCATGGAAGTGGACACTTCCTTGATGATAATTTTGGTAATTTCATGGAACACTTCTACGACAGCACAGGTATGACTATCTTGATTCTATCATAAAATCGTCATGGATGTACATGCATGACAAAAAACGCAACCTACTGTGACAAACACGTATCATCATGGAAGTGTATTTTTTTGTAGTGAAGGCTACTCCCAAGTCGAGGGTATCGACTACGGTGAAACCTTTGCTCCCATTGCTCTCCTTGAATCTATTCATTTGTTGATTGCTTATGCTTCTCATCATAATTTCAAGTTGCAACAAATGGATGTGAAGAGTGCTTTTCTTAATGGTCCTATTAATGAGTTGGTGTATGTCAAACAACCCCAAGTGTTCGAGGATCCCTATTTCCCCGATCATGTGTACCAACTCGACAAGGCACTCTATGGCCTTAAACAAGCTCCACGTGCGTGGTATGAGCACCTTACCGAGTTGTTGCAAGATCGTGGGTTCGAAATTGGGAAAATCGACCCCACTCTTTTTACTAAGAAGGTCAAATGGGAGTTGTTTGTATGCCAACTATATGTTGATGACATTATCTTTGGTTCCCCTAACAAAGCTTTCAATGAGGAATTTGCCGCTCTCATGACCTCAAGTTCAAGATGTCTATGATGGGAGAGTTTAAGTTCTTTCTCGGGTTCGAAATCAAGCAAAGAAGAGAAGGAACCTTCATCAACCAAGCCAAATACACTCAAGATATGCTCAAGAGATTCAAGCTAAGTGATGTCAAGCCGACTTCCACTCCAATGCCTGTCAAATGCCAACTTGACATAGATCCCAATGGTAAAGCGGTGGATCAAAAGGTATATCGCTCCATGATTGGCTCCCTGCTTTACCTTTGTGCATCTAGACCGGATATCATGTTGAGTGTGGGAATTTGTGCACAGTTTCAAGCCACAACTAAGGAAAGCCACTTTGTGGCGGTCAAGCAAATCTTTCGATATTTGGCTCATAACCCAAACTTTGGCTTATGGTACCCAAGAGGAGCCAACTTCGATCTTTTGGGCTATTCCGACTCAGATTAAGCGGGAGACAAAGTGGATAGGAAGTCCACCTCCGAAGGGTGCCAATTTCTTGGTTGCTCTTTAGTGAGTTGGTCTTCTAAGAAGCAAAGTTGTGTATCTCTCTCGTCCACCGAAGCGGAGTATGTGGATGTCGGTAGTTCTTGTGCTCAAGTTCTATGGATGAGGCAAACTTTGAAGGATTACGGTGTCACTTGTGATGAAGTGCCTCTTTGGTGTGACAATCAAAGTGCCATCAAGATCTCTCTCAACCCGGTGCAACACTTCAAGATGAAGCATATTGAGATTCGCTATCACTTCATCCAGGATCACATTAGGCGAGGGGAGATCAAGTTCAAGTATGTCAACACTCATGATAACCTTACAGATATTTTCGTGAAGCCCTTGGATGAAGCAAGATTTCGCGAGTTAAGGCATGAGATAAATATCATTGATTCGAGCAATGTAGATTGAACCCTTGCACACCCCACCATACTCAACTTGATATCTTGTTTAGGTGTAGGCATGGACATACGGGGAGTGTTGTTCTCTCAATGAACTCTCCTTCCCTCCATTATGCATAAATTGATCACCTCTTTCACATTAGCCATTTTGATGGTACTTGTGCTTCAAAGACGCGTTTTGGTCATGGGCCCAAGGATAATTCTTCGCGGTGCCATACCAATTGACTCATACATAGGTGGCTCCGGCTACCGCCCTCTCTTCTTGAGAGTTTTGTTTCGTGTTTTGGTCTTTGTTGTCTTTTGCCTTCTTTTGAGTCGTGTTTGTGTTTGTGTTGCCTCGTGTGCTAGCTCTTTGGTGTGTCCGTTTGCGTGAAGATTGCATTGCAAAGGCTGTTTTTCTCTCTTGTTTGCGAAACTTGCAGTTTCTTGGGTCTACGGTACTACCGTGGCTTGCCACGGTACTACCGCAGGAGCTGTGCACGGTACTACCGCAACCAGCACAGCAGTAATTTTTTACTACCGCTGGTCGAGCGGTACCACCACCCAGTGTGCGGTACTTCTGCCCGGGTGGTACTACCGCAATGACCTGCGGTACTACCGCGCAGTCGTGAGCGCGTGGGGGTTAAGAGCGGGCAGGGGGAATTCTAACTCCCCCATACCCATTCAACTCCTTTTCCCCACATCGTCTCCCTCTCTCCTGCCCAAGAACGGCGTCGGAGGACCTCACCGGATCTCCGTCTCCGGCCGCTCTCCTCGCATTCCGACCGGTGGGATCGTTCCCCACCTCGGCATCTTGCCATGGACCAAGGTTTCTCCCCAAATCCCCGCTCTTTGCTTCGTTGTTTTGTCTCTAGGTTTTTGGGGAGATGCATGTTGTTCTTGAGATTTTAGGCCAAATCTTTGCAAGAGTAGGGTGTAGGAGAGTAGTAATGCAGTAGAGATGCTATTTGGTCTATTGCTACTTGGTAGTTTTGATCAACAGTAGTACCGCTCCATTGTTGCGGCTGATCTGATCCATTTTGGATCTGACCAAGAGTGGTACTACCGCACCTCCCGTACAGTACTACCGCTCTAGCCGCGTTCACCTCGTACGGTACTACCGCTCCCCCAGAGCAATACTACCGCGTGCGGTGTGGAAGTAAAATTTTACTTCTTCTCTTGGTGCGGTACTACCGTACCATCCCGGTGCGGTACTAACGCGGCTCGAGCAGCAGTAAAATTTTAGTTCCGATCATGGAGCAGTACTACCGTTGACTTCAAACCTTCCTCGTAGTCTCTACCCAATGTTATTTCTACATGTTTCATATGTTTTTGTTGTGGTCTTTGCATTGATCCTTCTCGCTTCTCTTGCGTGTTCTTGTGTTCTGTGTCATAGGTGGTGGCTCCGGCTCCAATGTTTGTCGCTCGAATCCCAGCCGTGACACAGGGTCAAAGCGCCTGCGCAACCAACATGAAGCTCTAGAGGGCTCCAATGCCCCCCAACACAGAACCAAGACCACCGCCACCATGCTCAAGGAGCCAACAATGGGCATGGATGAGATACCATTGGTTGAGTTTGTCACTCGAAGGAAGATCAACCCCTATGTGAATCCCCATGCAAACTTCAGAGGGAATGATTTGTTCTGGACCAAGCAGCAGAATCTTATCTATCTGGATGTGATCAAGGCCAAGCAGAACATCTACATGGATGTGCACTGGATTGACATGAATCATATGAGGCAGGATAAGCACTGTGACTATTTTCATGAGGCTTTGGACCTGGTGTAGCAATTTGGCATTGAGCACTTGCTTACTTTTCACCTGGACTTTGACCCAGAGATTATGGCTCAGTTCTTTGCTTTGGTCCACTTCCACAGTGATGAGGCACGGACCATGACCTGGATGACCAATGGACAACAAATGACTGCTAAGTGGAAGGAATTCATGGATTTGCTTCAGGTTCCTAATGAGGGGCTCAACACGCCAATTGGTGTTCGCCCTCATGCCAACCCCGAGTCAACCAACAAGAACAAGCTTCGGCCCTTCTTTGTTGAGAAGACACTTCCCAGTAAAAAGAAGGCATGGATGCTGAACTCTTTCCTGGACATCATGCATCGTATCTTCCGCAACTCCCTCTTTCCGCGCATTGGAGACAAGGATAAGGTGCATGCCTATCTCGTGGATATGATGCTCATTTGTGAAGAAGCGCGTCATTCTCAGACGCAACCACTTGATGTCTGACATATCATGTGGTGCGAGCTCCAGTTTGCGGTGTTCAACCGTAAGGTACCCATCTATGAACCTTGCCTGTTCCTCTTGATCACGAACACTTGGGAGAAGATCTATCCCGAGGATGAGTTTGTTGCCCCTGACTGGATTCGTCATGAGCCCATCAAGCTCCGCATCAAGAGCCAATGGGCTAACACCACTACCCGCGCTGAGGCAGAGGCTGCTAGGATGGATGTGGATGAGGATGAGATCGAGGAGGAGGAAGCGGATGAGGATAGCTCTGATGGATACACTCCTCCCTCTACTAAGCCCACTTGGGCTAAGAATCTAAATAACAAGATGAAGGCTCTGTTCTGCATGCAGGCCAAGGGACAGTACAGGTCTCATGTTGCTTCCAAGGAGAATCGCCAGCGCGATAAGAAGATCTTGAGGACCTTTGGCGAGATTGTGAAGAGTGGGTCAGAGGTGAACATCACTCCAGAGGATGACTGGATAGCCAAGCAAGGTTATCAGTGGACTGAGTCAGAGGAGGAGCCCATTCCCGCTGCTGAGACCGATGAGGAGCATGAGGAGTTATCTCTGCAGTTTGAGCTACCACCTGTGTCGTAGGTGTCCTCTTTGCCTTTTTGGTGTTTCGATGCCAAAGGGGGAGAGAGTGTAGGATTTGCGAGTCTTGTGTCGTGTTGGTTCACTCTGTCGCTTTGCTTTGATTCTGTTGAACCTCGTTTGCTTTGGTTTGGTTTGTGCTCGTAAGACCTAGTTCTCTATCATATGGTGTAAGACATATGCACTCTAGCGTATCTTATTGTCTTTGTTGCTTAGTAGTTCATGAGCCTATGCTATCTTGTGTCCTTCTCTTTATGCTCATATTCATTATCTTACCTACTTGCTTAGTGTTAGTTGTATTGTTGCAAGAGATGCCTTGTTTATAAAATATAGGGGGAGTGTTGATCCTAGTATGTGTGTCGTGCTATCCAAAGAACTTCTCTATAGTGCACACATCTAGGGGGAGCCCGTCTATATTTTACAGATGGTGGGTTTGCCTTTGTTTCATTTTGTATCCCTATGTGCAAATCTCGTATTGTCATCAATCCACCAAAAAGGGGGAGATTGTAAGGGCATATTTATCCCTTAGTAGTTTTGGTGATTGATGACAATGCTTTTGCGGACTAATCGTGTGCATTGAGCATTTTAGATATATCATGTCTAAACACAATACGATTTGGTGCCCCTCGAAGACTATTGAAGATGGTGTTTCTCTACGTTTCCTTTCGGTGGATTTGAGTCACAGGAAAGCCGTACTATTAAGAGGGGGTCTGCGTTGGAAAGGTTTGGGTGGAATCATCACGTACACGTCTGTTCCTTTTTGCACCTCCTTTCCTTTGGCTCTCTGGAGCATCCTCCGCCTCTCCGAGTCTCTGCAAAATGAAGGACTCCTAGTGTTGTTGAACTAAGGCAGGTGATAGTACTGCTCTTTGGAGCGGTACTACCGCAAGCCTTTGCGGTAGTACCGGCCTCCAGTGCGGTAGTACCGTAGGTGCTCACGGTAGTACCGCTCCTTGGGAGAGGTAGTACCGTAGCCTCAAGCCAGGCGCAGCTGCTCAAGCGGTAGTAGGGGCGGATGTAATTTTTTACATCCGTGCCATGCGCGGTAGTACCGCTCCATGGGCGCGGTAGTACCGTGGGCTCTGGTCAGGCACAGCAGCATGAGCGGAACTAGGGGCGGATGCAATTTTTTACATCCGCGCCCTACACGGTATTACCGCTCCAGGCTTGCAGTAGTACCGTGTCGGAATTTTGCATAGATCAAAACTCAGCGGAAGTAGTCATGGATGTATTTTTATATGTCTGTGCCTTCTCAGCCTAGATTATTCCTGCCTTGCGGTAGTACTGCAAGGGGGTGCGGTAGTACCGCGCTAGAGGTTCTACCGCTCTCTGCCTCTGCATTATAGGTCTGGTCTAGCCCTTGCCTCGCCAACGGTAGCACCGCAGTACCGTGCGGTAGTACTGCAGGCCCTTGCGGTAGTACCGCTCTTCGCGGGCTGAGTTGGTGGATAACGGTTGGATTCGTTCTTTCACTATAAAAGGGGAGTCTTCTTCTCCGAGTTAACTACCTCTTCCACCTCCAAGCTCCATTGATGCTCTAAGCTCCATTTTCGGCCGATCTCTCTCCCTGGCCAATCAAACTTGTTGATTCTCTAGGGATTGGTTGAGAAGGCCTCGATCTACACTTCCACTAAGAGAAATTTGATTTCCCCCACTAATCCCTTGCGGATCTTGTTACTCTTGGGTGTTTGATCACCCTAGACGGTTGAGGTCACCGCGGAGCCATAGTCCATTGTGGTGAAGCTTTGTGGTGTCATTGGGAGCCTCCAATTAACTTGTGGAGATTGCCCCAACCTTGTTTGTAAAGGTTTGATCGCCGCCTCCAAGGCCACCAATAGTGGAATCAAGGCATCTCGCATTGTGTGAGGGCGTGAGGAGAATACGGTGGCCATAGTGGCTTCTTGGGGAGCACTGTGCCTCCACATCGCTCCAACGGATATGTACTTCCCCTCAAAGGGAAGGAACTTCAGTAACACATCCTCGTCTCCATCGATTCCTCTTTTGGTTATCTCTCACCTTTACTTGTGCAAGCTATATTGTGTTATATCCTTTGCTTGCTTGTGTGCTTATTGTTGTTGCATCATATAGGTTGCTTACCTAGTTGCATATCTAGACAACCTACTTTGATGCAAAGTTTAATTTGGTAAACAAAAGCTAAAAATTGTTAGTTGCCTATTCACCCCCCCCCCCCTCTAGTCAACTATATCGATCCTTTCAGTAGGGCCGAATAAGTCCATGTGAAGCAACTCGAAGGGACTTGATGTTGTCATGATTGTCTTCGAGGGATGCTTGGCCCTAGTCATCTTCCCAGCTTCACAAGCACCACACAGATGATCCTTCTTGAACTTGACGCCCTTGATGCCCACGACATGCTTCTTCTTTGCAAGAGTTTACAAGTTCCTCATGCCAGCATGTCCTAGCCTCCGATGCCAGAGCAGCACTCTAAAGCTTTTGCTAGAAGACATACGGCCAACTGTGGTCCTGCTGAGAAGTCTACCATGTACAGATCATCTTTTCGATACCCTTCAAGACTAGAGACTTGTCAGATTCCATAAGCACAAGGCAACGATATTTTCCAAATATCACAATCATGTTTAGATCACAAAGCATTGAGACAGACATTAAGTTGAAACCAAGGGATTCAACAAGCATCACTTTATCCATGTGCTGATCCCTTGAGATTGCAACTCTACCCAGACCCAACACCTTGCTTTTACTAGTGTTAGCAAATGTGATGTGACATTTGTTAGACGGGCATAGGGTTGAATCCATCAGAAGACTTCGATCGTCAGTCATGTGGTTAGTGCATCCACTATCCATAATCCATTTTGAAGCCTTTGGTGTCATATCCTTGGCACCATGTGCCATGAAGCAGTAGGTGGGAGCTGAGTCATCCTCATCCTTGGCATTAGTGTTGGTGACGAGGCCATTGTCTTCAGTGTTGAAGATGGACTTGGCGACATACGCAAAAGCTAGAGCCAGACTTGCTACTCCAGAATCAGATTCCTCTTCAGACTCCACCTCTGCCTCCTCAGATGCAGACTCCTCCTCTGAATCCATCTCCTTGCCAACAAACGCATGAGCCTTGCTTGATGAGCTCTTCTTGTGTGATGAAGACTTCGACGAAAACTTGGAAGAAGACTTTGAGGATTTCTTCTTCTTCTTATCATCAGAATCATATTCCTTGCTCTTCTTCTTCTTCTTCTTTGTCTCATTGTCCCACCGTGGACACTCAGAGATGTAGTGACTACGTTTCTTGCACTTATGGCAGGTTCTCTTCTTGTGATCATGAGAGGAAGCTTCATCATTTCTAGAGATGGATCTTGAAGACTTTCTAAAGTCTTTCTTCTTGGTGATTTTCTAGAACTTCTTCACTAGCATAGCAAGCTCCTTTCCAATATCTTCAGGACTCCCAGAACTGCAGTCAGATTCTTCTTCAGATGAGGAAACAGCCTTTGCCTTCAAAGCACGAGTACGGCCATAGTTGGGACCATGGATATCTCTTTTCTCAGATAGCTGGAACTCATGTGTTTTGAGCCTCTCAAGTATGTCAGACGGATCGAGAGTCTTGAAGTCAGGGCCCTCTTGAATCATCAGGGCCAGGGTGTCAAATGAGCTGTCAAGTGATCTCATAAGTGTCTTGACGATTTCGTTGACCTTGGAAAGCCAGTCCTAGACTAGCTTCGTAGTTTCTAGAGCACTCACACGCCATACTGTCCTTTGGTCAGATGACCACAGATGATGTTCTTGGCAGTTGAATCCAATTGAATGAACCTCTTGACATCAGCAGTAGTGACACCTTCACTGACCTTGGTAACGCCGTTCTTGACGACATACCAGAGATCGACGTCACTGGCTTCAAGATGCATACGCATCTACTTCTTCAGTAGGGGTAATTAGTGCGTCGAAGACAGGGCACGTAGCAGAGACTTTGATTATCCCTGCAGTTGACATAGCTAAACTCCAGGTGATTAAACCGAACCACACAGAACAAGGGATCACCTTGCTCTGATACCAATTGAAAGTGCTAGTATTCGACTAGAGGGGGGTGAATAGGCAATTTTTATGAAAGTCTTCAAAACATGAATGCTTTGAAGACAAACAATAGAAATGAACCTATTGATATGCAGCGGAAGGTAGACTACACTAGACAAGCCATAGCCAAGTAAGAATGTAGTGAAACCACGAAGACTATCAGCAGCTAGGTAGTATGGATCAGGATGGAAGATAGTATGAAGCCAAATAGTAAACCGTCTTCACTCAGTGAAGTCAATCAGATCAGACAAATGGGCAATGACATCACGAAGACAAACTATAAGTAAAGAGAGGTGGAAGATGAAACCAGTTGTTTGGAGAGGACATGGATTTGTTGGACCAGTTCCAGTTGCTGTGACAACTGTACGTCTGGTTAGGGAGGCTGAGATTCAACTCAGAAGACCGCGTCATCACCTTATTCCCCTTGAGCTAAGAACACTTAGTCCTCGCCCAATCACTCTGGTAAGTCTTCAAGGGAGACTTCCAAACCTTCACAGACTCCGTTCACCGGCAATCCACAATGACTCTTGGATGCTCAGAACGCGACGCCTAACCGGCTGAAGGATTCACAGTCCTCAAGTGTAATAAGTCTTCAGATCACGTGGACAGAAAGACTTCAGTGATACCTAACACTCTTTGGTTCTGGGTGTTTTGGGCTTTGTCCTCGCAAGGATTACTCTCTCAAAGGCTTCGGAGGTGGGTTGCTCTCAAACGACAAAAGCCGTGCACTAACTCTGAGCAGCCACCAATTCATGGTGTAGGGGGTGGGCTATTTATAGACAGGAGGCAACCTGACCTAATTTGTCCAAAATGACCCTGGGTCACTAAGGAACTGACATGTGTCCAATGGTCAGATTTCAAACACACACGACAGCTTGACTTGGGCTACAAGTAAAGCTGACTCATCCAGCTCTGGATAAGATTTGCTCTCATTGTCTTCGCTCGAAGACATAGGATTTGGTTGAGCATCACCTCAGTCACTCTGACTTTGTTCACTTGGATCCCACTTCACAGTACGGTGGTTCCTATGACTCAACAAGGAAGAAAAGGAAACTACGAAACAACTATGACTTCGCACTCCATAGTCTTCATACGATGTATTCTCGTGTCATAGTCTTCAATGTGAATATCTTCACAGACCACCATTATCTTCAATGTCTTTACACATTTTTAGGGGTCATCTCTGGTAGGTAAACCGAATCAATGAGGGACACTACCTGTGTTATCCTGCAATTCTCACAAACACATTAGTCCCTCAACCAAGTATGTCGTCAATACTCCAAAACCAACTAGGGGTGGAACTAGATGCACTTACACTACTGCAAAGACCTCAAGCCTCACAATGTCCTTGACTAGTCCTTCTTTAATCACCGGTGGAATTTTGACCCTCTAGACTACGAATACACAGTTCCGCTACACCTACCAAAAATAATTCGTAAATGACTTTGCCTCGATTTGAATGTGATACCAGGAGGGTCAGAAGGATTCGACATTAGACTTCTAAAGCTAGCATGTCACCATAACATTCAAGCGCGAAAGTTTCCAACTCTTCGCGACTCTTGCAACTATTAGAAAAGAAGAGAACATCATGTTTTTCCCCTGTCTCAGGGGCATCCAATTTAAAAAAAAATAGGACCTTGTTCGGTAGCTCTTGAGTTGTCAACTCATCCAACTCCACAAGCACGGAGTGAAGAAGAAAAGTTGGCTACAAGCGTAGTGCAGCTTCGAAGGAGGTAGGGAAGATAGTCATCTGGATCTCCCATGTTTGAGAGGAGCTAGAGTTGAGAGAAATAATGGGGATATTGCCACCACCAAGCGAATCATGTCATCATACTGGTTCGAGTGCACCAAGCCCACCCGACGACTTGTCCCCTCTTCTTGCCACCCCGCATTAATCATCCCCAACCTTAACTGCAAGGAGCACCCAACAACGCGGGCACCGGCCGCCTCCCTCCCCATCTATCGCAACTTACTGTACACCGCCGCCATGGCCCTCTGTCAATACGTTCCTGGCCCGTGTAGGACTCTGCTAGCATCCCGACCTCCCTAACCACTAGAGCTCGTCCCTGACATCCCTAACCACCAGAGCGTGTTCACTGCTTTGCTAGCTCGTCTCGGATCACTGGAGTACATTCAAAGGCTTCCTCTCTTCTAGTCCCAGATGAGCAACATCAAAGGAAATAGGTAGTCAGCCCAAGCGGCAATGATTGAGTGTGAAGCTCTCCTTACTAATGGTTTTCAACTCCAGTCTTTTACGGCTGAAAGATGACGTTAAGGAGTTTTGGGGTTGTCAAGCACACCCTAAATGAACACTTCAACCCGACTTTATATGCGGGAACAACTTCTAATCTATTCAACCTTTTTTTAGGAAAAACTTCTAATCTATTCGTTTCAGAATATACAATGCATTATTTTTTATGAAGTCAAATAGTTTTATTTTTGTCAAGTTATAAAAGATCATTAACTACTTCACCATGAAAGTCACAAAGACGCAACCGTCGCCTCCACTCCAAAAAGAAGTTTAGGGTTTCTCTGACTTCTGTCGGTGCTGCTGCCGGTCTGCCTCATCTCAGGTGTCCTTAGGGCCATGGGGCATGGTGGATCCCGACCCTTGCTAGCGGGAGGGCTCCGTTTTTAGATGTTTCTTGTGTTTTATTACGGTGAGGCAGCGGGCACTCCTTGACGATGGAATAAGGTTCTCCCCGCCTAGGCCATGTCCCGTGGTGCGTCTAGCATCGTCGGTGAGGTGTGTCTCTAGTGGATCTGTCTTTGGTGCATCGTCGTGTACGTGTGGAGGTGTGTCTTCAGTGGATTTGCACTGATCTAGTCGTCCATCGTCTACGTCTGTGTGTCTTTAGATTGGATCTTTCCGATCTACGCTACTCTTCATTGGCTGCGATTGTTGTTCTGGTGCGTTGGTCCCATGGGGCTTAGCACGACGAATTTCCGACTGTCTACTACAACAAGTTTTGCCTGGCTCCAGTGAGGGAGAGGTGATGATGGCGTCGCGCCTTCGGCTTGCTTTAATGGTTGTAGTGGTCGCTAAGTGATCTACAGATGTAGATATAATATTTTTTTTGGTGTTCGTCATACTGACGTGATTGACGATGAATAGATAGAAAGATTTCTGGCAAAAAATATAATAATGATTATCTACCGGACGTGAATTTTTGGGACATGGTGCCACGCGTGAAATCTGGGACGTCCACATGCGCATCAAGATTACTACTTAATATAGGCATTTATGATATACAACAATTTCTATCCAGTAATGCATATGAATACGCAGAGGTGTACTGGGCAGGGTGTGGGACAGTATCATTTATTTCGTACGCGTACATAGTCTAGTAGTTGCAGGTTAGTTTCACCCTCGATTCGACCCATTGGATTCAATTCCTTGATGGGCATGTATGTGCTGACTTCCGTTTCTTCTGCATGACATTAGAATGTTGGTGGAGAGTTCTGGATTGAGTTGTTCAATGGGATCATTAGACTTGACGGTTTACCTAGATTCAGCTGTGTTTGGTTGCGTAGATGTATTGTATTCTTTGGAGATTAGACAAGAAACAGACCTGTTGGATCTTGATGAGGGTAAAGAGCCAAGGATGCCTGAAAGTTATGTAGCTCTAGATGATAAGCTTGGGTAGGTTAACGCATGCTTTCACATGATTTTCGAATTCAAATGATCTTCACTACAATACTGTACTTTTATCTAAATGTGTGATGCTTTGTAGGATGAAGAAAGAAGCGGAAGCTTATTAAATTCTAAGGACGCCCGGGACTGGCAGCATACCCTGTTGAGCAGCTGCCTTGATAAATAGCACAATGACTATTGGGGAATGCGGTAATTTCAAAAAAAAATCTACAATCGTGCAAGATTTATCTAGGTGATGCATAGCAATGAGAGGGGAGAGTGTGTCCACGTACCCTCGTAGACTGAAAGTGGAAGTGTTTCAATAACGCGGTTGATGTAGTCGAACTTCTTCGCGATCCAACCGATCAAGTACCGAACATACGGCACCTCCGCGTTTAGCACACGTTCAGCTTGATGACGTCCCTCGTACTCTTGATACAGTTGAGGACGAGGGTGAGTTCCGTCAGCACGACGGCATGGTGACGGTGATGATGATGCTACTGGCGCAGGGCTTCTCCTAAGCACTACGATGGTATGATCAAGGTGTGTAACTCTGGAGGGGGCACCGCACACGGTTAAGAGAAACTTGTGTCTTCTAGGGTGCCCCCTGCCCCCGTATATAAAGGAGCAAGGGAGGAGGCCGGCCGGCCCCTAGGGCGCGCCCCAAGACAAGAGCCCTACTAGGACTACTAGTCCTAGTAGGATTCCACCACAAGGGAGAAGGGGGGAGAAAAGGAGAGGGAGAGGGAGTAGGAAAGGGGGCACCCCCCCTTCCCTTGTCCTATTCAGACTCCAAGGGGGGGGCGGCCTTCCCTGGCCGCCCTCCTCTCTCTCCACTAAGGCCCATGGTGTCCCATTAGTTCCCGGGGGGAGGGGGGTTCCGGTAACCCCTCTGGCACTCCGTTTTTAACCGAAACTTCTCGGAACTCTTCCGGTGTCCGAATAACATGGTCCAATATATCAATCTTTATGTCTCGACCATTTCGAGACTCATCGCCACGTCTGTGATCTCATCCGGGACTCTGAACAAACTTCGGCCATCAAAAACACATAACAAATAATACATATCATCATCAAACGTTAAGCGTGCGGACCCTACGGGTTCGAGAACTATGTAGACATGACCGAGACACATCTCTGGTCAATAACCAATAGCGGAACCTGGATGCTCGTATTGGCTCCTACATATTCTATGAAGATCTTTATCGGTCAAACTGCATAACAACATACATTGTTCCCTTTGTCATCGGTATATTACTTGCCCGAGATTCGATCGTCAGTATCATCATACCTAGTTCAATCTCGTTACTGAAAAGTCTCTTTAATTGTTCCTTAATACTTCATCCCACAACTAACTCATTAGTCACATTGCTTGCAAGGCTTATAGTGATGACTATTACCGAGAGGGCCTAGAGATACCTCTCCGAAACACGGAGTGACAAATTCCAATCTCGATCTATGCCAACCCAACAAACACCTTCGGAGACACCTATAGAGCATATTTATAATCACCCATTTACGTTGTGATGTTTAATAGCACACAAAGTGTTCCTCCAGTATTCGGGAGTTGCATAATCTCATAGTCTGAGGAACATGTACAAGTCATGAAGAAAGCAGTAGCAATGAAACTGTAACGATCATAATGCTAAGCTAATGGATGGGTCATGTCCCTCACATCATTCTCCTAATGATGTGATCACGTTCATCAAATGACAACACATGTCTATGGTTAGGAAACATAACCATCTTTGATTAACGAGCTAGTCAAGTAGAGGCATACTAGGGACACTTTCTTGTGTTTATGTATTCACACATGTACTAAGTTTCCAGTTAATACAATTCTAGCATGAATAATAAAAATTTATCATTAAATAAGGAAATAAATAGTAACTTTATTATTGCCTCTAGGGCATATTTCCTTCAGTATCCCACTTGCACTAGAGTCAATAATCTAGATTACAAAGTAATGATTCTAACACCCATGGAGTTCTAGTGTTGATCATGTTTTGCTCGTGGAAGAGGCTTAGTTAACGGGTCTGCAACATTCAGATCCGTATGTATTTTGCAAATCTCTATGTCCCCTTCCGACACTTGATGATGGATGGAATTGAAGCGTCTCTTGATGTGCTTGGTTCTCTTGTGGAATCTGGATTCCTTTGCCAAGGCAATTGCACCAGTATTGTCACAAAAGATTTTCACTGGACCCTATGCACTAGGTATGACACCTAGATCGGATATGAACTCCTTCATCCAGACTCCTTCATTTGCTGCTTTCGAAGCAGCAATGTACTCCCCTTCACACATAGATCCCGCCACGACGCTCTACTTGGAACTGCACCAACTGACAGCTCCTCCATTCAATAAAAATACGTGTCCGGATTGCGACTTAGTGTCATCCGGATCAGTGTCAAAGCTTGCATCGACGTAACCGTTTACGACGAGCTCTTTGTCACATCCATAAATGAGAAACTTATACTTAGTCCTTTTCAGGTATTTCAGTATGTTCTTGACCGTTGTCTAGTGCTCCACTCTGTGTTTACTTTGGTACCTCCCTGCTATGCTTATAGAAGGGCACACATCAGGTCTGGTACACAGCATTGCATACATGATAGAACCTATGGCTGAAGCATAGGGAATGACTTTCATTTTCTCTCTATCTTCTGCAGTGGTTGGTCATTGAGTCTGACTCAACTTGACACCTTGTAACACAGGCAAGAACCATTTCTTTGACTGATCCATTTTGAACTTCTTCAAAACTTTATCAAGGTATGTGCTTTGTGAAAGTCCAATTAAGCGTCTTGATCTATCTCTATAGATCTTGATGCCCAATATGTAAGCAGCTTCTCCGAGGTCTTTCATTGAAAAACTCTTATTCAGGTATCCTTTATGCTATCCAGAAATTCTATATCATTTCCAATCAATAATATGTCATCCATATATAATATTAGAAATGCTACAGAGCTCACACTCACTTTCTTGTAAATACAGGCTTCTCCAAAAGTCTGTATAAAACCATATGATTTGATCACACTGTCAAAGCGTTTATTCCAACTCCGAGAGGCTTGCACCAGTCCATAAATGGATCGCTGGAGCTTGCAAACTTTGTTAGCACCCTTTGGATCGACAAAACCTTCTGGTTGCATCATATACAACTCTTCTTCCAGAAATCCATTCAGGAATGCAGTTTTGACATCCATCTGCCAAATTTCATAATCATAAAATGCGACAATTGCTAACATGATTTGGATAGACTTAAGCATCGCCATGGGTGAGTAAGTCTCATCGTAGTCAACTCCTTAAACTTGTCGAAAACCTTTCGCAAAAAGTCGAGCTTTGTAGATAGTAACATAACCGTCAGCGCCAGTCTTCTTCTTGAAGATCCATTTATTTTCTATGGCTTGCCGATCATCGGGCAAGTCCACCAAAGTCCACACTTCGTTCTCATACATGGATCCCATCTCAGATTTCATGTCCTCAAGCCATTTCGCGGAATCTGGGCTCATCATATCTTACTCATAGTTCGTAGGTTCACCATGGTCTAGTAACATGACTTCAACTAGAACAAGATTACCGTACCACTCTGGTGCGGATCTCACTCTGGAATACCTACGAGGTTCGGTAGTAACTTGATCCGAAGTTTCATGATCGTCATCATTAGCTTCCTCACTAATTGGTGTGGGAATCACTCGAACTGATTTCTATGATGAACTACTTTCCAATAAGGGAGAAGGTACAATTATCTCATCAAGTTCTACTTTCCTCCCACTCACTTATTTCGAGAGAAACTCCTACTCTAGAAAGGATCCAATCTTAGCAACAAATATCTTGCCTTCGGATCCGTGATAGAAGGTGTACCCAACAGTTTCCTTTGGGTATCCTATGAACATGCACTTCTCCAATTTGGGTTCGAGCTTATCAGGTTGAATCTTTTTCACATAAGCATCACAGCCCCAAACTTTAAGAAACGACAACTTTGGTTTCTTGCCAAACCACAGTTCATAAGGCGTCGTCTCAACGGATTTTGATGGTGCCTATTTAAAGTGAATGCAGCTGTCTCTAAAGCATAACCCTAAAACAGAAGTGGTAAATCAGTAAGAGACATCATAGATCGCACCATATCCAATAAAGTACGGTTATGACATTCAGACACACCACTTTGCTGTGGTGTTCCAGGTGGCGTAAGCTACTATTCCACATTGTTTCAAATGAAGACCAAACTCGTAACTCAAATATTCTCCGCCACGATCAGATCGTAGAAACTTTATTTTCTTGTTACGATGATTTTCCACTTCACTCTGAAATCCTTTAAACTTTTCAAATGTTTCAGACTTATGCTTCATTAAGTAGATATAACCATATCTGCTCAAATCATCTGTGAAGGTAAGAAAATAACAATACCCGCCACGAGCCTCAACACTCATTGGACCGCATACATCAGTATGTATTATTTCCAATAAGTCAGTAGCTCGTTCCATTGTTCCGGAGAACGGAGTTTTAGTCATCTTGCGCATGAGGCACGATTCGCAAGCACCAAGTGGTTCATAATCAAGTGATTCCAAAACTCCATTAGCATGGAGTTTCTTCATGCGCTTTACACCGATATGACCCAAACGACAGTGCCACAAATTAGTTGCACTATCATCATCAACTTTGCATCTTTTGGCTTCAATATTATGAGCATGTGTATCATCACGATCGAGATTCAACAAAAATAGACCACTCAGCAAGGGTGCATTACCATAAAAGATATTACTCATATAAATAGAACAGCCATTATTCTCTAATTTAAATGAATAACCGTCCCGCATCAAACACGATCCAGATATAATGTTCATGCTCAACGCTGGCACCAAATAACAATTATTCAGGTCTAAAACTAATCCTGAAGGTAGATGTAGAGGTAGCGTGCCGACGACGATCACATCGACCTTGGAATCATTTCCAATGCGCATCGTCACCTCGTCCTTAGCCAATCTTCGTTTAATCTGTAGCCCCTGTTTCGAGTTGAAATATGAGCAACAGAATCAGTATCAAATACCCAGGCGCTACTACGAGAATTAGTAAGGTACACATGAATAACATGTATATCAAATATACCTTTCACTTTGCCATCCTTCTTATCCGCCAAATACTTGGGGCAGTTCCGCTTCCAGTGGCCAGTCCCTTTGCAGTAGAAGAACTCAGTTTCAGGCTTAGATCCAGACTTGGGTTTCTTCTCTTGAGCAACAACTTTCTTGCCGTTCTTCTTGAAGTTCCCCTTCTTCCCTTTTCCCTTTTTCTTGAAACTAGTGGTCTTGTTGACCATCAACACTTGATGCTCCTTCTTGATTTCTACCTCCGCAGCCTTTAGCATCGCGAAGAGCTCGGGAATAGTCTTGTTCATTCCTTGCATATTATAGTTCATCACGAAGTGTTGGGGATATAACTATTAGGTATGACCCGCCCAGGAGGGGCCGGGTTATACCTATAAGTACTTTTGAAGCCCAAGACCAAGCTTGAAGATGGCAGTTCAGTTAAGGGCCCAAATCCCAAAGGCGAGTTAAGGCCCGTAGAGATAAACCACCATATGTACATGACTTGTATTGTAAGGCAAGAATAGTTAAGAGACCGAGCCGGACACTATTTATGAGCCGCCCGGGACTCTGTGAGCCGCTGGGCATCGACCTCTGTATATAAAGGGACGACCCAGCGGCGGTTCAGGGAAGGAAGATCAGATCGAAAGCTAGGTGAAGCGATTTCGTTCCCTGGTAATCGAGACATAAGCAATCCCACTCGAAACTGGATCGTAGGCTTTTACCTTCACTGTAAGGGGCCGAACTAGTATAAACCCCGTGTCCTTTGTCCAGATTAACCCCTTTAAGCTTCCTAGTTGCGATGGCTCCACGACTAAGTCCTTTCACTAGGACATTCTACGTGACAATTCCACGACACGAAGCCTTTATAGCTTGGTGGCAGTGATTGAAGAACTTTGTCAATGACACTATCATCAGGAAGATTAACTCCCAGCTGAGTCAAGTGGTTATGGTACCCAGACATTCTGAGTATGTGTTCACTGACAGAACTATTCTCCTCCATTTTGCAACTGTAGAACTTGTTGGATACTTCATATCTCTCAACTCGGGCATTTGCTTGAAATATTAACTTCAACTCTTGGAAAATCTCATATGCTCCGTGACGTTCGAAATCCCAATTCTAAGCCGTAAAGCATGGCACACTGAACTATCGAGTAGTCATCAGCTTTGCTCTGCCAGACGTTCTTAACGTCATCAGTAGCATCTGCAGTAGGCCTAGCACCCAACGGTGCTTCCAGGACGTAATTCTTCTGTGCAGCAATGAGGATAATCCTCAAGTTACGAACCCGGTCTATGTAGTTGCTGCCATCATCTTTCAACTTAGCTTTCTCTAGGAACACATTAAAATTCAAAGGAACGGTAGCACGGGACATAGACATGCAAAATAACCATCAGGACTAAGTTCATGGTAAACTAAAGTTCAATTAATCATATTACTTAAGAACTCCCACTTAGATAGACATCCCTCTAGTCATCTAAATGATCACGTGATCCAAATCAACTAAACCATGTCCGATCATCACATGACATGGAGTACTTTTCAATGGTGAACGTCACTATGTTGATCATATCTACTATATGATTCACGTTCGACCTTTTGGTCTCAGTGTTCCGAGGCCATATCTGCATATGCTAGGCTCGTCAAGTTTAACCCGAGTATTCTACGTGTGCAAAACTGGCTTGCACCCATTGTATGTGAACGTAGAGCTTATCACACCCGATCATCACATGGTGTCTCAGCACGATGAACTGTAGCAACGGTGCATACTCAGGGAGAACACTTATACCTTGAAATTTAGTAAGGGATCATCTTATAATGCTACCGCCGTACTAAGCAAAATAAGATGCATAAAAGATAAACACCACATGCAATCAAAATATGTGACATGATATGGCCATCATCATCTTGTGCTCATGATCTCCATCACCTAAGTATCGTCATGATCTCCATCGTCACCGGCGCGACACCTTGGTCTCCATCGTAGCATCATTGTCGTCTCGCCAACTATTGTTACTATGACTATCGCTACCGCTTAGTGATAAAGTAAAACAATTACATGGCGATTGCATTGCATACAATAAAGCGACAACCATATGGCTCCTTCCAGTTGCTGATAACTTTGTTACAAAACATGATCATTTCATACAACAAATTATATCACATCATGCCTTGACCATATCACATCAAAGCAAGCCCTGCAAAAACAAGTTAGACGTCCTCTACTTTGTCGTTGCAAGTTTTACGTGGCTGCTACGGGCTTCTAGCAAGAACCGTTCTTACCTATGCATCAAAACCACAACGATTTTTCGTCAAGTGTGTTGTTTTAGCCTTCAACAAGGACCGGCCGTAGTCAAACTCGATTCAACTAAAGTTGGAGAAACAGACACCCACTAACCACCTATGTGCAAAAGCACGTCGGTAGAACCAGTCTCATGAACGCGGTCATGTAATGTCGGTCCGGGCCACTTCATCCAACAATACCACCGAATCAAAGTAAGACGTTGGTGGTAAGCAGTATGACTATTATCGCCCACAACCCTTTGTGTTCTACTCGTGCACATAACATCTACGCATAGACCTGGCTCTGATACCACTTTTGGGGAATGCGGTAATTTCAAAAAAATTCCTATGATAAGCTTGGTTATGTTAACGTATGCTTTCATATGATTTTCGAATTCAAACGATCTCCACTACAGTACTGTACTTTTATCTAAATGTGTGATGCTTGGTAGGACGAAGAAAGAAGCGGAATCTTATTAAATTCTAAGAACGCCTGGGACTGGCAGCGTACCCTGTTGTGCAGATGCCTTGATAAATAGCACAATGAATGTTGGGGAACGCAGTAATTTCAAAAAAAATCCTACGATCACGCAAGATCTATCTAGGTGATGCATAGCAATGAGAGGGGAGAGTGTGTCCACGTATCCTTGTAGACTGAAAGCGGAAGCGTTTCAATAACGCTGTTGATGTAGTCGAACTTCTTCGTGATCCAACTGATCAAGTACCAAACGTACAACACCTCCGCGTTCAGCACACGTTCAACTCGATGACATCCCTCATACTCTTGATCTAGTTGAGGACGAGGGTGAGTTCTGTCAGCACGACGGCGTGGCGATGGTGATGATAATGCTACCTGAAGGAAATATGCTCTAGAGGCAATAATAAAATTATTATTTATTTCCTTATTTCATGATAAATGTTTATTATTCATGCTAGAATTGTATTAACCGGAAACATAATACATGTGTGAATACATAGACAAACATAGTGTCACTAGTATGCCTCTACTTGACTAGCTCATTAATCAAAGATGGTTAAGTTTCCTAACCATAGAAATGAGTTGTCATTTGATTAATGGGATCACATCATTAGGAGAATGATGTGATTGACTCGACTCATTCCGTTAGCTTAGCACTTGATCATTTAGTATGTTGCTATTGCTTTCTTCATGACTTATACATGTTCCTATGACTATGAGATTATGCAACTCCCGTTTACCGGAGGAACACTTTGTGTGCTACCAAACGTCACAATGTAACTAGGTGATTATAAAGGTGCTCTACAGGTGTCTCTGAAGGTACTTGTTGAGTTGGCGTATTTCGAGATTAGGATTTGTCACTCCGATTGCCGGAGAGGTATCTCTGGACCCTCTCGGTAATGCACATCACTATAAGGCTTGCAAGCAATATGACTAATGAGCTAGTTGCGGGATGATGCATTACATAACGAGTAAAGAGACTTGCCAGTAACGAGATTTAACTAGGTATTGAGATACCGACGATCGAATCTCGGGCAAGTAACATACCAATGACAAAGGGAACAACGTATGTTGTTATGCGGTTTGACCGATAAAGATCTTTGTAGAATATGTGGGAGCCAATATGAGCATCCAGGTTCCGCTATTCGTTATTGACCAGAGATGTGTCTCGGTCATGTCTACATAGTTCTCGAACCCGTAGGGTCCGCACGCTTAAAGTTCGGTGACGATTTGTATTATGAGTTTATGTGTATTGATGTACCGAAGGTAGTTCGGAGTCTCGGATGAGATCGGGGACATGACGAGGAGTCTTGAAATGGTCGAGACGTAAAGATCGATATATTGGACAACTATATTCGTACATCGGAAAAGTTCCGAGTGATTCGGGTATTTTTCGGAGTACCGGAGAGTGATGGGAATTCGTCAGGGAGTATATGGGCCTTATTGGGCTTTAGGGGAAAGAGAGAGGAGAGGTTGGGCGCCCCCAAACGCCTAGTCCGAATTGGACTAGGGGGAGGGGCTGCGCGCCCTCTTTCCTTCTCTTCTCTCTCCCCTTTCCTTGACTCCTACTCCTACTACTTGGAAGGGGGGAATCCTACTCCCGGTGGGAGTAGGACTCCTCCTAGGGCGCGCCATAGAGAGGGCCGGCCCTCCCCCTCCTCCACTCCTTTATATACAGGGAGCACTACAAAAAAAAGACATATCCGAGACATTTTGGGCCGAACGAAAAAATTTCCTGTCATACATATGACACTTCTATGACGATAATTGTGACAAAACCCGGTATCATCATAGATGTGGTGGGCTCCTACTTCTATGACAAAAAATCATGATAGAAAATGGGCTTTTCGTCTTGGGCGGGCCGGAGACGCAGCTGCATGACATTCTTTGGGCCGTCCATGACGGAAAAAACCGTGGTAGAAGCGAGGGGGAGGAAAATTTGGGGGAGTTGCCGGTTACGGTGGGAGGTCGGGGGCCGAGCAATGCGTGTTTCTCTTGTACAGGTACGCGCGTGTGTGCGAGGCGTTGGCTCTAACTAGACCCGAGCGAGGCGTTGGGCTCTAACTGAACCCCGAGCAATTGCACTGCAGGCTATGCATTACTGAACCCGAGCGATCGATCGATGGCTATTAACCGAACCCGATCGAGCGATTCCTTCACTACTGCTGCTAACTGAAGCCGATCGATTGGATGAACAGTGAGCGTTGCGGGGGTGGTTTGGATGAACAGTGAGCGGTGGCGTTGCCTCTGGATGAACAGGACCCCGTGGTGTGGAGGGCTGGATGAACAGTAGACGGTGGAGGGGTGGCCGTGGAGGGGTGGTTGAACAGGACCCTGTGGTGTGGAGGGCTGGATGAACAGTAGACGATGGAGGGGTGCCCGTGGAGGGGTGGTTGAATAGTAGCTGGTGGAGTAGCACGGGGTGGAGGCTGGATGAACAGGAGCCCATGGAGGCTGGAGGAGGTCGACAGTAGCCCGTGGAGGCTGGAGGAGGTCGACGGTGGAGATGAACAGTATCCCTGGAGTCCTGTTTTGCGGTACGCCACACCCCTCCCGATGAACAGGGCCCTCGTTTCGACCGTAGCACTCCAACACAAGTCCGTTTCGTCCGTTTTGCGGTACGCCACACCCCTCCCGATCAACAGGACCCCCATTTCGACCGTAGGAGGTCCGTTTCCTCTGTTTTGCGGTACGCCACACCCCTCCCGATCAACAGGACCCCGTTTTGACCGTAGGAGGTCCGTTTCCTCCGTTTTGCGATACGCCACACCCCTCCCGATCAACAGGACCCCGTTCCGAATGTAGGAGGTCCGTTTCCTCCGTTGTGCGGTACGCCAGGCCTCGTTTCCATCGCCTGTTCCGTCCAAGCCCTCCCGATGAACACGACTACGCATTTCGTTCTGACCCAGCAGGTTGTCTCCCACGTGTTCCGTTGCCTCCCGATGAACACGACGCATTCCGTTGCCTCCCCATGAACACAACGCATTCCGTTGCCTCCCCATGAACACGACGACGACGCTGTTTCTCCGTTTCGACCCAGCCATGTACGTATGCGCGAGTAGGCGTTCGAGACCCTGCACGTATGTACGTACATGGCCGTATTTTCTTTCTTGCACCCTCGCCGTTGTACGTACGTGTACATGCTACGTGCGTGCCTCTACTACGACACGTGCCCGCCTCTACATCCACCAGTATATATGTACGTACACGTTCGCGACCAGAATGACAACGCTACGTATGCTTCGACCAGGTGGGTCGCGACTGTCAGGCACTTCCTTGCGTGCGAAGATGTAGCTGGTGGGTCCCAGCAGTCAGGGGGGTGAATCGT